>NC_091993.1:31684213-31984213 GCF_044704955.1 Pristiophorus japonicus | reverse complement strand
GTACTGGGTGGCCCGGAGGGGTGTGGTACTGGGTGGGCCCGGGGGGGGGGGGGGGGGAGTGCGGTACTGGGTGGGCCCGGAGGGGTGCGGTACTGGGTGGGCTCGGGGGTCGGTGCGGCACTGGGTGTCCCATAGCCCGGGGCAGCGCTCACGGGCTCGGCCATTATGGCCGGGAGATTCTTTCTCCGACTCCCAGTTGTGCCGGGGTGAATGGGAGGCCAGCGGCAGAGAATGGGCAGGAGCTCAGTCCTGTGAATCGCGGCTCAGTGGTCAGCACCCTCAACTCTGAGTCAGAAGGTCGTGGGTTCAATTCCCACGTCAGGGACTTGACCACAAAGAATCCAGGCTAACACTCCAGTGCAGTGATGAGGGAGCGCCGCACTGTCGGAGGGGCAGTGCTGAGGGAGCGCCGCACTGTCGGAGGGGCAGTACTGAGGGAGCGCCGCACTGTCGGAGGGGCAGTACTGAGGGAGCGCCGCACTGTCGGAGGGGCAGTACTGAGGGAGCGCCACATTGTCAGAGGGGCAGTGCTGAGGGAGCGCCGCATTCAGAGGGGCAGTACTGAGGGAATGCTGCACCGTCGGAGGGCAGTACTGAGGGAGTGTCACATTGTCAGAGGGGCAATGCTGAGGGAGCGCTGCACCGTCGGAGGGCAGTACTGAGGGAGTGCCACACTGTCGGAGGGGGAATGCTGATGGAGCGTCGCACCGTCAGAGGGTGGAGCATGTTGTGTGCAAATTGGCTGCCACATTTCCTACATTACAACACTTTAAAACAGTACTTCATTGGCTGTAAAGCGGTTTGGAACATCCTGAGATGGTGAAAGGCGCTATATAAATGCAAGTCATTCTTTCTTTTCATTCTCGCCCTTGTTACATGTGGTTGGCAGCTGAGCACATCATCGAGCGCATGTCCCGCTCATCAATGCCACACTGAGAGAGAGCTGCTCGGTCAGGGGTGCCAGGGTTGGTTCTCTCCGGCTAACAATTCCATGCTGCGACTGAAGAGCCCGGAATTCTCAACCAACGCTGTCTGTAAACTGACAGACACAGGACCCCTCCCCCTGCTCTACGTGCGAGCCCAACGTCAGTCACTGCATCGCCCAAAGTCAGTCACAGCATCGCCCAACTTCAGTCACTGCATCGTCCAACGTCAGTCACAGCATCGCCCAACGTCAGTCACAGCATCGCCCAATGAACTGCGTCGTCCAACATCAGTCACTGCATGCCCAAAGTCAGTCACTGCGTCGCCCAACGTCAGTCACTGCGTCGGCCAACGTCAGTCACTGCGTCGCCCAACGTCAGTCACTGCGTCGTCCAACGTCAGTCACTGCGTCGCCCAACGTCAGTCACTGCGTCGCCCAACGTCAGTCACTGCGTCGCCCAAAGTCAGTCACTGCGTCGCCCAACGTCAGTCACTGCGTCGTCCAACGTCAGTCACTGCGTCGCCCAACGTCAGTCACTGCGTCGCCCAACGTCAGTCACTGCGTCGCCCAACGTCAGTCACTGCTTCGCCCAACGTCAGTCACTGCTTCGTCCAACGTCAGTCACTGCTTCGCCCAACGTCAGTCACTGCATCGCCCAACGTCAGTCACTGCTTCGTCAAACGTCAGTCACTGCTTCGTCCAACGTCAGTCACTGCGTCGCCCAACGTCAGTCACTGCATCGTCCAACGTCAGTCACTGCATCATCCAGCGTCAGTCACTGCATCGTCCAACGTCAGTCACTGCTTCGCCCAACGTCAGTCACAGCATCGCCCAACGTCAGTCACTGCTTCGCCCAAAGTCAGTCACTGCGTCGCCCAACGTCTTTCACTGCGTCGCCCAACGTCAGTCACTGCGTCGCCCAACGTCAGTCACTGCTTCGTCCGTCAGTCACTGCGTCGCCCAACGTCAGTCACTGCTTTGTCCAACGTCAGTCACTGCGTTGCCCAACGTCAGTCACTGCATCGTCCAACGTCAGTCACTGCATCATCCAGCGTCAGTCACTGCATCGTCCAACGTCAGTCACTGCATCGCCCAACGTCAGTCACTGCATCGTCCAACGTCAGTCACAGCGTCGCACAACGTCAGTCACAGCGTCGTCCAACGTCAGTCACAGCGTCGCCCAACGTCAGTCACTGCGTCGCCCAACGTCAGTCACTGCGTCGCCCAACGTCAGTCACTGCGTCGCCCAACGTCAGTCACTGCTTCGCCCAAAGTCAGTCACTGCGTCGCCCAACGTCAGTCACTGCGTCGCCCAACGTCAGTCACTGCGTCGCCCAACGTCAGTCACTGCGTCGCCCAACGTCAGTCACTGCGTCGCCCAACGTCAGTCACTGCTTCGCCCAAAGTCAGTCACTGCGTCGCCCAACATCAGTCACTGCATCGCCCAACGTCAGTCACAGCGTCGCCCAACGTCAGTCACTGCGTCGCCCAACGTCAGTCACTGCATCGCCCAACATCAGTCACTGCATCGCCCAACATCAGTCACTGCGTCGCCCAACGTCAGTCACTGCTTCGCCCAAAGTCAGTCACTGTGTCGCCCAACGTCAGTCACTGCGTCGCCCAACGTCAATCACTGCGTCGCCCAACGTCAGTCACTGCATCGTCCAACGTCAGTCACTGCGTCGCCCAACATCAGTCACTGCGTCGCCCAACGTCAGTCACTGCATCGCCCAACGAACTGCGTCGTCCAACGTCAGTCACTGCATGCTCAAAGTCAGTCACTGCATCGCCCAACGTCAGTCACTGCGTCGCCCAACGTCAGTCACTGCGTCGCCCAACGTCAGTCACTGCGTCGACCAACGTCAGTCACTGCGTCACCCAACGTCAGTCACTGCGTCGCCCAACGTCAGTCACTGCGTCGACCAACGTCAGTCACTGCGTCGCGCAACGTCAGTCACTGCGTCGCCCAACGTCAGTCACTGCGTCGCCCAACGTCAGTCACTGCGTCGTCCAACGTCAGTCACTGCGTCGCCCAACGTCAGTCACTGCGTCGCCCAACGTCAGTCACTGCGTCGCCCAACGTCAGTCACTGCTTCGCCCAACGTCAGTCACTGCTTCGTCCAACGTCAGTCACTGCTTCGCCCAACGTCAGTCACTGCATCGCCCAACGTCAGTCACTGCTTCGTCAAACGTCAGTCACTGCTTCGTCCAACGTCAGTCACTGCGTCGCCCAACGTCAGTCACTGCATCGTCCAACGTCAGTCACTGCATCATCCAGCGTCAGTCACTGCATCGTCCAACGTCAGTCACTGCTTCGCCCAACGTCAGTCACAGCATCGCCCAACGTCAGTCACTGCTTCGCCCAAAGTCAGTCACTGCGTCGCCCAACGTCTTTCACTGCGTCGCCCAACGTCAGTCACTGCGTCGCCCAACGTCAGTCACTGCTTCGTCCGTCAGTCACTGCGTCGCCCAACGTCAGTCACTGCTTTGTCCAACGTCAGTCACTGCGTTGCCCAACGTCAGTCACTGCATCGTCCAACGTCAGTCACTGCATCATCCAGCGTCAGTCACTGCATCGTCCAACGTCAGTCACTGCATCGCCCAACGTCAGTCACTGCATCGTCCAACGTCAGTCACAGCGTCGCACAACGTCAGTCACAGCGTCGTCCAACGTCAGTCACAGCGTCGCCCAACGTCAGTCACTGCATCGCCCAACGTCAGTCACTGCGTCGCCCAACGTCAGTCACTGCGTCGCCCAACGTCAGTCACTGCTTCGCCCAAAGTCAGTCACTGCGTCGCCCAACGTCAGTCACTGCGTCGCCCAACGTCAGTCACTGCGTCGCCCAACGTCAGTCACTGCGTCGCCCAACGTCAGTCACTGCGTCGCCCAACGTCAGTCACTGCTTCGCCCAAAGTCAGTCACTGCGTCGCCCAACATCAGTCACTGCATCGCCCAACGTCAGTCACAGCGTCGCCCAACGTCAGTCACTGCGTCGCCCAACGTCAGTCACTGCATCGCCCAACATCAGTCACTGCATCGCCCAACATCAGTCACTGCGTCGCCCAACGTCAGTCACTGCTTCGCCCAAAGTCAGTCACTGTGTCGCCCAACGTCAGTCACTGCGTCGCCCAACGTCAATCACTGCGTCGCCCAACGTCAGTCACTGCATCGTCCAACGTCAGTCACTGCGTCGCCCAACATCAGTCACTGCGTCGCCCAACGTCAGTCACTGCATCGCCCAACGAACTGCGTCGTCCAACGTCAGTCACTGCATGCTCAAAGTCAGTCACTGCATCGCCCAACGTCAGTCACTGCGTCGCCCAACGTCAGTCACTGCGTCGCCCAACGTCAGTCACTGCGTCGACCAACGTCAGTCACTGCGTCGACCAACGTCAGTCACTGCGTCACCCAACGTCAGTCACTGCGTCGCCCAACGTCAGTCACTGCGTCGACCAACGTCAGTCACTGCGTCGCGCAACGTCAGTCACTGCGTCGCCCAACGTCAGTCACTGCGTCGCCCAACGTCAGTCACTGCGTCGCCCAACGTCAGTCACTGCGTCGACCAACGTCAGTCACTGCGTCGACCAACGTCAGTCACTGCGTCGCCCAACGTCAGTCACAGCGTCGCCCAACGTCAGTCACTGCTTCGTCCAACGTCAGTCACTGCATCGACCAACGTCAGTCACTGCGTCGCCCAACGTCAGTCACAGCGTCGCCCAACGTCAGTCACTGCTTCGTCCAACGTCAGTCACTGCATCGCCCAAAGTCAGTCACAGCGTCGCCCAACGTCAGTCACTGCTTCGTCCAACGTCAGTCACTGCGTCGCCCAACGTCAGTCACTGCGTCGCCCAACATCAGTCACAGCATCGTCCAACGTCAGTCACGGCGTCGCCCAACGTCAGTCACAGCGTCGCCCAACGTCAGTCACAGCATCGTCCAACGTCAGTCACGGCGTCGCCCAACGTCAGTCACTGCGTCGTCCAACGTCAGTCACAGCATCGCCCAACGTCAGTCACTGCATCGTCCAACGTCAGTCACTGCATCGCCCAACGTCAGTCACAGCATCGCCCAACGTCAGTCGCTGCATCGCCCAATGAACTGCGTCGTCCAACATCAGTCACTGCATGCCTAAAGTCAGTCACTGCGTCGCCCAGCGTCAGTCACTGCGTCGCCCAACGTCAGTCGCTGCATCGCCCAACGTCAGTCACTGCGTCGGCCAACATCAGTCACTGCGTCGCCCAACGTCAGTCACTGCTTCGTCCAACGTCAGTCACTGCGTCGCCCAACGTCAGTCACTGCGTCGCCCAGCGTCAGTCACTGCGTCGCCCAACGTCAGTCACTGCGTCGCCCAACGTCAGTCACTGCGTCGCCCGTCAGTCACTGCGTCGTCCAACGTCAGTCACTGCGTCGCCCAACGTCAGTAACTGCGTCGCCCAACGTCAGTCACTGCGTCGCCCAACGTCAGTCACTGCGTCGCCCAACGTCAGTCACTGCGTCGCCCAACGTCAGTCACTGCGTCGCCCGTCAGTCACTGCGTCGTCCAACGTCAGTCACTGCGTCGCCCAACGTCAGTAACTGCGTCGCCCAACGTCAGTCACTGCTTCGTCCAACGTCAGTCACTGCTTCGTCCAACATGAGTCACTGCTTCGCCCAACGTCAGTCACTGCTTCGTCCAACGTCAGTCACTGCGTCGTCCAACGTCAGTCACTGCGTCGCCCAACGTCAGTCACTGCGTCGCCCAACGTCAGTCACTGCATCGTCCAACGTCAGTCACTGTGTCGCCCAACGTCAGTCACTGCGTCGCCCAACGTCAGTCACTGCGTCGCCCAACGTCAGTCACTGCATCGTCCAACGTCAGTCACTGTGTCGCCCAACGTCAGTCACTGCGTCGCCCAACGTCAGTCACTGCATCGTCCAACGTCAGTCACTGCGTCGTCCAACGTCAGTCACTGCGTCGCCCAACGTCAGTCACTGCGTCGTGTCAGTCACTGCGTCGCCCAACGTCAGTCACTGCATCGCCCAACGTCAGTCGCTGCATCGCCCAACGAACTGCGTCGTCCAACGTCAGTCACTGCATGCCCAACGTCAGTCACTGCTTCGTCCAACGTCAGTCACTGCTTCGCCCAACGTCTTTCACTGCGTCGCCCAAAGTCAGTCACTGCATCGCCCAACATCAGTCACTGCTTCGTCCAACGTCAGTCACTGCGTCGCCCAACGTCTTTCACTGCGTCGCCCAACATCAGTCACTGCTTCGTCCGTCAGTCACTGCGTCGCCCAACGTCAGACACTGCTTTGTCCAACGTCAGTCACTGCGTCGTCCAACGTCAGTCACTGCGTCGCCTGCGTTGCCCAACGTCAGTCACTGCATCGTCCAACGTCAGTCACTGCATCATCCAGCGTCAGTCACTGCATCGTCCAACGTCAGTCACTGCATCGCCCAACGTCAGTCACTGCTTCGCCCAACGTCAGTCACAGCATCGCCCAACGTCAGTCACAGCATCGCCCAACGTCAGTCACTGCGTCGCCCAAAGTCAGTCACTGCGTCGCCCAACGTCAGTCACTGCGTCGCCCAACATCAGTCACAGCGTCGCCCAAAGTCAGTCACTGCGTCGCCCAACGTCAGTCACTGCGTCGCCCAACATCAGTCACTGCGTCGCCCAACGTCAGTCACTGCGTCGCCCAACATCAGTCACAGCATCGCCCAACGTCAGTCACTGCGTCGCCCAAAGTCAGTCACTGCGTCGCCCAACGTCAGTCACTGCATCGTCCAAAGTCAGTCACTGCATCGCCCAACGTCAGTCACGGCGTCGCCCAAAGTCAGTCACTGCTTCGTCCAACGTTAGTCACTGCTTCGCCCAAAGTCAGTCACTGCATCGCCCAACGTCAGTCACTGCTTCGTCCAACATCAGTCACTGCGTCGCCCAACGTCAGTCACTGCATCGTCCAACGTCAGTCACTGCATCATCCAACATCAGTCACTGCATCGCCCAATGTCAGTCACTGCATCGCCCAACGTCAGTCGCTGCATCGCCCAACGAACTGCGTCGTCCAACGTCAGTCACTGCATGCCCAAAGTCAATCACTGCATCGCCCAACGTCAGTCACTGCGTCGCCCAACGTCAGTCACTGCGTCGCCCAACGTCAGTCACTGCTTCGTCCAACGTCAGTCACTGCGTCGTCCAACGTCAGTCACTCGCCCAACGTCAGTCACTGCGTCGCCCAACGTCAGTCACTGCGTCGCCCAACGTCAGTCACTGCGTCGTCCAACGTCAGTCACTGCTTCGTCCAACGTCAGTCACTGCATCGTCCAACCTCAGTCACTGCGTCGCCCAACGTCAGTCACTGCGTCGTCCAACGTCAGTCACTGCATCGTCCAACGTCAGTCACTGCATCGTCCAACGTCAGTCACTGCGTCGTCCAACGTCAGTCACTGCATCGTCCAACCTCAGTCACTGCGTCGCCCAACCTCAGTCACTGCGTCGCCCAACGTCAGTCACTGCTTCGTCCAACGTCAGTCACTGCGTCGCCTGCGTCGCCCAACGTCAGTCACTGCATCGTCCAACGTCAGTCACTGCATCATCCAACGTCAGTCACTGCATCGTCCAACGTCAGTCACTGCATCGCTCAACGTCAGTCACTGCATCGCCCAACGAACTGCGTCGTCCAACGTCAGTCACTGCATGCCCAAAGTCAGTCACTGCATCACCCAACGTCAGTCACTGCGTCGCCCAACGTCAGTCACTGCATCACCCAACGTCAGTCACTGCGTCGCCCAACGTCAGTCACTGCGTCGCCCAACGTCAGTCACTGCGTCGCCCAAAGTCAGTCACTGCATCGCCCAACGTCAGTCACTGCGTCGCCCAACGTCAGTCACTGCGTCGCCCAACGTCAGTCACAGCGTCGCCCAACGTCAGTCACTGCTTCGTCCAATGTCAGTCACAGCATCGTTCAACGTCAGTCACAGCGTCGCCCAACGTCAGTCACAGCGTCGCCCAACGTCAGTCACAGCGTCGCCCAACGTCAGTCACTGCGTCGCCCAACGTCAGTCACTGCGTCGCCCAACGTCAGTCACTGCATCACCCAACGTCAGTCACAGCGTCGCCCAACGTCAGTCACTGCTTCGTCCAATGTCAGTCACAGCATCGTTCAACGTCAGTCACTGCTTCGTCCAACGTCAGTCACTGCTTCGCCCAACATCAGTCAATGCGTCGTCCAACGTCAGTCACTGCGTCGCCCAACGTCAGTCACTGCGTCGTCCAACGTCAGTCACTGCGTCGTCCAACGTCAGTCACTGCGTCGCCTGCATCGCCCAATGTCAGCCACTGCATCGTCCAACGTCAGTCACTGTATCATCCAGTGTCAGTCACTGCATCGTCCAACGTCAGTCACTGCATCGCCCAACGTCAGGCACTGCCACGCCCAACGTCAGTCACTGCGTCGCCCAACGTCAGTCACTGCATCGCTCAACGTCAGTCACTGCATCGCCCAACGAACTGCGTCGTCCAACGTCAGTCACTGCATGCCCAAAGTCAGTCACTGCATCGCCCAACGTCAGTCACTGCGTCGCCCAACGTCAGTCACTGCATCGCCCAACGTCAGTCACTGCATCGCCCAACGTCAGTCACTGCGTCGCCCAACGTCAGTCACTGCGTCGCCCAACGTCAGTCACTGCGTCGCCCAACGTCAGTCACTGCGTCGCCCAACGTCAGTCACTGCATCGTCCAACGTCAGTCACTGCGTCGCCCAACGTCAGTCACTGCGTCGCCTAACGTCAGTCACTGCATCGCCCAACGTCAGTCACTGCATCGCCCAACGAACTGCGTCGTCCAACGTCAGTCACTGCGTCGCCCAACGTCAGTCACTGCGTCGCCCAACGTCAGTCACTGCGTCGCCCAACGTCAGTCACTGCGTCGCCCAACGTCAGTCACTGCGTCGCCCAACGTCAGTCACTGCATCGTCCAACGTCAGTCACTGCGTCGCCCAACGTCAGTCACTGCATCATCCAACGTCAGTCACTGCATCGTCCAACGTCAGTCACTGCATCGCTCAACGTCAGTCACTGCATCGCCCAACGAACTGCGTCGTCCAACGTCAGTCACTGCATGCCCAAAGTCAGTCACTGCATCACCCAACGTCAGTCACTGCGTCGCCCAACGTCAGTCACTGCATCACCCAACGTCAGTCACTGCGTCGCCCAACGTCAGTCACTGCGTCGCCCAACGTCAGTCACTGCGTCGCCCAAAGTCAGTCACTGCATCGCCCAACGTCAGTCACTGCGTCGCCCAACGTCAGTCACTGCGTCGCCCAACGTCAGTCACAGCGTCGCCCAACGTCAGTCACTGCTTCGTCCAATGTCAGTCACAGCATCGTTCAACGTCAGTCACAGCGTCGCCCAACGTCAGTCACAGCGTCGCCCAACGTCAGTCACAGCGTCGCCCAACGTCAGTCACTGCGTCGCCCAACGTCAGTCACTGCGTCGCCCAACGTCAGTCACTGCGTCACCCAACGTCAGTCACAGCGTCGCCCAACGTCAGTCACTGCTTCGTCCAATGTCAGTCACAGCATCGTTCAACGTCAGTCACTGCTTCGTCCAACGTCAGTCACTGCTTCGCCCAACATCAGTCAATGCGTCGTCCAACGTCAGTCACTGCGTCGCCCAACGTCAGTCACTGCGTCGTCCAACGTCAGTCACTGCGTCGTCCAACGTCAGTCACTGCGTCGCCTGCATCGCCCAATGTCAGCCACTGCATCGTCCAACGTCAGTCACTGTATCATCCAGTGTCAGTCACTGCATCGTCCAACGTCAGTCACTGCATCGCCCAACGTCAGGCACTGCCACGCCCAACGTCAGTCACTGCGTCGCCCAACGTCAGTCACTGCATCGCTCAACGTCAGTCACTGCATCGCCCAACGAACTGCGTCGTCCAACGTCAGTCACTGCATGCCCAAAGTCAGTCACTGCATCGCCCAACGTCAGTCACTGCGTCGCCCAACGTCAGTCACTGCATCGCCCAACGTCAGTCACTGCATCGCCCAACGTCAGTCACTGCGTCGCCCAACGTCAGTCACTGCGTCGCCCAACGTCAGTCACTGCGTCGCCCAACGTCAGTCACTGCGTCGCCCAACGTCAGTCACTGCGTCGCCCAACGTCAGTCACTGCGTCGCCCAACGTCAGTCACTGCATCGTCCAACGTCAGTCACTGCGTCGCCCAACGTCAGTCACTGCGTCGCCTAACGTCAGTCACTGCATCGCCCAACGTCAGTCACTGCATCGCCCAACGAACTGCGTCGTCCAACGTCAGTCACTGCATGCTCAAAGTCAGTCACTGCATCGCCCAACGTCAGTCACTGCGTCGCCCAACGTCAGTCACTGCGTCGCCCAACTTCAGTCACTGCGTCGCCCAACGTCAGTCACTGCGTCGCCCAACGTCAGTCACTGCGTCGACCAACATCAGTCACTGCGTCGCCCAACGTCAGTCACTGCATCGCCCAACGTCAGTCACTGCATCGTCCAACGTCAGTCACAGCGTCGCCCAACGTCAGTCACAGCGTCGTCCAACGTCAGTCACTGCATCGCCCAACGTCAGTCGCTGCATCGCACAACGAACTGCGTCGACCAACATCAGTCACTGCCTCGCCCAACGTCAGTCACTGCGTCGCCCAACGTCAGTCACTGCTTCGTCCAACATCAGTCACTGCTTCGCCCAAAGTCAGTCACTGCGTCGCCCAACGTCAGTCACTGCGTCGCCCAGCGTCAGTCACTGCGTCGCCCAACGTCAGTCACTGCGTCGCCCAACGTCAGTCACTGCGTCGCCCGTCAGTCACTGCGTCGTCCAACGTCAGTCACTGCGTCGCCCAACGTCAGTAACTGCGTCGCCCAACATCAGTCACTGCGTCGCCCAACGTCAGTCACTGCATCGCCCAACGTCAGTCACTGCGTCGGCCAACGTCAGTCACTGCGTCGGCCAACGTCAGTCACTGCGTCGCCCAACGTCAGTCACTGCGTCGCCCAACGTCAGTCACAGCGTCGCCCAACGTCAGTCACTGCGTCGCCCAAAGTCAGTCACTGCATCGTCCAACGTCAGTCGCTGCATCGCCCAACGAACTGCGTCGTCCAACGTCAGTCACTGCATGCCCAAAGTCAGTCACTGCATCGCCCAACGTCAGTTACTGCGTCGCCCAACGTCAGTCACTGCATCGCCCAACGTCAGTCACTGCATCGCCCAACGTCACTCACTGCTTCGTCCAACGTCAGTCACTGCTTCGCCCAAAGTCAGTCACTGCATCGCCAGTCAGTCACTGCGTCGCCCAATGTCAGTCACTGCATCGCCCAATGTCACTCACTGCTTCGTCCAACGTCAGTCACTGCGTCGCCCAACGTCAGTCACTGCGTCGCCCAACGTCAGTCACTGCGTCGCCCAACGTCAGTCACTGCGTCGTCCAACGTCAGTCACTGCATGCTCAAAGTCAGTCACTGCATCGCCCAACGTCAGTCACTGCGTCGCCCAACGTCAGTCACTGCGTCGCCCAACGTCAGTCACTGCGTCGCCCAACGTCAGTCACTGCGTCGCCCAACGTCAGTCACTGCTTCGTCCAACGTCAGTCACTGCGTCGTCCAACGTCAGTCACTCGCCCAACGTCAGTCACTGCGTCGCCCAACGTCAGTCACTGCGTCGCCCAACGTCAGTCACTGCGTCGTCCAACGTCAGTCACTGCTTCGTCCAACGTCAGTCACTGCATCGTCCAACCTCAGTCACTGCGTCGCCCAACGTCAGTCACTGCATCGTCCAACGTCAGTCACTGCGTCGTCCAACGTCAGTCACTGCGTCGTCCAACGTCAGTCACTGCGTCGTCCAACGTCAGTCACTGCTTCGTCCAACGTCAGTCACTGCGTCGTATGCGTCGCCCAACGTCAGTCACTGCATCGTCCAACGTCAGTCACTGCATCATCCAACGGCAGTCACTGCATCGTCCAACGTCAGTCACTGCATCGCTCAACGTCAGTCACTGCATCGCCCAACGAACTGCGTCGTCCAACGTCAGTCACTGCATGCCCAAAGTCAGTCACTGCATCACCCAACGTCAGTCACTGCATCGCCCAATGTCAGTCACTGCATCGCCCAAAGTCAGTCACTGCGTCGCCCAACGTCAGTCACTGCATCGCCCAACGTCAGTCACTGCATGCCCAAAGTCAGTCACTGCATTGCCCAACTTCAGTCACTGCATCGTCCAACGTCAGTCACTGCATCGCCCAACGTCAGTCACTGCATCGTCCAACTTCAGTCACTGCATCGTCCAACATCAGTCACTGCATCGGCCAACGTCAGTCACTGCATCGCCCAATGTCAGTCACTGCATCGCCCAAAGTCAGTCGCTGCGTCGCCCAACGAACTGCGTCGTCCAACGTCAGTCACTGCATGCCCAACGTCAGTCACTGCATCGCCCAATGTCAGTCACTGCATCGCCCAACGTCACTCACTGCTTCGTCCAACGTCAGTCACTGCTTCGCCCAAAGTCAGTCACTGCATCGCCAGTCAGTCACTGCGTCGCCCAACGTCAGTCACTGCATCGCCCAACGTCACTCACTGCTTCGTCCAACGTCAGTCACTGCGTCGCCCAACGTCAGTCACTGCGTCGCCCAACATCAGTCACTGCTTCGTCCAACGTCAGTCACTGCGTCGCCCAAAATCAGTCACTGCATGCCCAAAGTCAGTCACTGCATCACCCAACGTCAGTCACTGCATCGTCCAACGTCAGTCACTGCATCGTCCAACGTCAGTCACTGCATCGCCCAACGTCAGTCGCTGCATCGCCCAACGAACTGCGTCGTCCAACATCAGTCACTGCATGCCCAAAGTCAGTCACTGCGTCGCCCAACGTCAGTCACTGCATCGCCCAACGTCAGTCGCTGCATCGCCCAACGAACTGCGTCGTCCAACGTCAGTCACTGGTTGCCCAAAGTCAGTCACTGCATCGCCCAACGTCAGTCACTGCGTCGCCCAACGTCAGTCACTGCATCGCCCAACGTCAGTCACTGCATCGCCCAACGTCAGTCGCTGCATCGCCCAACGACCTGCGTCGTCCAACATCAGTCACTGCATGCCCAAAGTCAGTCACTGCGTCGCCCAACGTCAGTCACTGCATCGCCCAACGTCATTCGCTGCATCGCCCAACGAACTGCGTCGTCCAACGTCAGTCACTGCATGCCCAAAGTCAGTCACTGCATCGCCCAACGTCAGTCACTGCGTCGCCCAACGTCAGTCACTGCGTCGCCCAACGTCAGTCACTGCATCGCCCAACGTCAGTCACTGCTTCCTCCAACGTCAGTCACTGCTTCGCCCAAAGTCAGTCGCTGCTTCGCCAGTCAATCACTGCATCGCCCAACGTCAGTCACTGCTTCGACCAACGTCAGTCACTGCGTCGCCCAACGTCAGTCACTGCGTCGCCCAACGTCAGTCACTGCTTCGTCCAACGTCCGTCACTGCTTCGCCCAACGTCAGTCACTGCGTCGCCCAACGTCAGTCACTGCGTCGCCCAACGTCAGTCACTGCGTCGCCCAACGTCAGTCACTGCGTCGTCCAACGTCAGTCACTGCATGCTCAAAGTCAGTCACTGCATCGCCCAACGTCAGTCACTGCGTCGCCCAACGTCAGTCACTGCGTCGCCCAACGTCAGTCACTGCGTCGCCCAACGTCAGTCACTGCTTCGTCCAATGTCAGTCACTGCGTCACCCAACGTCAGTCACTGCGTCGCCCAACGTCAGTCACTGCATGCCCAAAGTCAGTCACTGCGTCACCCAACGTCAGTCACTGCATCGTCCAACGTCAGTCACTGCATCGTCCAACGTCAGTCACTGCATCGTCCAACGTCAGTCACTGCATCGCCCAACGTCAGTCACTGCATCGCCCAGCGTCAGTCGCTGCATCGCCCAACGAACTGCATCGTCCAACATCAGTCACTGCATGCCCAAAGTCAGTCACTGCGTCGCCCAACGTCAGTCACTGCATCGCCCAACGTCAGTCGCTGCATCGCCCAACGAACTGCGTCGTCCAACGTCAGTCACTGGTTGCCCAAAGTCAGTCACTGCATCGCCCAACGTCAGTCACTGCGTCGCCCAACGTCAGTCACTGCGTCGCCCAACGTCAGTCACTGCATCGCCCAACGTCAGTCACTGCTTCGTCCAACGTCAGTCACTGCTTCGCCCAAAGTCAGTCACTGCATCGTCCAACGTCAGTCACTGCGTCGCCCAACGTCAGTCACTGCATCGCCCAACGTCAGTCACTGCTTCGTCCAACGTCAGTCACTGCTTCGTCCAACGTCAGTCACTGCTTCGCCCAAAGTCAGTCACTGCATCGCCCAACGTCAGTCACTGCATCGCCCAACGTCAGTCACTGCTTCGTCCAACGTCAGTCACTGCGTCGCCCAACGTCAGTCACTGCTTCGTCCGTCAGTCTATGCGTCGCCCAACGTCAGTCACTGCATCGTCCAACATCAGTCACTGCGTCGTCCAATGTCAGTCACTGCTTCGTCCAACGTCAGTCACTGCGTCGCCTGCGTCGCCCAACGTCAGTCACTGCATCGTCCAACGTCAGTCACTGCATCGCCCAACGTCAGTCACTGCATCGTCCAACGTCAGTCACTGCCACGCCCAACGTCAGTCACTGCATCGCCCAACGTCAGTCACTGCATCGCCCAATTAACTGCGTCGTCCAACGTCAGTCACTGCATCGCCCAACGTCAGTCACTGCATCGCCCAACGTCAGTCACTGCATCGCCCAATTAACTGCGTCGTCCAACGTCAGTCACTGCATCGCCCAACATCAGTCACTGCTTCGCCCAACGTCAGTCACTGCGTCGTCCAACGTCAGTCACTGCGTCGCCCAACTTCAGTCACTGCGTCGTCCAACGTCAGTCACTGCGTCGCCCAACGTCAGTCACTGCGTCGCCCAACGTCAGTCACAGCGTCGCCCAACGTCAGTCACTGCGTCGCCCAACGTCAGTCACTGCGTCGCCCAACGTCAGTCACTGCGTCGCCCAAAGTCAGTCACTGCGTCGCCCAATGTCAGTCACTGCGTCGTCCAACGTCAGTCACTGCGTCGCCCAACGTCAGTCACTGCGTCGTGTCAGTCACTGCGTCGCCCAACGTCAGTCACTGCATCGCCCAATGTGAGTCGCTGCATCGCCCAACGAACTGCGTCGTCCAACGTCAGTCACTGCATGCCCAAAGTCAGTCACTGCATCGCCCAACGTCAGTCACTGCGTCGCCCAACGTCAGTCACTGCGTCGCCCAACGTCAGTCACTGCATCGCCCAACGTCAGTCACTGCTTCGTCCAACGTCAGTCACTGCTTCGCCCAAAGTCAGTCACTGCATCGCCCAACATCAGTCACTGCTTCGTCCAACGTCAGTCACTGCGTCGCCCAACGTCTTTCACTGCGTCGCTCAACGTCAGTCACTGCTTCGTCCGTCAGTCACTGCGTCGCCCAACGTCAGTCACTGCGTCGCCTGCGTCGCCCAACGTCAGTCACTGCATCGTCCAACGTCAGTCACTGCATCATCCAACGTCAGTCACTGCATCGTCCAACGTCAGTCACTGCATCGCCCAACGTCAGTCACTGCATCGTCCAACGTCAGTCACTGCATCGCCCAACGAACTGCGTCGTCCAACGTCAGTCACTGCATGCCCAAAGTCAGTCACTGCATCGCCCAACGTCAGTCACTGCATCGCCCAACGTCAGTCACTGCATGCCCAAAGTCAGTCACTGCATCGCCCAACGTCAGTCACTGCGTCGCCCAACATCAGTCACTGCGTCGCCCAACGTCAGTCACTGCGTCGCGCAACGTCAGTCACTGCGTCGCCCAACGTCAGTCACTGCATCGCCCAATGTCAGTCACTGCATCGCCCAAAGTCAGTCACTGCGTCGCCCAACGTCAGTCACTGCATCGCCCAACGTCAGTCACTGCATGCCCAAAGTCAGTCACTGCATTGCCCAACTTCAGTCACTGCATCGTCCAACGTCAGTCACTGCATCGCCCAACGTCAGTCACTGCATCGTCCAACTTCAGTCACTGCATCGCCCAAAGTCAGTCGCTGCGTCGCCCAACGAACTGCGTCGTCCAACGTCAGTCACTGCATGCCCAAAGTCAGTCACTGCATCGCCCAACGTCAGTTACTGCGTCGCCCAACGTCAGTCACTGCGTCACCCAACGTCAGTCACTGCATCGCCCAACGTCACTCACTGCTTCGTCCAACGTCAGTCACTGCTTCGCCCAAAGTCAGTCACTGCATCGCCAGTCAGTCACTGCGTCGCCCAACGTCAGTCACTGCGTCGCCCAACGTCACTCACTGCTTCGTCCAACGTCAGTCACTGCGTCGCCCAACGTCAGTCACTGCGTCACCCAACGTCAGTCACTGCTTCGTCCAACATCCGTCACTGCTTCGCCCAACGTCAGTCACTGCGTCGCCCAACGTCAGTCACTGCGTCGCCCAACGTCAGTCACTGCGTCGTCCAACGTCAGTCACTGCATGCTCAAAGTCAGTCACTGCATCGCCCAACGTCAGTCACTGTGTCGTCCAACGTCAGTCACTGCGTCGCCCAACGTCAGTCACTGCGTCGCCCAACGTCAGTCACTGCATCGCCCAACGTCAGTCACTGCGTCGCCCAACGTCAGTCACTGCTTCGCCCAACGTCAGTCACTGCGTCGCCCAACGTCAGTCACTGCTTCGTCCAACGTCAGTCACTGCGTCGCCCAATGTCAGTCACAGCGTCGTCCAACGTCAGTCACTGCATCGCCCAAAATCAGTCACTGCATGCCCAAAGTCAGTCACTGCGTCACCCAACGTCAGTCACTGCATCGTCCAACGTCAGTCACTGCATCGTCCAACGTCAGTCACTGCATCGCCCAACGTCAGTCACTGCATCGCCCAACGTCAGTCGCTGCATCGCCCAACGAACTGCGTCGTCCAACATCAGTCAATGCATGCCCAAAGTCAGTCACTGCGTCGCCCAACGTCAGTCACTGCATCGCCCAACGTCAGTCGCTGCATCGCCCAACGAACTGCGTCGTCCAACGTCAGTCACTGGTTGCCCAAAGTCAGTCACTGCATCGCCCAACGTCAGTCACTGCGTCGCCCAACGTCAGTCACTGCGTCGCCCAACGTCAGTCACTGCTTCGCCCAAAGTCAGTCACTGCTTCGTCCAACGTCAGTCACTGCTTCGCACAACGTCGGTCACTGCGTCGCCCAACGTCAGTCACTGCATCGCCCAACGTCAGTCACTGCTTCGTCCAACGTCAGTCACTGCTTCGCCCAAAGTCAGTCACTGCATCGTCCAACGTCAGTCACTGCATCGCCCAACGTCAGTCACTGCATCGCCCAACGTCAGTCGCTGCATCGCCCAACGAACTGCGTCGTCCAACATCAGTCACTGCATGCCCAAAGTCAGTCACTGCGTCGCCCAACATCAGTCGCTGCATCGCCCAACGAACTGCGTCGTCCAACGTCAGTCACTGCATGCCCAAAGTCAGTCACTGCATCGCCCAACGTCAGTCACTGCGTCGCCCAACGTCAGTCACTGCTTCGCCCAAAGTCAGTCACTGCATCGCCAGTCAGTCACTGCGTCGCCCAACGTCAGTCACTGCATCGCCCAACGTCACTCACTGCTTCGTCCAACGTCAGTCACTGCTTCGCCCAAAGTCAGTCACTGCATCGCCAGTCAGTCACTGCGTCGCCCAACGTCAGTCACTGCATCGCCCAACGTCACTCACTGCTTCGTCCAACGTCAGTCACTGCGTCGCCCAACGTCAGTCACTGCGTCGCCCAACGTCAGTCACTGCTTCGTCCAACGTCCGTCACTGCTTCGCCCAACGTCAGTCACTGCGTCGCCCAACGTCAGTCACTGCGTCGCCCAACGTCAGTCACTGCGTCGTCCAACGCCAGTCACTGCATGCTCAAAGTCAGTCACTGCGTCGCCCAACGTCAGTCACTGCGTCGCCCAACGTCAGTCACAGCGTCGCCCAACGTCAGTCACTGCGTCGCCCAACGTCAGTCACTGCGTCGCCCAACGTCAGTCACTGCGTCGCCCAACGTCAGTCACTGCGTCGCCCAACGTCAGTCACTGCGTCGCCCAACGTCAGTCACTGCGTCGCCCAACGTCAGTCACTGCGTCGTCCAACGTCAGTCACTGCATCGCTCAAAATCAGTCTCTGCATGCCCAAAGTCAGTCACTGTGTCACCCAACGTCAGTCACTGCATCGTCCAACGTCAGTCACTGCATCGTCCAACGTCAGTCACTGCATCGTCCAACGTCAGTCACTGCATCGTCCAACGTCAGTCACTGCATCGTCCAACGTCAGTCACTGCATCGTCCAACGTCAGTCACTGCATCGTCCAACATCAGTCACTGCATGCCCAAAGTCAGTCACTGCGTCGCCCAACGTCAGTCACTGCATCGCCCAACGTCACTCACTGCTTCGTCCAACGTCAGTCACTGCGTCGCCCAACGTCAGTCACTGCGTCGCCCAACGTCAGTCACTGCTTCGTCCAACGTCCGTCACTGCTTCGCCCAACGTCAGTCACTGCGTCGCCCAACGTCAGTCACTGCGTCGCCCAACGTCAGTCACTTCGTCGTCCAACGCCAGTCACTGCATGCTCAAAGTCAGTCACTGCATCGCCCAACGTCAGTCACTGCGTCGCCCAACGTCAGTCACTGCGTCGCCCAACGTCAGTCACTGCGTCGCCCAACGTCAGTCACTGCGTCGCCCAACGTCAGTCACTGCGTCGCACAACGTCGGTCACAGCGTCGCACAACGTCGGTCACTGCATCGCCCAACGTCAGTCGCTGCATCGCCCAATGAACTGCGTCGTCCAACGTCAGTCACTGCATGCCCAAAGTCAGTCACTGCATCGCCCAACGTCAGTCACTGCGTCGCCCAACGTCAGTCACTGCGTCGCCCAACGTCAGTCACTGCTTCGTCCAACGTCAGTCACTGCTTCGCCCAAAGTCAGTCACTGCATCGCCCAACGTCAGTCACTGCTTCGTCCAACGTCAGTCACTGCGTCGCCCAACGTCTTTCACTGCATCGCCCAACTTCAGTCACTGCTTCGTCCGTCAGTCACTGCGTCGCCCAACGTCAGTCACTGCGTCGCCTGCGTCGCCCAACGTCAGTCACTGCATCGTCCAACGTCAGTCACTGCATCATCCAACGTCAGTCACTGCATCGTCCAACGTCAGTCACTGCATCGCCCAACGTCAGTCACTGCATCGTCCAACGTCAGTCACTGCCACGCCCAACGTCAGTCACTGCATCGCCCAACGTCAGTCACTGCATCGCCCAATTAACTGCGTCGTCCAACGTCAGTCACTGCATGCCCAAAGTCAGTCACTGCATCGCCCAACGTCAGTCACTGCGTCGCCCAACATTAGTCACTGCTTCGCCCAACGTCAGTCACTGCGTCGTCCAACGTCAGTCACTGCATCACCCAACATCACTCACTGCTTCGACCAACGTCAGTCACTGCGTCGCCCAACGTCAGTCACTGCGTCGCCCAACGTCAGTCACTGCGTCGCACAACGTCGGTCACAGCGTCGCACAACGTCAGTCACTGCATCGCCCAACGTCAGTCGCTGCATCGCCCAATGAACTGCGTCGTTCAACGTCAGTCACTGCATGCCCAAAGTCAGTCACTGCATCGCCCAACGTCAGTCACTGCGTCGCCCAACGTCAGTCACTGCGTCGCCCAACGTCAGTCACTGCTTCGTCCAACGTCAGTCACTGCTTCGCCCAAAGTCAGTCACTGCATCGCCCAACGTCAGTCACTGCTTCGTCCAACGTCAGTCACTGCGTCGCCCAACGTCTTTCACTGCGTCGCCCAACGTCAGTCACTGCTTCGTCCGTCAGTCACTGCGTCGCCCAACGTCAGTCACTGCGTCGCCTGCGTCGCCCAACGTCAGTCACTGCATCGTCCAACGTCAGTCACTGCATCATCCAACGTCAGTCACTGCATCGTCCAACGTCAGTCACTGCATCGCCCAACGTCAGTCACTGCATCGTCCAACGTCAGTCACTGCCACGCCCAACGTCAGTCACTGCATCGCCCAACGTCAGTCACTGCATCGCCCAATTAACTGCGTCGTCCAACGTCAGTCACTGCATGCCCAAAGTCAGTCACTGCATCGCCCAACGTCAGTCACTGCGTCGCCCAACATTAGTCACTGCTTCGCCCAACGTCAGTCACTGCGTCGTCCAACGTCAGTCACTGCGTCGCCCAACGTCAGTCACAGCGTCGCCCAACGTCAGTCACTGCGTCGCCCAACGTCAGTCACTGCGTCGCCCAAAGTCAGTCACTGCGTCGCCCAAAGTCAGTCACTGCTTCGCCCAACGTCAGTCACTGCGTCGTCCAACGTCAGTCACTGCGTCGCCCAACGTCAGTCACTGCGTCGTGTCAGTCACTGCGTCGCCCAATGTCAGTCACTGCATCGCCCAACGTGAGTCGCTGCATCGCCCAACGAACTGCGTCGTCCAACGTCAGTCACTGCATGCCCAAAGTCAGTCACTGCATCGCCCAACGTCAGTCACTGCATCGCCCAACGTCAGTCGCTGCATCGCCCAATGAACTGCGTCGTCCAACGTCAGTCACTGCATGCCCAAAGTCAGTCACTGCATCATCCAACGTCAGTCACTGCATCGCCCAACGTCAGTCACTGCATCGTCCAACGTCAGTCACTGCCACGCCCAACGTCAGTCACTGCATCGCCCAACGTCAGTCACTGCATTGCCCAACGTCAGTCACTGCGTCGCCCAACATCAGTCACTGCTTCGCCCAACGTCAGTCACTGCGTCGTCCAACGTCAGTCACTGCGTCGCCCAACGTCAGTCACTGCGTCGTCCAACGTCAGTCACTGCGTCGCCCAACGTCAGTCACTGCGTCGTCCAACGTCAGTCACTGCGTCGCCCAACGTCAGTCACTGCATCGCCCAACGTCAGTCACTGCATTGCCCAACGTCAGTCGCTGCATCGCCCAACGAACTGCGTCGTCCAACATCAGTCAATGCATGCCCAAAGTCAGTCACTGCGTCGCCCAACGTCAGTCACTGCATCGCCCAACGTCAGTCGCTGCATCGCCCAACGAACTGCGTCGTCCGTCAGTCACTGGTTGCCCAAAGTCAGTCACTGCATCGCCCAACGTCAGTCACTGCGTCGCCCAACGTCAGTCACTGCGTCGCCCAACGTCAGTCACTGCATCGCCCAACGTCAGTCACTGCTTCGTCCAACGTCAGTCACTGCTTCGCCCAAAGTCAGTCACTGCATCGTCCAACGTCAGTCACTGCATCGCCCAACGTCAGTCACTGCATCGCCCAACGTCAGTCGCTGCATCGCCCAACGAACTGCGTCGTCCAACATCAGTCACTGCATGCCCAAAGTCAGTCACTGCGTCGCCCAACGTCAGTCGCTGCATCGCCCAACGAACTGCGTCGTCCAACGTCAGTCACTGCATGCCCAAAGTCAGTCACTGCATCGCCCAACGTCAGTCACTGCGTCGCCCAACGTCAGTCACTGCTTCGCCCAAAGTCAGTCACTGCATCGCCAGTCAGTCACTGCGTCGCCCAACGTCAGTCACTGCATCGCCCAACGTCACTCACTGCTTCGTCCAACGTCAGTCACTGCTTCGCCCAAAGTCAGTCACTGCATCGCCAGTCAGTCACTGCGTCGCCCAAAGTCAGTCACTGCATCGCCCAACGTCACTCACTGCTTCGTCCAACGTCAGTCACTGCGTCGCCCAACGTCAGTCACTGCGTCGCCCAACGTCAGTCACTGCTTCGTCCAACGTCCGTCACTGCTTCGCCCAACGTCAGTCACTGCGTCGCCCAACGTCAGTCACTGCGTCGCCCAACGTCAGTCACTGCGTCGTCCAACGCCAGTCACTGCATGCTCAAAGTCAGTCACTGCGTCGCCCAACGTCAGTCACTGCGTCGCCCAACGTCAGTCACAGCGTCGCCCAACGTCAGTCACTGCGTCGCCCAACGTCAGTCACTGCGTCGCCCAACATCAGTCACTGCGTCGCCCAACGTCAGTCACTGCGTCGCCCAACGTCAGTCACTGCGTCGCCCAACGTCAGTCACTGCGTCGCCCAACGTCAGTCACTGCGTCGTCCAACGTCAGTCACTGCATCGCTCAAAATCAGTCTCTGCATGCCCAAAGTCAGTCACTGTGTCACCCAACGTCAGTCACTGCATCGTCCAACGTCAGTCACTGCATCGTCCAACGTCAGTCACTGCATCGTCCAACGTCAGTCACTGCATCGTCCAACGTCAGTCACTGCATGCCCAAAGTCAGTCACTGCGTCGCCCAACGTCAGTCACTGCATCGCCCAACGTCACTCACTGCTTCGTCCAACGTCAGTCACTGCGTCGCCCAACGTCAGTCACTGCGTCGCCCAACGTCAGTCACTGCTTCGTCCAACGTCCGTCACTGCTTCGCCCAACGTCAGTCACTGCGTCGCCCAACGTCAGTCACTGCGTCGCCCAACGTCAGTCACTGCGTCGTCCAACGCCAGTCACTGCATGCTCAAAGTCAGTCACTGCATCGCCCAACGTCAGTCACTGCGTCGCCCAACGTCAGTCACTGCGTCGCCCAACGTCAGTCACTGCGTCGCCCAACGTCAGTCACTGCGTCGCCCAACGTCAGTCACTGCGTCGCACAACGTCGGTCACAGCGTCGCACAACGTCAGTCACTGCATCGCCCAACGTCAGTCGCTGCATCGCCCAATGAACTGCGTCGTCCAACGTCAGTCACTGCATGCCCAAAGTCAGTCACTGCATCGCCCAACGTCAGTCACTGCGTCGCCCAACGTCAGTCACTGCGTCGCCCAACGTCAGTCACTGCTTCGTCCAACGTCAGTCACTGCTTCGCCCAAAGTCAGTCACTGCATCGCCCAACGTCAGTCACTGCTTCGTCCAACGTCAGTCACTGCGTCGCCCAACGTCTTTCACTGCGTCGCCCAACGTCAGTCACTGCTTCGTCCGTCAGTCACTGCGTCGCCCAACGTCAGTCACTGCGTCGCCTGCGTCGCCCAACGTCAGTCACTGCATCGTCCAACGTCAGTCACTGCATCATCCAACGTCAGTCACTGCATCGTCCAACGTCAGTCACTGCATCGCCCAACGTCAGTCACTGCATCGTCCAACGTCAGTCACTGCCACGCCCAACGTCAGTCACTGCATCGCCCAACGTCAGTCACTGCATCGCCCAATTAACTGCGTCGTCCAACGTCAGTCACTGCATGCCCAAAGTCAGTCACTGCATCGCCCAACGTCAGTCACTGCGTCGCCCAACATTAGTCACTGCTTCGACCAACGTCAGTCACTGCGTCGCCCAACGTCAGTCACTGCGTCGCCCAACGTCAGTCACTGCGTCGCACAACGTCGGTCACAGCGTCGCACAACGTCAGTCACTGCATCGCCCAACGTCAGTCGCTGCATCGCCCAATGAACTGCGTCGTCCAACGTCAGTCACTGCATGCCCAAAGTCAGTCACTGCATCGCCCAAAGTCAGTCACTGCATCGCCCAACGTCAGTCACTGCTTCGTCCAACGTCAGTCACTGCGTCGCCCAACGTCTTTCACTGCGTCGCCCAACGTCAGTCACTGCTTCGTCCGTCAGTCACTGCGTCGCCCAACGTCAGTCACTGCGTCGCCTGCGTCGCCCAACGTCAGTCACTGCATCGTCCAACGTCAGTCACTGCATCATCCAACGTCAGTCACTGCATCGCCCAACGTCAGTCACTGCATCGTCCAACGTCAGTCACTGCATCGCCCAACGTCAGTCACTGCATCGCCCAATTAACTGCGTCGTCCAACGTCAGTCACTGCATGCCCAAAGTCAGTCACTGCATCGCCCAACGTCAGTCACTGCGTCGCCCAACATTAGTCACTGCTTCGCCCAACGTCAGTCACTGCGTCGTCCAACGTCAGTCACTGCGTCGTCCAACGTCAGTCACTGCGTCGCCCAACGTCAGTCACAGCGTCGCCCAACGTCAGTCACTGCGTCACCCAACGTCAGTCACTGCGTCGCCCAAAGTCAGTCACTGCGTCGCCCAAAGTCAGTCACTGCTTCGCCCAACGTCAGTCACTGCGTCGTCCAACGTCAGTCACTGCGTCGCCCAACGTCAGTCACTGCGTCGTGTCAGTCACTGCGTCGCCCAATGTCAGTCACTGCATCGCCCAACGTGAGTCGCTGCATCGCCCAACGAACTGCGTCGTCCAACGTCAGTCACTGCATGCCCAAAGTCAGTCACTGCATCGCCCAACGTCAGTCACTGCATCGCCCAACGTCAGTCGCTGCATCGCCCAATGAACTGCGTCGTCCAACGTCAGTCACTGCATGCCCAAAGTCAGTCACTGCATCATCCAACGTCAGTCACTGCATCGCCCAACGTCAGTCACTGCATCGTCCAACGTCAGTCACTGCCACGCCCAACGTCAGTCACTGCATCGCCCAACGTCAGTCACTGCATCGCCCAATTAACTGCGTCGTCCAACGTCAGTCACTGCATGCCCAAAGTCAGTCACTGCATTGCCCAACGTCAGTCACTGCGTCGCCCAACATCAGTCACTGCTTCGCCCAACGTCAGTCACTGCGTCGCCCAACGTCAGTCACTGCGTCGTCCAACGTCAGTCACTGCGTCGCCCAACGTCAGTCACTGCATCGCCCAACGTCAGTCACTGCGTCGTCCAACGTCAGTCACTGCGTCGCCCAAAGTCAGTCACTGCTTCGCCCAACGTCAGTCACTGCGTCGCCCAACATCAGTCACTGCTTCGCCCAACGTCAGTCACTGCGTCGTCCAACGTCAGTCACTGCGTCGCCCAACGTCAGTCACTGCGTCGCACAACGTCAGTCACTGCGTCGCCCAAAGTCAGTCACTGCGTCGTCCAACGTCAGTCACTGCGTCGCCCAACGTCAGTCACTGCGTCGCCCAACGTCAGTCACTGCTTCGTCCAACGTCAGTCACTGCTTCGCCCAAAGTCAGTCACTGCATCGCCCAACATCAGTCACTGCTTCGTCCAACGTCAGTCACTGCGTCGCCCAACGTCTTTCACTGCGTCGCCCAACGTCAGTCACTGCTTCGTCCGTCAGTCACTGCGTCGCCCAACGTCAGTCACTGCGTCGTCCAACGTCAGTCAGTGCGTCGTCCAACGTCAGTCACTGCTTCGTCCAACGTCAGTCACTGCGTCGCCTGCGTCACCCAACGTCAGTCACTGCATCGTCCAACGTCAGTCACTGCATCATCCAACGTCAGTCACTGCATCGTCCAATGTCAGTCACTGCATCGCCCAACGTCAGTCACTGCATCGTCCAACGTCAGTCACTGCCACGCCCAATGTCAGTCACTCCATCGCCCAACGTCAGTCACTGCATCGCCCAACGAACTGCGTCGTCCAACGTCAGTCACTGCATGCCCAAAGTCAGTCACTGCATCGCCCAACGTCAGTCACTGCGTCGCCCAACATCAGTCACTGCGTCGCCCAACGTCAGTCACTGCGTCGCGCAACGTCAGTCACTGCGTCGCCCAACGTCAGTCACTGCATCGCCCAATGTCAGTCACTGCATCGCCCAAAGTCAGTCACTGCGTCGCCCAACGTCAGTCACTGCATCGCCCAACGTCAGTCACTGCATCGCCCAACGTCAGTCACTGCATCGTCCAACTTCAGTCACTGCATCGTCCAACATCAGTCACTGCATCGCCCAATGTCAGTCACTGCATCGCCCAAAGTCGGTCGCTGCGTCGCCCAACGAACTGCGTCGTCCAACGTCAGTCACTGCATGCCCAACGTCAGTCACTGCATCGCCCAATGTCAGTCACTGCATCGCCCAACGTCACTCACTGCTTCGTCCAACGTCAGTCACTGCTTCGCCCAAAGTCAGTCACTGCATCGCCCAACGTCAGTCACTGCATCGCCCAACGTCAGTCACTGCATCGCCCAATGTCAGTCACTGTTTCGTCCAACGTCAGTCACTGCGTCGCCCAACGTCAGTCACTGCGTCGCCCAACATCAGTCACTGCTTCGTCCAACATCCGTCACTGCTTCGCCCAACGTCAGTCACAGCGTCGCCCAACGTCAGTCACAGCATCGCCCAACGTCAGTCACTGCATCGCCCAAAATCAGTCACTGCATGCCCAAAGTCAGTCACTGCGTCGCCCAACGTCAGTCACTGCATCGCCTTACGTCAGTCGCTGCATCGCCCAACGAACTGCGTCGTCCAACGTCAGTCACTGGTTGCCCAAAGTCAGTCACTGCATCGCCCAACGTCAGTCACTGCGTCGCCCAACGTCAGTCACTGCATCGCCCAACGTCAGTCACTGCATTGCCCAACGTCAGTTACTGCTTCGTCCAACGTCAGTCACTGTATCGCCCCACGTCAGTCACTGCATCGTCCAACGTCAGTCGCTGCATCGCCCAACGACCTGCGTCGTCCAACATCAGTCACTGCATGCCCAAAGTCAGTCACTGCGTCGCCCAACGTCAGTCACTGCATCGCCCAACGTCATTCGCTGCATCGCCCAACGAACTGCGTCGTCCAACGTCAGTCACTGCATGCCCAAAGTCAGTCACTGCATCGCCCAACGTCAGTCACTGCGTCGCCCAACGTCAGTCACTGCATCGCCCAACGTCAGTCACTGCTTCGTCCAACGTCAGTCACTGCTTCGCCCAAAGTCAGTCGCTGCTTCGCCAGTCAGTCACTGCGTCACCCAACGTCAGTCACTGCATCACCCAACGTCACTCACTGCTTCGACCAACGTCAGTCACTGCGTCGCCCAACGTCAGTCACTGCGTCGCCCAACGTCAGTCACTGCTTCGTCCAACGTCCGTCACTGCTTCGCCCAACGTCAGTCACTGCGTCGCCCAACGTCAGTCACTGCGTCGCCCA
The DNA here is from genome assembly GCF_044704955.1 of Pristiophorus japonicus. Classification (NCBI taxonomy): domain Eukaryota; kingdom Metazoa; phylum Chordata; class Chondrichthyes; family Pristiophoridae; genus Pristiophorus; species Pristiophorus japonicus. Next base: position 31,957,359 of record NC_091993.1, on the reverse strand, counting down.
ACGTCAGTCACTGCGTCGCCCAACGTCAGTCACTGCGTCGTCCAACGTCAGTCACTGCATGCTCAAAGTCAGTCACTGCATCGCCCAACGTCAGTCACTGCGTCGCCCAACGTCAGTCACTGCGTCGCCCAACGTCAGTCACTGCGTCGCCCAACGTCAGTCACTGCTTCGTCCAACGTCAGTCACTGCGTCGCCCAACGTCAGTCACTGCGTCGCCCAACGTCAGTCACTGCATGCCCAAAGTCAGTCACTGCGTCACCCAACGTCAGTCACTGCATCGCCCAACGTCAGTCACTGCATCGCCCAACGTCAGTCGCTGCATCGCCCAACGAACTGCGTCGTCCAACATCAGTCACTGCATGCCCAAAGTCAGTCACTGCGTCGCCCAACGTCAGTCACTGCATCGCCCAACGTCAGTCGCTGCATCGCCCAACGAACTGCATCGTCCAACGTCAGTCACTGGTTGCCCAAAGTCAGTCACTGCATCGCCCAACGTCAGTCACTGCGTCGCCCAACGTCAGTCACTGCTTCGTCCAACGTCAGTCACTGCTTCGTCCAACGTCAGTCGCTGCTTCGCCCAAAGTCAGTCACTGCATCGCCCAACGTCAGTCACTGCTTCGTCCAACGTCAGTCACTGCATCGTCCAACGTTAGTCACTGCTTCATCCAACGTCAGTCACTGCTTCGTCCAACGTCAGTCGCTGCTTCGCCCAAAGTCAGTCACTGCATCGCCCAACGTCAGTCACTGCTTCGTCCGTCAGTCACTGCGTCGCCCAACGTCAGTCACTGCGTCGTCCAACATCAGTCACTGCGTCGTCCAACGTCAGTCACTGCTTCGTCCAACGTCAGTCACTGCGTCGCCTGCGTCGCCCAACGTCAGTCACTGCATCGTCCAACGTCAGTCACTGCATCGCCCAACGTCAGTCACTGCATCGTCCAATGTCAGTCACTGCCACGCCCAACGTCAGTCACTGCATCGCCCAACGTCAGTCACTGCATCGTCCAACGTCAGTCACTGCATCGCCCAACGTCAGTCACTGCATCGCCCAACGTCAGTCACTGCATCGCCCAATTAACTGCGTCGTCCAACGTCAGTCACTGCATGCCCAAAGTCAGTCACTGCATCGCCCAACGTCAGTCACTGCTTCGCCCAACGTCAGTCACTGCGTCGTCCAACGTCAGTCACTGCGTCGCCCAACGTCAGTCACTGCGTCGTCCAACGTCAGTCACTGCGTCGCCCAACGTCAGTCACTGCGTCGCCCAACGTCAGTCACTGCGTCGCCCAACGTCAGTCACAGCGTCGTCCAACGTCAGTCACTGCATCGCCCAAAATCAGTCACTGCGTCGTGTCAGTCACTGCGTCGCCCAACGTCAGTCACTGCATCGCCCAACGTGAGTCGCTGCATCGCCCAACGAACTGCGTCGTCCAACGTCAGTCACTGCATCGTCCAACGTCAGTCACTGCATCGCCCAACGTCAGTCACTGCGTCGCCCAACGTCAGTCACTGCGTCGCCCAACGTCAGTCACTGCTTCGTCCAACGTCAGTCATTGCGTCGCCCAACGTCTTTCACTGCATCGCCCAACGTCAGTCACTGCTTCGTCCGTCAGTCACTGCGTCGCCCAACATCAGTCACTGCGTCGCCTGCGTCGCCCAACGTCAGTCACTGCATCATCCAACGTCAGTCACTGCATCGTCCAACGTCAGTCACTGCATCGCCCAACGTCAGTCACTGCATCGTCCAACATCAGTCGCTGCCACGCCCAATGTCAGTCACTGCATCGCCCAACGTCAGTCACTGCATTGCCCAACGAACTGCGTCGTCCAACGTCAGTCACTGCATGCCCAAAGTCAGTCACTGCATCGCCCAACGTCAGTCACTGCGTCGCCCAACGTCAGTCACTGTGTCGCGCAACGTCAGTCACTGCGTCGCCCAACGTGAGTCACTGCATCGCCCAATGTCAGTCACTGCATCGCCCAAAGTCAGTCACTGCGTCGCCCAACGTCAGTCACTGCATCGCCCAACGTCAGTCACTGCATGCCCAAAGTCAGTCACTGCATTGCCCAACTTCAGTCACTGCATCGTCCAACGTCAGTCACTGCATCGCCCAACGTCAGTCACTGCATCGTCCAACTTCAGTCACTGCATCGCCCAAAGTCAGTCGCTGCGTCGCCCAACGAACTGCGTCGTCCAACGTCAGTCACTGCATGCCCAAAGTCAGTCACTGCATCGCCCAACGTCAGTTACTGCGTCGCCCAACGTCAGTCACTGCATCGCCCAACGTCAGTCACTGCATCGCCCAACGTCACTCACTGCTTCGTCCAACGTCAGTCACTGCTTCGCCCAACGTCACTCACTGCTTCGTCCAACGTCAGTCACTGCATCGCCCAACGTCACTCACTGCTTCGTCCAACGTCAGTCACTGCATCGTCCAACGTCAGTCACTGCATCGCCCAACCTCAGTCACTGCTTCGCCCAACGTCAGTCACTGCGTCGCCCAACGTCAGTCACTGCGTCGCCCAACGTCAGTCACTTCGTCGTCCAACGTCAGTCACTGCATGCTCAAAGTCAGTCACTGCATCGCCCAACGTCAGTCACTGTGTCGTCCAACGTCAGTCACTGCGTCGCCCAACGTCAGTCACTGCGTCGCCCAACGTCAGTCACTGCATCGCCCAACGTCAGTCACTGCTTCGCCCAACATCAGTCACTGCATCGCCCAAAATCAGTCACTGCATGCCCAAAGTCAGTCACTGCGTCACCCAACGTCAGTCACTGCTTCGTCCAACGTCAGTCACTGCATCGTCCAACGTCAGTCACTGCATCGCCCAACGTCAGTCGCTGCATCGCCCAATGAACTGCGTCGTCCAACATCAGTCACTGCATGCCCAAAGTCAGTCACTGCGTCGCCCAACGTCAGTCACTGCATCGCCCAACGTCAGTCGCTGCATCGCCCAACGAACTGCGTCGTCCAACGTCAGTCACTGGTTGCCCAAAGTCAGTCACTGCATCGCCCAACGAACTGCGTCGTCCAACGTCAGTCACTGGTTGCCCAAAGTCAGTCACTGCGTCGCCCAACGTCAGTCGCTGCATCGCCCAACGAACTGCGTCGTCCAACGTCAGTCACTGCATGCCCAAAGTCAGTCACTGCATCGCCCAACGTCAGTCACTGCTTCGTCCAACGTCAGTCACTGCTTCGCCCAAAGTCAGTCACTGCATCGCCAGTCAGTCACTGCGTCGCCCAACGTCAGTCACTGCTTCGTCCAACGTCAGTCACTGCGTCGCCCAACGTCAGTCACTGCTTCGTCCAACGTCCGTCACTGCTTCGCCCAACGTCAGTCACTGCGTCGCCCAACGTCAGTCACTGCGTCGCCCAACGTCAGTCACTGCGTCGTCCAATGCCAGTCACTGCATGCTCAAAGTCAGTCACTGCATCGCCCAACGTCAGTCACTGCGTCGCCCAACGTCAGTCACTGCGTCGCCCAACGTCAGTCACTGCGTCGCCCAACGTCAGTCACTGCGTCGCCCAACGTCAGTCACTGCGTCGCACAACGTCAGTCACTGCGTCGCACAACGTCAGTCACTGCGTCGCCCAACGTCAGTCACAGCGTCGCCCAACGTCAGTCACAGCATCGCCCAACGTCAGTCACAGCATCGCCCAACGTCAGTCACAGCGTCGTCCAACGTCAGTCACTGCATCGCTCAAAATCAGTCTCTGCATGCCCAAAGTCAGTCACTGTGTCACCCAACGTCAGTCACTGCATCGTCCAACGTCAGTCACTGCATCGTCCAACGTCAGTCACTGCATCGTCCAACGTCAGTCACTGCATCGTCCAACGTCAGTCACTGCATCGTCCAACGTCAGTCACTGCATGCCCAAAGTCAGTCACTGCGTCGCCCAACGTCAGTCACTGCATCGCCCAACGTCAGTCGCTGCATCGCCCAATGAACTGCGTCGTCCAACGTCAGTCACTGCATGCCCAAAGTCAGTCACTGCATCGCCCAACGTCAGTCACTGCTTCGTCCAACGTCAGTCACTGCGTCGCCCAACGTCAGTCACTGCGTCGCCCAACGTCAGTCACTGCTTCGTCCAACGTCAGTCACTGCTTCGCCCAAAGTCAGTCACTGCATCGCCCAACGTCAGTCACTGCTTCGTCCAACGTCAGTCACTGCGTCGCCCAACGTCTTTCACTGCGTCGCCCAACGTCAGTCACTGCTTCGTCCGTCAGTCACTGCGTCGCCCAACGTCAGTCACTGCGTCGTCCAACATCAGTCACTGCGTCGTCCAACGTCAGTCACTGCTTCGTCCAACGTCAGTCACTGCGTCGCCTGCGTCGCCCAACGTCAGTCACTGCGTCGCCCAACGTCAGTCACTGCGTCGTCCAACGTCAGTCACTGCGTCGCCCAACGTCTTTCACTGCGTCGCCCAACGTCAGTCACTGCTTCGTCCGTCAGTCACTGCGTCGCACAACGTCAGTCACTGCGTCGTCCAACGTCAGTCACTGCATCGCCCAACGTCAGTCAGTGCTTCGTCCAACGTCAGTCACTGCTTCGCCCAAAGTCAGTCACTGCATCGCCCAACATCAGTCACTGCTTCGTCCAACGTCAGTCACTGCGTCACCCAACGTCAGTCACTGCTTCGTCCAACGTCAGTCACTGCATCGTCCAACGTCAGTCACTGCATCGCCCAACGTCAGTCGCTGCATCGCCCAATGAACTGCGTCGTCCAACATCAGTCACTGCATGCCCAAAGTCAGTCACTGCGTCGCCCAACGTCAGTCACTGCATCGCCCAACGTCAGTCGCTGCATCGCCCAACGAACTGCGTCGTCCAACGTCAGTCACTGGTTGCCCAAAGTCAGTCACTGCATCGCCCAACGTCAGTCACTGCGTCGCCCAACGTCAGTCACTGCGTCGCCCAACGTCAGTCACTGCATCGCCCAACGTCAGTCACTGCTTCGCCCAAAGTCAGTCACTGCATCGTCCAACGTCAGTCACTGCATCGCCCAACGTCAGTCACTGCATCGCCCAACGTCAGTCGCTGCATCGCCCAACGAACTGCGTCGTCCAACATCAGTCACTGCATGCCCAAAGTCAGTCACTGCGTCGCCCAACGTCAGTCGCTGCATCGCCCAACGAACTGCGTCGTCCAACGTCAGTCACTGCATGCCCAAAGTCAGTCACTGCATCGCCCAACGTCAGTCACTGCGTCGCCCAACATCAGTCACTGCATCGCCCAACGTCAGTCACTGCTTCGTCCAACGTCAGTCACTGCTTCGTCCAACGTCAGTCACTGCTTCGTCCAATGTCAGTCACTGCGTCGCCCAACATCAGTCACTGCATCGCCCAACGTCAGTCACTGCTTCGTCCAACGTCAGTCACTGCTTCGTCCAATGTCAGTCACTGCATCGCCCAACGTCAGTCACTGCATCGCCCAACGTCAGTCACTGCGTCGCCCAACATCAGTCACTGCATCGCCCAACGTCAGTCACTGCTTCGTCCAACGTCAGTCACTGCTTCGCCCAAAGTCAGTCACTGCATCGCCAGTCAGTCACTGCGTCGCCCAACGTCAGTCACTGCTTCGTCCAACGTCAGTCACTGCGTCGCCCAACGTCAGTCACTGCTTCGCCCAAAGTCAGTCACTGCATCGCCAGTCAGTCACTGCGTCGCCCAACGTCAGTCACTGCTTCGTCCAACGTCAGTCACTGCGTCGCCCAACGTCAGTCACTGCTTCGTCCAACGTCCGTCACTGCTTCGCCCAACGTCAGTCACTGCGTCGCCCAACGTCAGTCACTGCGTCGCCCAACGTCAGTCACTGCGTCGTCCAATGCCAGTCACTGCATGCTCAAAGTCAGTCACTGCATCGCCCAACGTCAGTCACTGCGTCGCCCAACGTCAGTCACTGCGTCGCCCAACGTCAGTCACTGCGTCGCCCAACGTCAGTCACTGCGTCGCACAACGTCAGTCACTGCGTCGCACAACGTCAGTCACTGCGTCGCCCAACGTCAGTCACAGCGTCGCCCAACGTCAGTCACAGCATCGCCCAACGTCAGTCACAGCATCGCCCAACGTCAGTCACAGCGTCGTCCAACGTCAGTCACTGCATCGCTCAAAATCAGTCTCTGCATGCCCAAAGTCAGTCACTGTGTCACGCAACGTCAGTCACTGCATCGTCCAACGTCAGTCACTGCATCGTCCAACGTCAGTCACTGCATCGTCCAACGTCAGTCACTGCATCGTCCAACGTCAGTCACTGCATCGTCCAACGTCAGTCACTGCATGCCCAAAGTCAGTCACTGCGTCGCCCAACGTCAGTCACTGCGTCGCCCAACGTCAGTCACTGCTTCGTCCAACGTCAGTCACTGCTTCGCCCAAAGTCAGTCACTGCATCGCCCAACGTCAGTCACTGCTTCGTCCAACGTCAGTCACTGCGTCGCCCAACGTCAGTCACTGCTTCGTCCGTCAGTCACTGCGTCGCCCAACGTCAGTCACTGCATCGCCCAACGTCAGTCACTGCATCGTCCAACGTCAGTCACTGCTTCGTCCGTCAGTCACTGCGTCGCCCAACGTCAGTCACTGCGTCGTCCAACATCAGTCACTGCGTCGTCCAACGTCAGTCACTGCTTCGTCCAACGTCAGTCACTGCGTCGCCTGCGTCGCCCAACGTCAGTCACTGCATCGTCCAACGTCAGTCACTGCATCTTCCAACGTCAGTCACTGCATCGTCCAACGTCAGTCACTGCATCGCCCAACGTCAGTCACTGCATCGTCCAACGTCAGTCACTGCCACGCCCAACGTCAGTCACTGCATCGTCCAACGTCAGTCACTGCATCGCCCAACGTCAGTCACTGCATCGTCCAACGTCAGTCACTGCCACGCCCAACGTCAGTCACTGCCACGCCCAACGTCAGTCACTGCATCGCCCAACGTCAGTCACTGCATCGCCCAATTAACTGCATCGCCCAACGTCAGTCACTGCGTTGCCCAACATTAGTCACTGCTTCGCCCAACGTCAGTCACTGCGTCGTCCAACGTCAGTCACTGCGTCGCCCAAAGTCAGTCATTGCGTCGTCCAACGTCAGTCACTGCGTCGCCCAACGTCAGTCACTGCGTCGCCCAACGTCAGTCACAGCGTCGCCCAACGTCAGTCACTGCGTCGCCCAACGTCAGTCACTGCGTCGCCCAAAGTCAGTCACTGCGTCGCCCAACGTCAGTCACTGCGTCGTCCAACGTCAGTCACTGCGTCGCCCAACGTCAGTCACTGCGTCGTGTCAGTCACTGCGTCGCCCTACGTGAGTCGCTGCATCGCCCAACGAACTGCGTCGTCCAACATCAGTCACTGCATGCCCAAAGTCAGTCACTGCATCGCCCAACGTCAGTCACTGCGTCGCCCAACGTCAGTCACTGCGTCGTCCAACGTCAGTCACTGCATCGCCCAACGTCAGTCAGTGCTTCGTCCAACGTCAGTCACTGCTTCGCCCAAAGTCAGTCACTGCATCGCCCAACATCAGTCACTGCTTCGTCCAACGTCAGTCACTGCGTCGTCCGTCAGTCACTGCGTCGCCCAACGTCAGTCACTGCGTCGTCCAACGTCAGTCACTGCTTCGTCCAACGTCAGTCACTGCATCGCCTGCTTCGGCCAACGTCAGTCACTGCGTCGCCCAACGTCTTTCACTGTGTCGCCCAAAGTCAGTCACTGCTTCGGCCAACGTCAGTCACTGCGTCGCCCAACGTCTTTCACTGCGTCGCCCAACGTCAGTCACTGCGTCGCCCAATGTCAGTCACTGCATCGTCCAACATCAGTCACTGCGTCGTCCAACGTCAGTCACTGCTTCGTCCAACGTCAGTCACTGCGTCGCCTGCGTCGCCCAACGTCAGTCACTGCATCGTCCAACGTCAGTCACTGCATCATCCAACGTCAGTCATTGCATCGTCCAACGTCAGTCACTGCATCGCCCAACGTCAGTCACTGCATCGTCCAACGTCAGTCACTGCGTCGCCCAACATCTTTCACTGCGTCGCCCAACGTCAGTCACTGCTTCGTCCAACGTCAGTCACTGCTTCGTCCAACGTCAGTCACTGCGTCGCCCAACATCTTTCACTGCGTCGCCCAACGTCAGTCACTGCTTCGTCCAACGTCAGTCACTGCTTCGTCCAACGTCAGTCACTGTGTCGCCCAACGTCAGTCACTGCGTCGTCCAACATCAGTCACTGCGTCGTCCAACGTCAGTCACTGCTTCGTCCAACGTCAGTCACTGCTTCGCCCAAAGTCAGTCACTGCATCGCCCAACATCAGTCACTGCATCGCCCAACGTCAGTCACTGCTTCGTCCAACGTCAGTCACTGCTTCGCCCAAAGTCAGTCACTGCATCGCCAGTCAGTCACTGCGTCGCCCAACGTCAGTCACTGCTTCGTCCAACGTCAGTCACTGCGTCGCCCAACGTCAGTCACTGCTTCGCCCAAAGTCAGTCACTGCATCGCCAGTCAGTCACTGCGTCGCCCAACGTCAGTCACTGCTTCGTCCAACGTCAGTCACTGCGTCGCCCAACGTCAGTCACTGCTTCGTCCAACGTCCGTCACTGCTTCGCCCAACGTCAGTCACTGCGTCGCCCAACGTCAGTCACTGCGTCGCCCAACGTCAGTCACTGCGTCGTCCAATGCCAGTCACTGCATGCTCAAAGTCAGTCACTGCATCGCCCAACGTCAGTCACTGCGTCGCCCAACGTCAGTCACTGCGTCGCCCAACGTCAGTCACTGCGTCGCCCAACGTCAGTCACTGCGTCGCCCAACGTCAGTCACTGCGTCGCACAACGTCAGTCACTGCGTCGCACAACGTCAGTCACTGCGTCGCCCAACGTCAGTCACAGCGTCGCCCAACGTCAGTCACAGCATCGCCCAACGTCAGTCACAGCATCGCCCAACGTCAGTCACAGCGTCGTCCAACGTCAGTCACTGCATCGCTCAAAATCAGTCTCTGCATGCCCAAAGTCAGTCACTGTGTCACGCAACGTCAGTCACTGCATCGTCCAACGTCAGTCACTGCATCGTCCAACGTCAGTCACTGCATCGTCCAACGTCAGTCACTGCATCGTCCAACGTCAGTCACTGCATCGTCCAACGTCAGTCACTGCATGCCCAAAGTCAGTCACTGCGTCGCCCAACGTCAGTCACTGCGTCGCCCAACGTCAGTCACTGCTTCGTCCAACGTCAGTCACTGCTTCGCCCAAAGTCAGTCACTGCATCGCCCAACGTCAGTCACTGCTTCGTCCAACGTCAGTCACTGCGTCGCCCAACGTCAGTCACTGCTTCGTCCGTCAGTCACTGCGTCGCCCAACGTCAGTCACTGCATCGCCCAACGTCAGTCACTGCATCGTCCAACGTCAGTCACTGCTTCGTCCGTCAGTCACTGCGTCGCCCAACGTCAGTCACTGCGTCGTCCAACATCAGTCACTGCGTCGTCCAACGTCAGTCACTGCTTCGTCCAACGTCAGTCACTGCGTCGCCTGCGTCGCCCAACGTCAGTCACTGCATCGTCCAACGTCAGTCACTGCATCTTCCAACGTCAGTCACTGCATCGTCCAACGTCAGTCACTGCATCGCCCAACGTCAGTCACTGCATCGTCCAACGTCAGTCACTGCCACGCCCAACGTCAGTCACTGCATCGCCCAACGTCAGTCACTGCATCGCCCAATTAACTGCATCGCCCAACGTCAGTCACTGCGTTGCCCAACATTAGTCACTGCTTCGCCCAACGTCAGTCACTGCGTCGTCCAACGTCAGTCACTGCGTCGCCCAAAGTCAGTCACTGCGTCGTCCAACGTCAGTCACTGCGTCGCCCAACGTCAGTCACTGCGTCGCCCAACGTCAGTCACAGCGTCGCCCAACGTCAGTCACTGCGCCGCCCAACGTCAGTCACTGCGTCGCCCAAAGTCAGTCACTGCTTCGCCCAACGTCAGTCACTGCGTCGTCCAACGTCAGTCACTGCGTCGCCCAACGTCAGTCACTGCGTCGTGTCAGTCACTGCGTCGCCCTACGTGAGTCGCTGCATCGCCCAACGAACTGCGTCGTCCAACATCAGTCACTGCATGCCCAAAGTCAGTCACTGCATCGCCCAACGTCAGTCACTGCGTCGCCCAACGTCAGTCACTGCGTCGTCCAACGTCAGTCACTGCATCGCCCAACGTCAGTCAGTGCTTCGTCCAACGTCAGTCACTGCTTCGCCCAAAGTCAGTCACTGCATCGCCCAACATCAGTCACTGCTTCGTCCAACGTCAGTCACTGCGTCGTCCGTCAGTCACTGCGTCGCCCAACGTCAGTCACTGCGTCGTCCAACGTCAGTCACTGCTTCGTCCAACGTCAGTCACTGCATCGCCTGCTTCGGCCAACGTCAGTCACTGCGTCGCCCAACGTCTTTCACTGTGTCGCCCAAAGTCAGTCACTGCTTCGTCCAACGTCAGTCACTGCGTCGCCCAACGTCTTTCACTGCGTCGCCCAACGTCAGTCACTGCGTCGCCCAATGTCAGTCACTGCATCGTCCAACATCAGTCACTGCGTCGTCCAACGTCAGTCACTGCTTCGTCCAACGTCAGTCACTGCGTCGCCTGCGTCGCCCAACGTCAGTCACTGCATCGTCCAACGTCAGTCACTGCATCATCCAACGTCAGTCATTGCATCGTCCAACGTCAGTCACTGCATCGCCCAACGTCAGTCACTGCATCGTCCAACGTCAGTCACTGCGTCGCCCAACATCTTTCACTGCGTCGCCCAACGTCAGTCACTGCTTCGTCCAACGTCAGTCACTGCTTCGTCCAACGTCAGTCACTGCGTCGCCCAACATCTTTCACTGCGTCGCCCAACGTCAGTCACTGCTTCGTCCAACGTCAGTCACTGCTTCGTCCAACGTCAGTCACTGTGTCGCCCAACGTCAGTCACTGCGTCGTCCAACATCAGTCACTGCGTCGTCCAACGTCAGTCACTGCTTCGTCCAACGTCAGTCACTGCGTCGCCCAACGTCAGTCACTGCATCGTCCAACGTCAGTCACTGCATCGTCCAACGTCAGTCACTGCATCGTCCAACATCAGTCACTGCATGCCCAAAGTCAGTCACTGCGTCGCCCAACGTCAGTCACTGCATCGCCCAACGTCAGTCGCTGCATCGCCCAATGAACTGCGTCGTCCAACGTCAGTCACTGCATGCCCAAAGTCAGTCACTGCATCGCCCAACGTCAGTCACTGCGTCGCCCAACGTCAGTCACTGCGTCGTCCAACGTCAGTCACTGCTTCGCCCAAAGTCAGTCACTGCATCGCCCAACGTCAGTCACTGCGTCGCCCAACGTCTTTCACTGCGTCGCCCAACGTCAGTCACTGCTTCGTCCGTCAGTCACTGCGTCGCCCAACGTCAGTCACTGCGTCGTCCAACATCAGTCACTGCGTCGTCCAACGTCAGTCACTGCTTCGTCCAACGTCAGTCACTGCGTCGCCTGCGTCGCCCAACGTCAGTCACTGCATCGTCCAACGTCAGTCACTGCATCATCCAACGTCAGTCACTGCATCGTCCAACGTCAGTCACTGCATCGCCCAACGTCAGTCACTGCATCGTCCAACGTCAGTCACTGCCATGCCCAACGTCAGTCACTGCATCGCCCAACGTCAGTCACTGCATCGCCCAATTAACTGCGTCGTCCAACGTCAGTCACTGCATGCCCAAAGTCAGTCACTGCATCGCCCAACGTCAGTCACTGCGTCGCCCAACATTAGTCACTGCTTCGCCCAACGTCAGTCACTGCGTCGTCCAACGTCAGTCACTGCGTCGCCCAACGTCAGTCACTGCGTCGTCCAACGTCAGTCACTGCGTCGCCCAACGTCAGTCACTGCGTCGCCCAACGTCAGTCACTGCGTCGCCCAACGTCAGTCACTGCGTCGCCCAAAGTCAGTCACTGCGTCGCCCAACGTCAGTCACTGCGTCGTCCAACGTCAGTCACTGCATCGCCCAACGTCAGTCACTGCATCGCCCAACGAACTGCGTCGTCCAACGTCAGTCACTGCATGCCCAAAGTCAGTCACTGCATGGCCCAAAGTCAGTCACTGCATCGTCCAACGTCAGTCACTGCGTCGCCCAACGTCAGTCACTGCGTCGCCCAACGTCAGTCACTGCATCGCCCAACGTCATTCACTGCATCGCCCAACGTCACTCACTGCTTCGTCCAACGTCAGTCACTGCTTCGCCCAAAGTCAGTCACTGCATCGCCAGTCAGTCACTGCGTCGCCCAACGTCAGTCACTGCATCGCCCAACGTCACTCACTGCTTCGTCCAACGTCAGTCACTGCGTCACCCAACGTCAGTCACTGCGTCGCCCAACGTCAGTCACTGCTTCGTCCAACGTCAGTCACTGCGTCGCCCAACGTCAGTCACTGCATCGCCCAACGTCACTCACTGCTTCGTCCAACGTCAGTCACTGCGTCGCCCAACGTCAGTTACTGCGTCGCCCAACGTCAGTCACTGCTTCGTCCAACGTCCGTCACTGCTTCGCCCAACGTCAGTCACTGCGTCGCCCAACGTCAGTCACTGCGTCGCCCAACGTCAGTCACTGCGTCGCCCAACGTCAGTCACTGCGTCGCCCAACGTCAGTCACTGCTTCGTCCAACGTCAGTCACTGCGTCGCCCAACGTCAGTCACTGCATCGCCCAACGTCAGTCACAGCATCGCCCAACGTCAGTCACTGCATCGTCCAACGTCAATCACAGCGTCGCCCAACGTCAGTCACAGCATCGTCCAACGTCAGTCACTGCATCGCCCAAAGTCAGTCACTGCATGCCCAAAGTCAGTCACTGCATCGTCCAACGTCAGTCACTGCGTCGCCCAACGTCAGTCACTGCGTCGCCCAACGTCAGTCACTGCTTCGTCCAACGTCAGTCACTGCGTCGCCCAACGTCAGTCACTGCATCGTCCAACGTCAGTCACTGCATCGTCCAACGTCAGTCACTGCATCGTCCAACGTCAGTCACTGCATCGTCCAACGTCAGTCACTGCATCGCCCAACGTCAGTCACTGCATCGCCCAACGTCAGTCGCTGCATCGCCCAACGACCTGCGTCGTCCAACATCAGTCACTGCATGCCCAAAGTCAGTCACTGCGTCGCCCAACGTCAGTCACTGCATCGCCCAACGTCATTCGCTGCATCGCCCAACGAACTGCGTCGTCCAACGTCAGTCACTGCATGCCCAAAGTCAGTCACTGCATCGCCCAACGTCAGTCACTGCGTCGCCCAATGTCAGTCACTGCGTCGCCCAACGTCAGTCACTGCTTCGCCCAACGTCAGTCACTGCTTCGTCCAACGTCAGTCACTGCTTCGCCCAAAGTCAGTCACTGCTTCGCCAGTCAGTCACTGCGTCACCCAACGTCAGTCACTGCATCACCCAACGTCACTCACTGCTTCGACCAACGTCAGTCACTGCATCACCCAACGTCCGTCACTGCTTCGCCCAACGTCAGTCACTGCGTCGCCCAACGTCAGTCACTGCGTCGCCCAACGTCAGTCACTGCGTCGTCCAACGTCAGTCACTGCATGCTCAAAGTCAGTCACTGCATCGCCCAACGTCAGTCACTGCGTCGCCCAACGTCAGTCACTGCGTCGCCCAACGTCAGTCACTGCGTCGCCCAACGTCAGTCACTGCGTCGCCCAACGTCAGTCACTGCTTCGTCCAACGTCAGTCACTGCGTCGCCCAACGTCAGTCACTGCGTCGCCCAACGTCAGTCACTGCGTCGCCCAACGTCAGTCACAGCGTCGCCCAACGTCAGTCACTGCGTCGCCCAACGTCAGTCACAGCATCGCCCAACGTCAGTCACAGCGTCGCCCAACGTCAGTCACAGCGTCGTCCAACGTCAGTCACTGCATCGCCCAAAATCAGTCACTGCATGCCCAAAGTCAGTCACTCCGTCACCCAACGTCAGTCACTGCATCGTCCAACGTCAGTCACTGCATCGTCCAACGTCAGTCACTGCATCGTCCAACGTCAGTCACTGCATCGCCCAACGTCAGTCACTGCATCGCCCAACGTCAGTCGCTGCATCGCCCAACGAACTGCGTCGTCCAACATCAGTCACTGCATCACCCAACGTCAGTCACTGCATCGTCCAACGTCAGTCACTGCATCGTCCAACGTCAGTCACAGCATCGCCCAACGTCAGTCACTGCATCGTCCAACGTCAGTCACAGCGTCGCCCAACGTCAGTCACAGCGTCGCCCAACGTCAGTCACAGCATCGCCCAACGTCAGTCACAGCATCGCCCAAAATCAGTCACTGCATGCCCAAAGTCAGTCACTGCGTCACCCAACATCAGTCACTGCATCGTCCAACGTCAGTCACTGCATCGTCCAACGTCAGTCACTGCATCGTCCAACATCAGTCACTGCTTCGCCCAAAGTCAGTCACTGCGTCGCCCAACGTCAGTCACTGCATCGCCCAACGTCATTCGCTGCATCGCCCAACGAACTGTGTCGTCCAACGTCAGTCACTGCATGCCCAAAGTCAGTCACTGCATCGCCCAACGTCAGTCACTGCATCGCCCAACGTCAGTCACTGCGTCGCCCAATGTCAGTCACTGCGTCGCCCAACGTCAGTCACTGCATCGTCCAACGTCAGTCACTGCGTCGCCCAATGTCAGTCACTGCGTCGTCCAACGTCAGTCACTGCATGCCCAAAGTCAGTCACTGCGTCGCCCAACGTCAGTCACTGCGTCGCCCAACGTCAGTCACTGCATCGCCCAACGTCAGTCACTGCTTCGTCCAACGTCAGTCACTGCTTCGCCCAAAGTCAGTCACTGCTTCGCCAGTCAGTCACTGCGTCACCCAACGTCAGTCACTGCATCACCCAACGTCACTCACTGCTTCGCCCAACGTCAGTCACTGCGTCGCCCAACGTCAGTCACTGCGTCGCCCAACGTCAGTCACTGCGTCGCCCAACGTCAGTCACTGCGTCGCCCAACGTCAGTCACTGCGTCGTCCAACGTCAGTCACTGCGTCGCCCAACGTCAGTCACTGCGTCGTCCAACGTCAGTCACTGCGTCGCCCAACGTCAGTCACTGCGTCGCCCAACGTCAGTCACTGCGTCGCCCAACGTCAGTCACTGCGTCGCCCAACGTCAGTCACTGCTTCGTCCAACGTCTGTCACTGCGTCGCCCAACGTCAGTCACTGCGTCGCCCAACGTCAGTCACTGCGTCGCCCAACGTCAGTCACTGCTTCGTCCAACGTCAGTCACTGCGTCGCCCAACGTCAGTCACTGCGTCGCCCAACGTCAGTCACTGCGTCGCCCAACGTCAGTCACTTCTTCGTCCAACGTCAGTCACTGCGTCGCCCAACGTCAGTCACAGCGTCGCCCAACGTCAGTCACAGCATCGCCCAATGTCAGTCACTGCGTCGCCCAACGTCAGTCACAGCGTCGCCCAACGTCAGTCACAGCGTCGTCCAACGTCAGTCACTGCATCGCCCAAAATCAGTCACTGCATGCCCAAAGTCAGTCACTGCGTCACCCAACGTCAGTCACTGCATCGTCCAACGTCAGTCACTGCATCGTCCAACGTCAGTCACTGCATCGCCCAACGTCAGTCGCTGCATCGCCCAACGAACTGCGTCGTCCAACATCAGTCACTGCATGCCCAAAGTCAGTCACTGCGTCACCCAACGTCAGTCACTGCATCGCCCAAAATCAGTCACTGCATGCCCAAAGTCAGTCACTGCGTCACCCAACGTCAGTCACTGCATCGTCCAACGTCAGTCACTGCATCGTCCAACGTCAGTGACTGCTTCGCCCAACGTCAGTCACTGCATCGCCCAAAGTCAGTCACTGTGTCGCCCAACGTCAGTCACTGCATCGCCCAACGTCAGTCGCTGCATCGCCCAATGAACTGCGTCGTCCAACGTCAGTCACTGGTTGCCCAAAGTCAGTCACTGCATCGCCCAACGTCAGTCACTGCGTCGCCCAACGTCAGTCACTGCGTCGCCCAACGTCAGTCACTGCGTCGCCCAACGTCAGTCACTGCTTCGCCCAACGTCAGTCACTGCTTCGTCCAACATCAGTCACTGCTTCGCCCAACGTCAGTCGCTGCATCGCCCAATGAACTGCGTCGTCCAACGTCAGTCACTGGTTGCCCAAAGTCAGTCACTGCATCGCCCAACGTCAGTCACTGCATCGCCCAACGTCAGTCGCTGCATCGCCCAACGTCAGTCGCTGCATCGCCCAACGAACTGCGTCGTCCAACATCAGTCACTGCACGCCCAAAGTCAGTCGCTGCGTCGCCCATCGTCAGTCACTGCATCGCCCAACGTCAGTCGCTGCATCGCCCAACGAACTGCGTCGTCCAATGTCAGTCACTGCATGCCCAAAGTCAGTCACTGCATCGCCCAACGTCAGTCACTGCGTCGCCCAACATCAGTCACTGCATCGCCCAACGTCAGTCACTGCTTCGTCCAACGTCAGTCACTGCTTCGCCCAAAGTCAGTCACTGCATCGCCAGTCAGTCACTGCGTCGCCCAACGTCAGTCACTGCATCGCCCAACGTCACTCACTGCTTCGTCCAACGTCAGTCACTGCGTCGCCCAACGTCAGTCACTGCATCGCCCAACGTCACTCACTGCTTCGTCCAACGTCAGTCACTGCGTCGCCCAACGTCAGTCACTGCTTCGTCCAACGTCCGTCACTGCATGCCCAAAGTCAGTCACTGCGTCGCCCAACGTCAGTCACTGCGTCGCCCAACGTCAGTCACTGCGTTGTCCAACGTCAGTCACTGCATGCTCAAAGTCAGTCACTGCATCGCCCAACGTCAGTCACTGCGTCGCCCAACGTCAGTCACTGCGTCGCCCAACGTCAGTCACTGCGTCGCCCAACGTCAGTCACTGCTTCGTCCAACGTCAGTCACTGCGTCGCCCAACGTCAGTCACTGCATCGCCCAACGTCAGTCACAGCGTCGCCCAACGTCAGTCACTGCATCGCCCAACGTCAGTCACAGCATCGCCCAACGTCAGTCACAGCATCGCCTAACGTCAGTCACTGCATCGTCCAACGTCAGTCACAGCGTCGCCCAACGTCAGTCACAGCGTCGTCCAACGTCAGTCACTGCATCGCTCAAAATCAGTCACTGCATGCCCAAAGTCAGTCACTGCGTCACCCAACGTCAGTCGCTGCATTGTCCAACGTCAGTCACTGCATCGTCCAACGTCAGTCACTGCATCGCCCAACGTCAGTCACTGCATCGCCCAACGTCAGTCGCTGCATCGCCCAACGAACTGCGTCATCCAACATCAGTCACTGCATGCCCAAAGTCAGTCACTGCGTCGCCCAACGTCAGTCACTGCATCGCCCAACGTCAGTCGCTGCATCGCCCAATGAACTGCGTCGTCCAACGTCAGTCACTGCATGCCCAAAGTCAGTCACTCCATCGCCCAACGTCAGTCACTGCGTCGCCCAACGTCAGTCACTGCGTCGCGCAACGTCAGTCACTGCTTCGTCCAACGTCAGTCACTGCTTCGCCCAACGTCTTTCACTGCGTCGCCCAAAGTCAGTCACTGCATCGTCCAACGTCAGTCACTGCGTCGCCCAACGTCTTTCACTGCGTCGCCCAACGTCAGTCACTGCTTCGTCCGTCAGTCACTGCGTCGCCCAACGTCAGTCACTGCGTCGTCCATCATCAGTCACTGCGTCGTCCAACGTCAGTCACTGCTTCGTCCAACGTCAGTCACTGCGTCGCCTGCGTCGCCCAACGTCAGTCACTGCATCGTCCAACGTCAGTCACTGCATCGTCCAACGTCAGTCACTGCTTCGCCCAAAGTCAGTCACTGCATCGTCCAACGTCAGTCACTGCTTCGTCCGTCAGTCACTGCGTCGCCCAACGTCAGTCACTGCCACGCCCAACGTCAGTCACTGCGTCGTCCAACGTCAGTCACTGCATGCCCAAAGTCAGTCACTGCATCGCCCAACGTCAGTCACTGCATCGCCCAACGTCAGTCACTGCATCGCCCAACGTCAGTCACTGCGTCGCCCAACATCAGTCACTGCGTCGCCCAACATCAGTCACTGCGTCGCGCAACGTCAGTCACTGCGTCGCCCAACGTCAGTCACTGCGTCGCCCAAAGTCAGTCACTGCGTCGCCCAACGTCAGTCACTGCATCGCCCAACGTCAGTCACTGCATGCCCAAAGTCAGTCACTGCATTGCCCAACTTCAGTCACTGCATCGTCCAACGTCAGTCACTGCATCGCCCAACGTCAGTCACTGCATCGTCCAACTTCAGTCACTGCATCGTCCAACGTCAGTCACTGCATCGTCCAACGTCAGTCACTGCATCGCCCAATGTCAGTCACTGCATCGCCCAAAGTCAGTCGCTGCGTCGCCCAACGAACTGCGTCGCCCAACGTCAGTCACTGCATCGCCCAACGTCAGTCACAGCATCGCCCAATGTCAGTCACAGCGTCGCCCTACGTCAGTCACAGCATCGTCCAACGTCAGTCACTGCATCGCCCAAAATCAGTCACAGCATCGCCCAATGTCAGTCACAGCGTCGCCCAATGTCAGTCACAGCATCGTCCAACGTCAGTCACTGCATCGCCCAAAATCAGTCACTGCATGCCCAAAGTCAGTCACTGCGTCACCCAATGTCAGTCACTGCATCGTCCAACGTCAGTCACTGCATCGTCCAACGTCAGTCACTGCATCGTCCAACGTCAGTAACTGCATCGCCCAACGTCAGTCGCTGCATCGCCCAACGAACTGCGTCGTCCAACATCAGTCACTGCATGCCCAAAGTCAGTCACTGCGTCGCCCAACGTCAGTCACTGCATCGCCCAACGTCAGTCACTGCGTCGCCCAACGTCAGTCACTGCGTCGCCCAACGTCAGTCACTGCATCGTCCAACGTCAGTCACTGCATGCCCAAAGTCAGTCACTGCGTCGCCCAACGTCAGTCACTGCGTCGCCCAACATCAGTCACTGCGTCGCCCAACGTCAGTCACTGCGTCGCCCAACGTCAGTCACAGCGTCGCCCAACGTCAGTCACTGCTTCGTCCAACGTCAGTCACTGCTTCGTCCAACGTCAGTCACTGCGTCGCCCAACGTCAGTCACTGCATCGCCCAACGTCAGTCACAGCGTCGCCCAACGTCAGTCACTGCTTCGTCCAACGTCAGTCACTGCGTCGCCCAACGTCAGTCACTGCGTCGCCCAACGTCAGTCACAGCGTCGCCCAACGTCAGTCACTGCGTCGCCCAACGTCAGTCACTGCGTCGCCCAACGTCAGTCACTGCGTCGCCCAACGTCAGTAACTGCGTCGCCCAACGTCAGTCACTGCGTCGCCCAACGTCAGTCACTGCTTCGTCCAACGTCAGTCACTGCTTCGTCCAACATGAGTCACTGCTTCGCCCAACATCAGTCACTGCGTCGTCCAACGTCAGTCACTGCGTCGCCCAACGTCAGTCACTGCGTCGTCCAACGTCAGTCACTGCGTCGTCCAACGTCAGTCACTGCGTCGCCAACGTCAGTCACTGCGTCGTCCAACATCAGTCACTGCGTCGCCCAACGTCAGTCACTGCGTCGCCCAACGTCAGTCACAGCGTCGCCCAACGTCAGTCACTGCTTCGTCCAACGTCAGTCACTGCTTCGTCCAACGTCAGTCACTGCTTCGTCCAACGTGAGTCACTGCTTCGCCCAACGTCAGTCACTGCGTCGTCCAACGTCAGTCACTGCGTCGCCCAACGTCAGTCACTGCGTCGTCCAACGTCAGTCACTGCGTCGCCCAACGTCAGTCACTGCGTCGCCCAACGTCAGTCACAGCGTCGCCCAACGTCAGTCACTGCATCGTCCAACGTCAGTCACTGCGTCGCCCAAAGTCAGTCACTGCGTCGCCCAACGTCAGTCACTGCGTCGTCCAACGTCAGTCACTGCGTCGCCCAACGTCAGTCACTGCGTCGTCCAACGTCAGTCACTGCATCGCCCAACGTCAGTCCCTGCATCGCCCAACGTCAGTCACTGCGTCGCCCAACGTCAGTCACTGCTTCGTCCAACGTCAGTCACTGCGTCGCCCAACGTCTTTCACTGCGTCGCCCAACGTCAGTCACTGCTTCGTCCGTCAGTCACTGCGTCGCCCAACGTCAGTCACTGCGTCGTCCAACATCAGTCACTGCATCGTCCAACGTCAGTCACTGCTTCGTCCAACGTCAGTCACTGCGTCGCCTGCGTCGCCCAACGTCAGTCACTGCATCGTCCAACGTCAGTCACTGCATCGTCCAACGTCAGTCACTGCATCGTCCAACGTCAGTCACTGCATCGTCCAACTTCAGTCACTGCATCGTCCAACGTCAGTCACTGCATCATCCAACGTCAGTCACTGCATCGCCCAATGTCAATCACTGCATCGCTCAAAGTCAGTCGCTGCATCGCCCAACAAACTGCGTCGTCCAACGTCAGTCACTGCATGCCCAAAGTCAGTCACTGCATCGCCCTACGTCACTCACTGCTTCGTCCAACGTCAGTCACTGCGTCGCCCAACGTCAGTCACTGCTTCGCCCAAAGTCAGTCACTGCGTCGCCCAACGTCAGTCACTGCATCGCCCTACGTCACTCACTGCTTCGTCCAACGTCAGTCACAGCGTCGCCCAACGTCAGTCACTGCGTCGCCCAACGTCAGTCACTGCGTCGCCCAACGTCAGTCACTGCGTCGCCCAACATCAGTAACTGCGTCGCCCAACGTCAGTCACAGCGTCGCCCAACGTCAGTCACTGCGTCGCCCAACATCAGTCACTGCGTCGCCCAACGTCAGTCACTGCTTCGTCCAACGTCAGTCACTGCTTCGTCCAACATGAGTCACTGCTTCGCCCAACGTCAGTCACTGCGTCGCCCAACGTCAGTCACTGCGTCGCCCAACGTCAGTCACTGCGTCGCCCAACGTCAGTCACAGCGTCGCCCAACGTCAGTCACTGCGTCGCCCAACGTCAGTCACTGCGTCGCCTAACGTCAGTCACTGCGTCGCCCAAAGTCAGTCACTGCGTCGCCCAACGTCAGTCACTGCGTCGTGTCAGTCACTGCGTCACCCAACGTCAGTCACTGCATCGCCCAACGTCAGTCGCTGCATCGCCCAACGAACTGCGTCGTCCAACGTCAGTCACTGCATGCCCAAAGTCAGTCAATGCATCGCCCAACGTCAGTCACTGCGTCGCCCAACGTCAGTCACTGCATCGCCCAACGTCAGTCACTGCTTCGTCCAACGTCAGTCACTGCTTCGCCCAACGTCAGTCACTGCATCGCCCAACGTCAGTCACTGCTTCGTCCAACGTCAGTCACTGCGTCGCCCAACGTCTTTCACTGCGTCGCCCAACGTCAGTCACTGCGTCGTCCAACGTCAGTCACTGCTTCGTCCAACGTCAGTCACTGCGTCGCCTGCGTCGCCCAACGTCAGTCACTGCATCGTCCAACGTCAGTCACTGCATCGTCCAACGTCAGTCACTGCATCGTCCAACGTCAGTCACTGCATCGTCCAACGTCAGTCACTGCATCGTCCAACTTCAGTCACTGCATCGTCCAACGTCAGTCACTGTATCATCCAACGTCAGTCACTGCTTCGCCCAATGTCAGTCACTGCATCGCCCAAAGTCAGTCGCTGCGTCGCCCAACGAACTGCGTCGTCCAACGTCAGTCACTGCTTCGCCCAATGTCAGTCACTGCATCGCCCAAAGTCAGTCACTGCATCGCCCAACGTCAGTTACTGCATCGCCCAACGTCACTCACTGCTTCGCCCAACGTCAGTCACTGCGTCGCCCAACGTCAGTCACTGCTTCATCCTACGTCCGGCACTGCGTCGCCCAACGTCAGTCACTGCGTCGCCCAACGTCAGTCACTGCGTCGCCCAACGTCAGTCACTGCGTCGTCCAACGTCAGTCACTGCATGCTCAAAGTCAGTCACTGCATCGCCCAACGTCAGTCACTGCGTCGCCCAATGTCAGTCACTGCGTTGCCCAACGTCAGTCACTGCGTCGCCCAACGTCAGTCACTGCGTCGCCCAACGTCAGTCACTGCGTCGTCCAACGTCAGTCACTGCGTCGTCCAACGTCAGTCACTGCGTCGTCCAACGTCAGTCACTGCGTCGTCCAACGTCAGTCACTGCTTCGCCCAACGTCAGTCACTGCATCGCCCAACGTCATTCACAGCATCGCCCAACATCAGTCACTGCATCGTCCAACGTCAGTCGCAGCATCGTCCAACGTCAGTCGCAGCATCGCCCAACGTCAGTCACTGCGTCGTCCAACGTCAGTCACTGCGTCGCCCGTCAGTCACTGCGTCGCCCAACGTCAGTCACTGCGTCGCCCAACGTCAGTCACTGCGTCGCCCAACGTCAGTCACTGCGTCGCCCAACGTCAGTCACTGCGTCGCCCAACGTCAGTCACTGCGTCGCCCAACGTCAGTCACTGCGTCGCCTAACGTCAGTCACTGCGTCGCCCAAAGTCAGTCACTGCGTCGCCCAACGTCAGTCACTGCGTCGTGTCAGTCACTGCGTCACCCAACGTCAGTCACTGCATCGCCCAACGTCAGTCGCTGCATCGCCCAACGAACTGCGTCGTCCAACGTCAGTCACTGCATGCCCAAAGTCAGTCAATGCATCGCCCAACGTCAGTCACTGCGTCGCCCAACGTCAGTCACTGCATCGCCCAACGTCAGTCACTGCTTCGTCCAACGTCAGTCACTGCTTCGCCCAACGTCAGTCACTGCATCGCCCAACGTCAGTCACTGCTTCGTCCAACGTCAGTCACTGCGTCGCCCAACGTCTTTCACTGCGTCGCCCAACGTCAGTCACTGCGTCGTCCAACGTCAGTCACTGCTTCGTCCAACGTCAGTCACTGCGTCGCCTGCGTCGCCCAACGTCAGTCACTGCATCGTCCAACGTCAGTCACTGCATCGTCCAACGTCAGTCACTGCATCGTCCAACGTCAGTCACTGCATCGTCCAACGTCAGTCACTGCATCGTCCAACTTCAGTCACTGCATCGTCCAACGTCAGTCACTGTATCATCCAACGTCAGTCACTGCTTCGCCCAATGTCAGTCACTGCATCGCCCAAAGTCAGTCGCTGCGTCGCCCAACGAACTGCGTCGTCCAACGTCAGTCACTGCTTCGCCCAATGTCAGTCACTGCATCGCCCAAAGTCAGTCACTGCATCGCCCAACGTCAGTCACTGCATCGCCCAACGTCAGTCGCTGCATCGCCCAACGAACTGCGTCGTCCAACGTCAGTCACTGCATGCCCAAAGTCAGTCAATGCATCGCCCAACGTCAGTCACTGCGTCGCCCAACGTCAGTCACTGCATCGCCCAACGTCAGTCACTGCTTCGTCCAACGTCAGTCACTGCTTCGCCCAACGTCAGTCACTGCATCGCCCAACGTCAGTCACTGCTTCGTCCAACGTCAGTCACTGCGTCGCCCAACGTCTTTCACTGCGTCGCCCAACGTCAGTCACTGCGTCGTCCAACGTCAGTCACTGCTTCGTCCAACGTCAGTCACTGCGTCGCCTGCGTCGCCCAACGTCAGTCACTGCATCGTCCAACGTCAGTCACTGCATCGTCCAACGTCAGTCACTGCATCGTCCAACGTCAGTCACTGCATCGTCCAACGTCAGTCACTGCATCGTCCAACTTCAGTCACTGCATCGTCCAACGTCAGTCACTGTATCATCCAACGTCAGTCACTGCTTCGCCCAATGTCAGTCACTGCATCGCCCAAAGTCAGTCGCTGCGTCGCCCAACGAACTGCGTCGTCCAACGTCAGTCACTGCTTCGCCCAATGTCAGTCACTGCATCGCCCAAAGTCAGTCACTGCATCGCCCAACGTCAGTTACTGCATCGCCCAACGTCACTCACTGCTTCGCCCAACGTCAGTCACTGCGTCGCCCAACGTCAGTCACTGCTTCATCCTACGTCCGGCACTGCGTCGCCCAACGTCAGTCACTGCGTCGCCCAACGTCAGTCACTGCGTCGCCCAACGTCAGTCACTGCGTCGTCCAACGTCAGTCACTGCATGCTCAAAGTCAGTCACTGCATCGCCCAACGTCAGTCACTGCGTCGCCCAATGTCAGTCACTGCGTTGCCCAACGTCAGTCACTGCGTCGCCCAACGTCAGTCACTGCGTCGCCCAACGTCAGTCACTGCGTCGTCCAACGTCAGTCACTGCGTCGTCCAACGTCAGTCACTGCGTCGTCCAACGTCAGTCACTGCGTCGTCCAACGTCAGTCACTGCTTCGCCCAACGTCAGTCACTGCGTCGCCCAACGTCAGTCACTGCGTCGCCCAACGTCAGTCACTGCGTCGCCCAACGTCAGTCACTGCATCGCCCAACGTCAGTCACTGCGTCGCCCAACGTCAGTCACTGCTTCGTCCAACGTCAGTCACTGCGTCGCCCAACGTCAGTCACTGCTTTGTCCGTCAGTCACTGCGTCGCCCAACGTCAGTCACTGCGTCGTCCAGCGTCAGTCACTGCGTCGTCCAACGTCAGTCACTGCTTCGTCCAACGTCAGTCACTGCATCGCCTGCGTCGCCCAACGTCAGTCACTGCATCGTCCAACGTCAGTCACTGCATGATCCAACGTCAGTCACTGCATCGTCCAACGTCAGTCACTGCATCGCCCAACGTCAGTCACTGCATCGTCCAACGTCAGTCACTGCATCGCCCAACGTCAGTCACTGCATCGCCCAACGAACTGCGTCGTCCAACGTCAGTCACTGCATCGCCCAACGTCAGTCACTGCGTCGCCCAAAGTCAGTCACTGCATCGCCCAACGTCAGTCACTGCGTCGCCCAACATCAGTCACTGCGTCGCCCAACGTCAGTCACTGCATCGCCCAATGTCAGTCACTGCGTCGCCCAACGTCAGTCACTGCATCGCCCAACGTCAGTCACTGCATGCCCAAAGTCAGTCACTGCATCGCCCAACGTCAGTCACTGCATCGTCCAACGTCAGTCACTGCATCGCCCAACGTCAGTCACTGCATCGTCCAACTTCAGTCACTGCATCGTCCAACTTCAGTCACTGCATCGTCCAACGACAGTCACAGCATCGTCCAACGTCAGTCACTGCATCGCCCAATGTCAGTCACTGCATCGCCCAACGTCAGTCGATGCGTCGCCCAAAGAACTGCATCGCCCAAAGTCAGTCACTGCATCGCCCAACGTCAGTTACTGCGTTGCCCAACGTCAGTCACTGCGTCGCCCAACGTCAGTCACTGCATCGCCCAACGTCACTCACTGCTTCGTCCAACGTCCGTCACTGCGTCGCCCAACGTCAGTCACTGCGTCGCCCAACGTCAGTCACTGCGTCGCCCAACGTCAGTCACTGCGTCGTCCAACGTCAGTCACTGCGTCGTCCAACGTCAGTCACTGCTTCGTCCAACGTCAGTCACTGCGTCGCCTGCGTCGCCCAACGTCAGTCACTGCATCGGCCAACGTCAGTCACTGCATCGTCCAACGTCAGTCACTGCATCGTCCAACGTCAGTCACTGCATCGTCCAACGTCAGTCACTGCATCGTCCAACGTCAGTCACTGCATCGCCCAACGTCAGTCACTGCATCGCCCAACGTCAATCACTGCATCGTCCAACGTCAGTCACTGCATCTCCAACGTCAGTCACTGCGTCGTCCAACGTCAGTCACTGCATCTCCAACGTCAGTCACTGCATCGTCCAACGTCAGTCACTGCATCATCCAACGTCAGTCACTGCATCATCCAACGTCAGTCACTGCATCATCCAACGTCAGTCACTGCATCGTCCAACGTCAGTCACTGCATCGCCCAACGTCAGTCACTGCATCGTCCAACGTCAGTCACTGCATCGTCCAACGTCAATCACTGCATCGCCCAACGTCAGTCACTGCATCGCCCAACGAACTGCGTCGTCCAACGTCAGTCACTGCATGCCCAAAGTCAGTCACTGCATCGCCCAATGTCAGTCACTGCGTCGCCCAACATCAGTCACTGCGTCGCCCAAAGTCAGTCACTGCGTCGCCCAACGTCAGTCACTGCGTCGCCCAACGTCAGTCACAGCGTCGCCCAACGTCAGTCACTGCGTCGCCCAACGTCAGTCACTGCGTCGCCCAACGTCAGTCACTGCTTCGCCTGCATCACCCAACGTCAGTCACTGCATCGCCCAACATCAGTCACTGCATCGCCCAACGTCAGTCACTGCATCGTCCAACGTCAGTCACTGCATCGTCCAACGTCAGTCACTGCATCGTCCAACGTCAGTCACTGCATCGTCCAACGTCAGTCACTGCATCGCCCAACGTCAGTCACTGCATCGTCCAACGTCAGTCAGTGCATCGTCCAACGTCAGTCACTGCGTCGCCTGCGTCGCCCAACGTCAGTCACTGCATCGTCCAACGTCAGTTACTGCATCATCCAACGTCAGTCACTGCATCGCCCAACGTCAGTCACTGCGTCGCCCAACGTCAGTCACTGCGTCGCCCAACGTCAGTCACTGCATCGTCCAACGTCAGTCACTGCGTCGCCTGCGTCGCCCAACGTCAGTCACTGCATCGTCCAACGTCAGTTACTGCATCATCCAACGTCAGTCACTGCATCGCCCAACGTCAGTCACTGCGTCGCCCAACGTCAGTCACTGCGTCGCCCAACGTCAGTCACTGCATCGCCCAACGTCAGTCACTGCATCGTCCAACGTCAGTCACTGCATCTCCAACGTCAGTCACTGCGTCGTCCAACGTCAGTCACTGCATCTCCAACGTCAGTCACTGCATCGTCCAACGTCAGTCACTGCATCATCCAATGTCAGTCACTGCATCATCCAACGTCAGTCACTGCATCGTCCAACGTCAGTCACTGCATCGCCCAACGTCAGTCACTGCATCGTCCAACGTCAGTCACTGCATCGTCCAACGTCAGTCACTGTATCGCCCAACGTCAGTCACTGCATCGCCCAACGAACTGCGTCGTCCAACGTCAGTCACTGCATGCCCAAAGTCAGTCACTGCATCGCCCAACATCAGTCACTGCGTCGCCCAACATCAGTCACTGCGTCGCCCAAAGTCAGTCACTGCGTCACCCAACGTCAGTCACTGCATCGCCCAACGTCAGTCACTGCATCGCCCAACGTCAGTCACTGCATCGTCCAACGTCAGTCACTGCATCGTCCAACGTCAGTCACTGCATCGTCCAACGTCAGTCACTGCATCGTCCAACGTCAGTCACTGCATCGCCCAACGTCAGTCACTGCATCGCCCAACGTCAGTCACTGCATCGCCCAACGTCAGTCACTGCATCGTCCAACGTCAGTCACTGCATCGTCCAACGTCAGTCACTGCGTCGCCTGCGTCGCCCAACGTCAGTCACTGCATCGCCCAACGTCAGTCACTGCATCATCCAACGTCAGTCACTGCATCGCCCAACGTCAGTCACTGCGTCGCCTGCGTCGCCCAACGTCAGTCACTGCATCGCTCAACGTCAGTCACTGCATCGTCCAACGTCAGTCACTGCGTCGCCAGCATCGCCCAACGTCAGTCACTGCATCGTCCAACGTCAGTCACTGCATCGCCCAACGTCAGTCACTGCGTCGCCTGCGTCGCCCAACGTCAGTCACTGCGTCGCCCAACGTCAGTCACTGCGTCGCCTGCGTCGCCCAACGTCAGTCACTGCATCGTCCAACGTCAGTCACTGCTTCGCCCAACGTCAGTCACTGCATCGCCCAACGTCAGTCACTGCGTCACCCAACGTCAGTCACTGCGTCGCCCAACGTCAGTCACTGCGTCGCCCAACGTCAGTCACTGCGTCGCCCAACGTCAGTCACTGCGTCGTCCAACGTCAGTCACTGCGTCGCCTGCGTCGCCCAACGTCAGTCACTGCGTCGCCCAACGTCAGTCACTGCGTCGCCCAACGTCAGTCACTGCGTCGCCCAACGTCAGTCACTGCATCGCACGTCAGTCACTGCGTCGCCCAACGTCAGTCACTGCGTCGCCCAACGTCAGTCACTGCGTCGCCCAACGTCAGTCACTGCGTCGCCCAAAGTCAGTCACTGCTTCGCCCAACGTCAGTCACTGCATCGTCCAACGTCAGTCACTGCATCGCCCAATGTCAGTCGCTGCATCGCCCAACGTCAGTCGCTGCATCGCCCAACGAACTGCGTCGTCCAACGTCAGTCACTGCATGCCCAACGTCAGTCACTGCGTCGTCCAACGTCAGTCACTGCGTCGCCCAACGTCAGTCACTGCTTCGTCCAACGTCAGTCACTGCGACGCCCAACGTCAGTCACTGCTTCGTCCAACGTCAGTCACTGCATCGTCCAACGTCAGTCACTGCATCGCCCAACGTCAGTCACTGCATCGTCCAACGTCAGTCACTGCCACGCCCAACGTCAGTCACTGCATCGCCCAACGTCAGTCACTGCATCGCCCAATGTCAGTCACTGCATCGCCCAACGTCAGTCACTGCATCGCACAACATCAGTCACTGCGTCGCCCAACGTCAGTCACTGCATCGCCCAACGTCAGTCACTGCGTCGCACAACATCAGTCACTGCGTCGCCCAACGTCAGTCACTGCGTCGCCCAACGTCAGTCACTGCGTCGCCCAACGTCAGTCACTGCATCGCCCAACGTCAGTCACTGCATCGCCCAAAGTCAGTCACTGCGTCGCCCAACGTCAGTCACTGCGTCACCCAACGTCAGTCACTGCGTCGCCCAACTTCAGTCACTGCATCATCCAACGTCAGTCACTGCATCGTCCAACGTCAGACACTGCATCGCCCAATGTCAGTCACTGCATCGTCCAACGTCAGTCACTGCGTCGCCCAACTTCAGTCACTGCATCATCCAACGTCAGTCACTGCATCGCCCAACGTCAGTCACTGCATCGTCCAACGTCAGTCACTGCATCGCCCAACGTCAGTCACTGCATCGTCCAACTTCAGTCACTGCATCATCCAACGTCAGTCACTGCATCGTCCAACGTCAGACACTGCATCGCCCAATGTCAGTCACTGCATCGCCCGTCAGTCGCTGCGTCGCCCAACGAACTGCGTCGTCCAACGTCAGTCACTGCATGCCCAAAGTCAGTCACTGCATCGCCCAACGTCAGTCACTGCGTCGCCCAACGTCAGTCACTGCGTCGCCCAACGTCAGTCACTGCTTCGTCCAACGTCAGTCACTGCGTCACCCAACGTCACTCACTGCTTCGTCCAACGTCAGTCACTGCTTCGCCCAAAGTCAGTCACTGCGTCACCCAACGTCACTCACTGCTTCGTCCAACGTCAGTCACTGCTTCGCCCAAAGTCAGTCACTGCATCACCCAACGTCAGTCACTGCTTCGTCCAACGTCAGTCACTGCGTCGCCCAACGTCAGTCACTGCGTCACCCAACGTCAGTCACTGCATCGCCAAACGTCAGTCACTGCTTCGCCCAAAGTCAGTCACTGCATCGCCCAACGTCAGTCACTGCTTCGTCCAACGTCAGTCACTGCGTCGCCCAACGTCAGTCACTGCGTCGCCCAACGTCACTCACTGCTTCGTCCAACGTCAGTCACTGCTTCGCCCAAAGTCAGTCACTGCATCACCCAACGTCAGTCACTGCTTCGTCCAACGTCAGTCACTGCGTCGCCCAACGTCAGTCACTGCGTCACCCAACGTCAGTCACTGCATCGCCCAACGTCAGTCACTGCTTCGCCCAAAGTCAGTCACTGCATCGCCCAACGTCAGTCACTGCTTCGTCCAACGTCAGTCACTGCCTCGCCCAACGTCAGTCACTGCATCGCCCAACGTCAGTCACTGCGTCGCACAACGTCAGTCACTGCGCCGCCCAACGTCAGTCACTGCGTCACCCAACGTCAGTCACTGCGTCGCACAACATCAGTCACTGCGTCGCCCAAAGTCAGTCACTGCGCCGCCCAACGTCAGTCACTGCGTCACCCAACGTCAGTCACTGCATGCCCAAAGTCAGTCACTGCATCGCCCAACGTCAGTCACTGCATCGTCCAACGTCCGTCACTGCATCGCCCAACGTCAGTCACTGCATCGTCCAACTTCAGTCACTGCATCGTCCAACTTCAGTCACTGCATCGTCCAACGTCAGACACTGCATCGCCCAATGTCAGTCACTGCATCGCCCGTCAGTCGCTGCGTCGCCCAACGAACTGCGTCGTCCAACGTCAGTCACTGCATGCCCAAAGTCAGTCACTGCATCGCCCAACGTCAGTCACTGCGTCGCCCAACGTCAGTCACTGCGTCGCCCAAAGTCAGTCACTGCATCGCCCAACGTCAGTCACTGCGTCGTCCAACGTCAGTCACTGCTTCGCCCAAAGTCAGTCACTGCATCGCCCAACGTCAGTCACTGCTTCGTCCAACGTCAGTCACTGCGTCGCCCAACATCAGTCACTGCGTCGTACAACGTCAGTCACTGCTTCGTCCAACGTCAGTCACTGCGACGCCCAACGTCAGTCACTGCGTCGCCCAACGTCAGTCACTGCGTCGCCCAACGTCAGTCACTGCGTCGCCCAACGTCAGTCACTGCGTCGTCCAACGTCAGTCACTGCGTCGTCCAACCTCAGTCACTGCGTCGTCCAACTTCAGTCACTGCGTCGTCCAACGTCAGTCACTGCGTCGCCTGCGTCGTCCAACGTCAGTCACTGCATCGTCCAACGTCAGTCACTGCATCGCCCAACGTCAGTCACTGCATCGCCCAACGAACTGCGTCGTCCAACGTCAGTCACTGCATGCCCAAAGTCAGTCACTGCATCGCCCAACGTCAGTCACTGCGTCGCCCAACGTCATTCACAGCGCCGCCCAACGTCAGTCACTGCGTCGCCCAACGTCAGTCACTGCATCGTCCAACGTCAGTCACTGCGTCGCTCAACGTCAGTCACTGCGTCGTCCAACGTCAGTCACTGCGTCGCCCAACGTCAGTAACTGCATCGTCCAACGTCAGACACTGCGTCGCCTGCGTCGCCCAACGTCAGTCACTGCATCGTCCAACGTCAGTCACTGCATCGTCCAACATCAGTCACTGCGTCGCACAACGTCAGTCACTGCTTCGTCCAACATCAGTCACTGCGTCACCCAAAGCCAGTCACTGCGTCGCCCAACGTCAGTCACTGCGTCGCCCAATGTCAGTCACTGCGTCGCCCAACGTCAGTCACTGCGTCGCCCAACGTCAGTCACTGCGTCGTCCAACGTCAGTCACTGCGTCGTCCAACGTCAGTCACTGCGTCGTCCAACGTCAGTCACTGCGTCGCCCAACGTCAGTCACTGCGTCGTCCAACGTCAGTCACTGCATCGCCCAACGTCAGTCAGTGCATCATCCAACGTCAGTCACTGCGTCGCCTGCGTCGCCCAACGTCAGTCACTGCATCGTCCAACGTCAGTCACTGCATCGTCCAACGTCAGTCACTGCATCATCCAACGTCAGTCACTGCGTCGCCTGCGTCGCCCAACGTCAGTCACTGCATCGTCCAACGTCAGTCACTGCATCATCCAACGTCAGTCACTGCGTCGCCTGCGTCGCCCAACGTCAGTCACTGCATCGTCCAACGTCAGTCACTGCTTCGCCCAACGTCAGTCACTGCGTCGCCCAACGTCAGTCACTGCATCGCCCAACGTCAGTCACTGCGTCGCCCAACGTCAGTCACTGCGTCGCCCAACGTCAGTCACTGCGTTGCCCAACGTCAGTCACTGCGTCGCCCAACGTCAGTCACTGCGTCGCCTGCGTCGCCCAACGTCAGTCACTGCGTCGTCCAACGTCAGTCACTGCTTCGCCCAACGTCAGTCACTGCGTCGCCCAACGTCAGTCACTGCGTCGCCCAACGTCAGTCACTGCGTCGCCCAACGTCAGTCACTGCTTCGCCCAACGTCAGTCACTGCATCGCCCAACGTCAGTCACTGCATCGCCCAACGTCAGTCACTGCGTTGCCCAACGTCAATCACTGCGTCGCCCAATGTCAGTCACTGCGTCGCCTGCGTCGCCCAACTTCAGTCACTGCGTCGCCCAACGTCAGTCACTGCGTCGCCCAACGTCAGTCACTGCGTCGCACGTCAGTCACTGCGTCGCCCAACGTCAGTCACTGCGTCGCACAACGTCAGTCACTGCGTCGCCCAACGTCAGTCACTGCGTCGCCCAACGTCAGTCACTGCATCGTCCAACGTCAGTCACTGCATCGCCCAACGTCAGTCACTGCATCGCCCAACGTCAGTCGCTGCATCGCCCAACAAACTGCGTCGTCCAACGTCAGTCACTGCATGCCCAAAGTCAGTCACTGCATCGCCCAACGTCGGTCACTGCGTCGCCCAACGTCAGTCACTGCGTCGCCCAACGTCAGTCACTGCTTCGTCCAAAGTCAGTCACTGCATCGCGCAACGTCAGTCACTGCTTCGTCCAACGTCAGTCACTGCGTCGCCCAACGTCAGTCACTGCGTCGCCCAACGTCAGTCACTGCTTCGTCCAACGTCAGTCACTGCGTCATCCAACGTCAGTCACTGCGTCGTCCAACGTCAGTCACTGCGTCGTCCAATGTCAGTCACTGCTTCGTCCAACGTCAGTCACTGCGTCGCCTGCGTCGCCCAACGTCAGTCACTGCATCGTCCAACGTCAGTCACTGCATCGTCCAACATCAGTCACTGCATCGCCCAATGTCAGTCACTGCATCGTCCAACGTCAGTCACTGCCACGCCCAACGTCAGTCACTGCATCGCCCAATGAACTGCGTCGTCCAACGTCAGTCACTGCATGCCCAAAGTCAGTCACTGCATCGCCCAACGTCAGTCACTGCGTCGCCCAACGTCAGTCACTTCATCGCCCAACGTCAGTCACTGCATCGCCCAACGTCAGTCACTGCGTCGTCCAACGTCAGTCACTGCGTCGTCCAACGTCAGTCACTGCATCGTCCAACGTCAGTCACTGCGTCGTCCAACGTCAGTCACTGCGTCGCCTGCGTCGCCCAACGTCAGTCACTGCATCGTCCAACGTCAGTCACTGCATCGTCCAACGTCAGTCACTGCATCGACCAACGTCAGTCACTGCATCGCCCAACGAACTGCGTCGCCCAACGTCAGTCACTGCATCGTCCAACGTCAGTCACTGCGTCGCCTGCGTCGCCCAATGTCAGTCACTGCATCGTCCAACGTCAGTCACTGCATCGTCCAACATCAGTCACTGCGTCGCCCAACGTCAGTCACTGCTTCGTCCAACGTCAGTCACTGCGTCGCCCAACGTCAGTCACTGCGTCGTCCAACGTCAGTCACTGCGTCGTCCAACGTCGGTCACTGCGTCGTCCAAAGTCAGTCACTGCGTCGCCCAACGTCAGTCACTGCATCGCCCAACGAACTGCATCGTCCAACATCAGTCACTGCATGCCCAACGTCAGTCACTGCATCGCCCGTCAGTCACTGCGTCGCCCAACGTCAGTCACTGCGTCGCCCAACGTCAGTCACTGCGTCGCCCAACGTCAGTCACTGCGTCGCCCAACGTCAGTCACTGCGTCGTCCAACGTCAGTCACTGCGTCGTCCAACGTCAGTCACTGCTTCGTCCAACGTCAGTCACTGCGTCGCCTGCGTCGCCCAACGTCAGTCACTGCATCGTCCAACGTCAGTCACTGCATCATCCAACGTCAGTCACTGCATCGTCCAACGTCAGTCACTGCATCGCCCAACGTCAGTCACTGCATCGGCCAACGTCAGTCACTGCATCGCCCAACGAACTGCGTCGTCCAACGTCAGTCACTGCATGCCCAAAGTCAGTCACTGCATCGCCCAACGTCAGTCACTGCGTCGCCCAACGTCAGTCACTGCGTCGCCCAACGTCAGTCACTACGTCGCCCTACGTCAGTCACTGCATCGCCCAACGTCAGTCACTGCGTCGCCCAACGTCAGTCACTGCATCGCCCAACGTCAGTCACTACATCGCCCAACGTCAGTCACTGCATCATCCAACGTCAGTCACTACGTCGCCCTACGTCAGTCACTACATCGCCCAACGTCAGTCACTGCATCGCCCAACGTCAGTCACTGCGTCGCCCAACGTCAGTCACTACATCGCCCAACGTCAGTCACTACATCGCCCAACGTCAGTCACTACATCGCCCAACGTCAGTCACTGCATCATCCAACGTCAGTCACTGCGTCGCCCAAAGTCAGTCACTGCATCGCCCAACGTCAGTCACTGCATCGTCCAACGTCAGTCACTGCGTCGCCTGCGTCGCCCAACGTCAGTCACTGCATCGTCCAACGTCAGTCACTGCATCGTCCAACATCAGTCACTGCGTCGCCCAACGTCAGTCACTGCATCGCCCAACGTCAGTCACTGCGTCGCCCAACGTCAGTCACTGCGTCGCCCAACGTCAGTCACTGCTTCGCCCAACGTCAGTCACTGCTTCGCCCAACGTCAGTCACTGCGTCGCCCAACGTCAGTCACTGCGTCGCCCAACGTCAGTCACTGCTTCGCCCAACGTCAGTCACTGCTTCGTCCAAAGTCAGTCACTGCATCGCGCAACGTCAGTCACTGCTTCGCCCAACGTCAGTCACTGCTTCGTCCAACGTCAGTCACTGCGTCGTCCAACGTCAGTCACTGCGTCGTCCAACGTCAGTCACTGCGTCGTCCAATGTCAGTCACTGCTTCGTCCAACGTCAGTCACTGCGTCGCCTGCGTCGCCCAACGTCAGTCACTGCATCGTCCAACGTCAGTCACAGCATCATCCAACGTCAGTCACTGCATCGTCCAACGTCAGTCACTGCATCGCCCAATGTCAGTCACTGCATCATCCAACGTCAGTCACTGCCACGCCCAACGTCAGTCACTGCATCGCCCAATGAACTGCGTCGTCCAACGTCAGTCACTGCATGCCCAAAGTCAGTCACTGCATCGCCCAACGTCAGTCAC
Source organism: Pristiophorus japonicus (assembly GCF_044704955.1). Lineage (NCBI taxonomy): Eukaryota > Metazoa > Chordata > Chondrichthyes > Pristiophoridae > Pristiophorus > Pristiophorus japonicus. Next base: position 31,922,473 of record NC_091993.1, on the reverse strand, counting down.
TGCGTCGCACAACATCAGTCACTGCGTCGCCCAACGTCAGTCACTGCGTCGCCCAACGTCAGTCACTTCGTCGCCCAACGTCAGTCACTGCATCGCCCAACGTCAGTCACTGCGTCGTCCAACGTCAGTCACTGCGTCGTCCAACGTCAGTCACTGCGTCGTCCAATGTCAGTCACTGCGTCGTCCAACGTCAGTCACTGCGTCGCCTGCGTCGCCCAACGTCAGTCACTGCATCGTCCAACGTCAGTCACTGCATCGTCCAACGTCAGTCACTGCATCGACCAACGTCAGTCACTGCATCGCCCAACGAACTGCGTCGCCCAACGTCAGTCACTGCGTCGCCCAACGTCAGTCACTGCATCGTCCAACGTCAGTCACTGCGTCGCCTGCGTCGCCCAACGTCAGTCACTGCATCGTCCAACGTCAGTCACTGCATCGTCCAACATCAGTCACTGCGTCGCCCAACGTCAGTCACTGCTTCGTCCAACGTCAGTCACTGCGTCGCCCAACGTCAGTCACTGCGTCGCCCAACGTCAGTCACTGCGTCGTCCAACGTCAGTCACTGCGTTGTCCAACGTCGGTCACTGCGTCGCCCAACGTCAGTCACTGCGTCGTCCAACCTCAGTCACTGCGTCGTCCAACGTCAGTCACTGCGTCGTCCAACGTCAGTCACTGCATCGCCCAACGTCAGTCACTGCATCGTCCAACGTCAGTCACTGCGTCGTCCAACGTCGGTCACTGCATCGTCCAACGTCAGTCACTGCATCGCCCAACGTCAGTCACTGCATCGCCCAACGAACTGCATCGTCCAACATCAGTCACTGCATGCCCAACGTCAGTCACTGCATCGTCCAACGTCAGTCACTGCATCGCCCAACGTCAGTCACTGCATCGGCCAACGTCAGTCACTGCATCGCCCAACGTCAGTCACTGCGTCGCCCAACGTCAGTCACTGCGTCGCCCAACGTCAGTCACTGCGTCGCCCAACGTCAGTCACTGCGTCGTCCAACGTCAGTCACTGCGTCGTCCAACGTCAGTCACTGCTTCGTCCAACGTCAGTCACTGCGTCGCCTGCGTCGCCCAACGTCAGTCACTGCATCGTCCAACGTCAGTCACTGCATCATCCAACGTCAGTCACTGCATCGCCCAACGTCAGTCACTGCATCGGCCAACGTCAGTCACTGCATCGCCCAACGAACTGCGTCGTCCAACGTCAGTCACTGCATGCCCAAAGTCAGTCACTGCATCGCCCGACGTCAGTCACTGCGTCGCCCAACGTCAGTCACTGCATCGCCCAACGTCAGTCACTGCGTCGCCCAACGTCAGTCACTGCGTCGCCCAACGTCAGTCACTGCGTCGCCCAAAGTCAGTCACTGCGTCGCCCAAAGTCAGTCACTGCATCGCCCAAAGTCAGTCACTGCGTCGCCCAACGTCAGTCACTGCGTCGCCCAACGTCAGTCACTGCGTCGCCCAACGTCAGTCACTGCGTCGCCCAACGTCAGTCACTGCGTCGCCCAACGTCAGTCACTGCGTCGTCCAACGTCAGTCACTGCGTCGTCCAACGTCAGTCACTGCTTCGTCCAACGTCAGTCACTGCGTCGCCTGCGTCGCCCAACGTCAGTCACTGCATCGTCCAACGTCAGTCACTGCATCATCCAACGTCAGTCACTGCATCGTCCAACGTCAGTCACTGCATCGCCCAACGTCAGTCACTGCATCGGCCAACGTCAGTCACTGCATCGCCCAACGAACTGCGTCGTCCAACGTCAGTCACTGCGTCGCCCAACGTCAGTCACTGCATCGCCCAACGTCAGTCACTGCGTCGCCCAACGTCAGTCACTGCATCGCCCAACGTCAGTCACTACATCGCCCAACGTCAGTCACTGCATCATCCAACGTCAGTCACTACGTCACCCACTACATCGCCCAACGTCAGTCACTGCATCGCCCAACGTCAGTCACTGCGTCGCCCAACGTCAGTCACTGCATCGCCCAACGTCAGTCACTGCATCGCCTAATGAACTGCGTCGTCCAACGTCAGTCACTGCATCGCCCAACGTCAGTCACTGTGTCGCACAACATCAGTCACTGCGTCGCCCAACGTCAGTCACTGCGTCGCCCAACGTCAGTCACTTCATCGCCCAACGTCAGTCACTGCATCGCCCAACGTCAGTCACTGCGTCGCCCAACGTCAGTCACTGCATCGCCCAACGTCAGTCACTGCATCGTCCAACGTCAGTCACTGCATCGCCCAACGTCAGTCACTGCATCGCCCAACGTCAGTCACTGCGTCGCCCAACGTCAGTCACTGCGTCGCCCAACGTCAGTCACTGCATCGCCCAACGTCAGTCACTGCATCATCCAACGTCAGTCACTGCATCATCCAACGTCAGTCACTGCATCGTCCAACGTCAGTCACTGCATCGCCCAACGTCAGTCACTGCATCATCCAACGTCAGTCACTGCATCGGCCAACGTCAGTCACTGCATCGCCCAACGAACTGCGTCGTCCAACGTCAGTCACTGCATGCCCAAAGTCAGTCACTGCATCGCCCAACGTCAGTCACTGCGTCGCCCAACATCAGTCACTGCGTCGTCCAACGTCAGTCACTGCGTCGTCCAACGTCAGTCACTGCGTCGCCCAACGTCAGTCACTGCTTCGCCCAACGTCAGTCACTGCGTCGCCCAACGTCAGTCACTGCGTCGCCCAACGTCAGTCACTGCATCGCCCAACGTCAGTCACTGCGTCGCCCAACATCAGTCACTGCGTCGCCCAACGTCAGTCACTGCGTCGCCCAACGTCAGTCACTGCTTCGTCCAACGTCAGTCACTGCGTCGCCCAACGTCAGTCACTGCGTCGCCCAATGTCAGTCACTGCGTCGTCCAACGTCAGTCACTGCGTTGTCCAACGTCAGTCACTGCGTCGCCCAACGTCAGTCACTGCGTCGTCCAACCTCAGTCACTGCGTCGTCCAACGTCAGTCACTGCATCGTCCAACGTCAGTCACTGCGTCGTCCAACGTCGGTCACTGCATCGTCCAACGTCAGTCACTGCATCGCCCAACGTCAGTCACTGCATCGCCCAACGAACTGCATCGTCCAACATCAGTCACTGCATGCCCAACGTCAGTCACTGCATCGCCCGTCAGTCACTGCGTCGCCCAACGTCAGTCACTGCGTCGCCCAACGTCAGTCACTGCGTCGCCCAACGTCAGTCACTGCGTCGCCCAACGTCAGTCACTGCGTCGTCCAACATCAGTCACTGCGTCGTCCAACGTCAGTCACTGCTTCGTCCAACGTCAGTCACTGCGTCGCCTGCGTCGCCCAACGTCAGTCACTGCATCGTCCAACGTCAGTCACTGCATCATCCAACGTCAGTCACTGCATCGTCCAACGTCAGTCACTGCATCGCCCAACGAACTGCGTCGTCCAACGTCAGTCACTGCATGCCCAAAGTCAGTCACTGCATCGCCCAACGTCAGTCACTGCGTCGCCCAACGTCAGTCACTGCATCGCCCAACGTCAGTCACTACATCGCCCAACGTCAGTCACTGCATCATCCAACGTCAGTCACTACGTCGCCCTACGTCAGTCACTACATCGCCCAACGTCAGTCACTGCATCGCCCAACGTCAGTCACTGCGTCGCCCAACGTCAGTCACTACATCGCCCAACGTCAGTCACTACATCGCCCAACGTCAGTCACTACATCGCCCAACGTCAGTCACTGCATCATCCAACGTCAGTCACTGCGTCGCCCAACGTCAGTCACTGCATCGCCCAACGTCAGTCACTGCATCGTCCAACGTCAGTCACTGCGTCGCCTGCGTCGCCCAACGTCAGTCACTGCATCGTCCAACGTCAGTCACTGCATCGTCCAACATCAGTCACTGCGTCGCCCAACGTCAGTCACTGCATCGCCCAACGTCAGTCACTGCGTCGCCCAACGTCAGTCACTGCGTCGCCCAACGTCAGTCACTGCATCACCCAACGTCAGTCACTGCATCGTCCAACGTCAGTCACTGCGTCGTCCAACGTCGGTCACTGCATCGTCCAACGTCAGTCACTGCATCGCCCAACGTCAGTCACTGCATCGCCCAACGAACTGCATCGTCCAACATCAGTCACTGCATGCCCAACGTCAGTCACTGCATCGCCCGTCAGTCACTGCGTCGCCCAACGTCAGTCACTGCGTCGCCCAACGTCAGTCACTGCGTCGCCCAACATCAGTCACTGCGTCGCCCAACGTCAGTCACTGCTTCGCCCAACGTCAGTCACTGCTTCGCCCAACGTCAGTCACTGCGTCGTCCAACGTCAGTCACTGCGTCGCCCAACGTCAGTCACTGCTTCGCCCAACGTCAGTCACTGCGTCGCCCAACGTCAGTCACTGCGTCGCCCAACGTCAGTCACTGCATCGCCCAACGTCAGTCACTGCGTCGCCCAACATCAGTCACTGCGTCGCCCAACGTCAGTCACTGCGTCGCCCAACGTCAGTCACTGCTTCGTCCAACGTCAGTCACTGCGTCGCCCAACGTCAGTCACTGCGTCGCCCAACGTCAGTCACTGCATCGCCCAACGTCAGTCACTGCGTTGTCCAACGTCAGTCACTGCGTCGTCCAACCTCAGTCACTGCGTCGTCCAACCTCAGTCACTGCGTCGTCCAACGTCAGTCACTGCATCGCCCGTCAGTCACTGCGTCGTCCAACGTCAGTCACTGCGTTGTCCAACGTCAGTCACTGCGTCGCCCAACGTCAGTCACTGCGTCGTCCAACCTCAGTCACTGCGTCGTCCAACGTCAGTCACTGCATCGCCCAACGTCAGTCACTGCATCGTCCAACGTCAGTCACTGCGTCGTCCAACGTCGGTCACTGCATCGTCCAACGTCAGTCACTGCATCGCCCAACGTCAGTCACTGCATCGCCCAACGAACTGCATCGTCCAACATCAGTCACTGCATGCCCAACGTCAGTCACTGCATCGCCCGTCAGTCACTGCGTCGCCCAACGTCAGTCACTGCGTCGCCCGTCAGTCACTGCGTCGTCCAACGTCAGTCACTGCGTCGCCCGTCAGTCACTGCGTCGTCCAACGTCAGTCACTGCGTTGTCCAACGTCAGTCACTGCGTCGCCCAACGTCAGTCACTGCGTCGTCCAACCTCAGTCACTGCGTCGTCCAACGTCAGTCACTGCATCGCCCAACGTCAGTCACTGCATCGTCCAACGTCAGTCACTGCGTCGTCCAACGTCGGTCACTGCATCGTCCAACGTCAGTCACTGCATCGCCCAACGTCAGTCACTGCATCGCCCAACGAACTGCATCGTCCAACATCAGTCACTGCATGCCCAACGTCAGTCACTGCATCGCCCGTCAGTCACTGCGTCGCCCAACGTCAGTCACTGCGTCGCCCAACGTCAGTCACTGCGTCGCCCAACGTCAGTCACTGCGTCGTCCAACGTCAGTCACTGCTTCGTCCAACGTCAGTCACTGCGTCGCCTGCGTCGCCCAACGTCAGTCACTGCATCGTCCAACGTCAGTCACTGCATCATCCAACGTCAGTCACTGCATCGTCCAACGTCAGTCACTGCATCGCCCAACGTCAGTCACTGCATCGCCCAACGAACTGCGTCGTCCAACGTCAGTCACTGCATGCCCAAAGTCAGTCACTGCATCGCCCAACGTCAGTCACTGCGTCGCCCAACGTCAGTCACTGCATCGCCCAACGTCAGTCACTACATCGCCCAACGTCAGTCACTGCATCATCCAACGTCAGTCACTACGTCGCCCTACGTCAGTCACTACATCGCCCAACGTCAGTCACTGCATCGCCCAACGTCAGTCACTGCGTCGCCCAACGTCAGTCACTACATCGCCCAACGTCAGTCACTACATCGCCCAACGTCAGTCACTACATCGCCCAACGTCAGTCACTGCATCTTCCAACGTCAGTCACTGCGTCGCCCAACGTCAGTCACTGCATCGCCCAACGTCAGTCACTGCATCGTCCAACGTCAGTCACTGCGTCGCCTGCGTCGCCCAACGTCAGTCACTGCATCGTCCAACGTCAGTCACTGCATCGTCCAACATCAGTCACTGCGTCGCCCAACGTCAGTCACTGCATCGCCCAACGTCAGTCACTGCGTCGCCCAACGTCAGTCACTGCGTCGCCCAACGTCAGTCACTGCTTCGCCCAAAGTCAGTCACTGCGTCGCCCAACGTCAGTCACTGCTTCGCCTGCGTCACCCAACGTCAGTCACTGCGTCGTCCAACGTCAGTCAGTGCGTCGTCCAACGTCAGTCACTGCGTCGTCCAACGTCAGTCACTGCATCGTCCAACGTCAGTCACTGCATCGCCCAATGTCAGTCACTGCATCGTCCAACGTCAGTCACTGCCACGCCCAACGTCAGTCACTGCATCGCCCAACGTCAGTCACTGCATCGCCTAATGAACTGCGTCGTCCAACGTCAGTCACTGCATCGCCCAACGTCAGTCACTGCGTCGCCCAACGTCAGTCACTGCATCGCCCAACGTCAGTCACTGCATCGCCCAAAGTCAGTCACTGCATCGCCCAACGTCAGTCACTGCATCGCCCAACGTCAGTCACTGCGTCGCCCAACGTCAGTCACTGCGTCGCCCAACGTCAGTCACTGCGTCGCCCAACGTCAGTCACTGCATCGCCCAACGTCAGTCACTGCATCATCCAACGTCAGTCACTGCATCATCCAACGTCAGTCACTGCATCGTCCAACGTCAGTCACTGCATCGCCCAACGTCAGTCACTGCATCATCCAACGTCAGTCACTGCATCGGCCAACGTCAGTCACTGCATCGCCCAACGAACTGCGTCGTCCAACGTCAGTCACTGCATGCCCAAAGTCAGTCACTGCATCGCCCAACGTCAGTCACTGCGTCGCCCAACATCAGTCACTGCGTCGCCCAACGTCAGTCACTGCTTCGCCCAACGTCAGTCACTGCTTCGCCCAACGTCAGTCACTGCGTCGTCCAACGTCAGTCACTGCGTCGCCCAACGTCAGTCACTGCTTCGCCCAACGTCAGTCACTGCGTCGCCCAACGTCAGTCACTGCGTCGCCCAACGTCAGTCACTGCATCGCCCAACGTCAGTCACTGCGTCGCCCAACATCAGTCACTGCGTCGCCCAACGTCAGTCACTGCTTCGCCCAACGTCAGTCACTGCATCGCCCAACGTCAGTCACTGCGTCGCCCAACGTCAGTCACTGCTTCGCCCAACGTCAGTCACTGCATCGTCCAACGTCAGTCACTGCTTCGTCCAACGTCAGTCACTGCATCGCCCAACGTCAGTCACTGCTTCGTCCAACGTCAGTCACTGCATCGCCCAACGTCAGTCACTGCATCGCCCAACGTCAGTCACTGCATCGCCCAACGTCAGTCACTGCATCGCCCAACGTCAGTCACTGCTTCGTCCAACGTCAGTCACTGCATCGCCCAACGTCAGTCACTGCATCGCCCAACGTCAGTCACTGCATCGCCCAACGTCAGTCACTGCTTCGTCCAACGTCAGTCACTGCATCGCCCAACGTCAGTCACTGCTTCGTCCAACGTCAGTCACTGCATCGTCCAACGTCAGTCACTGCATCGCCCAACGTCAGTCACTGCATCGCCCAACGTCAGTCACTGCATCGCCCAACGTCAGTCACTGCTTCGTCCAACGTCAGTCACTGCATCGCCCAACGTCAGTCACTGCTTCGTCCAACGTCAGTCACTGCATCGCCCAACGTCAGTCACTGCATCGCCCAACGTCAGTCACTGCATCGCCCAACGTCAGTCACTGCATCGTCCAACGTCAGTCACTGCATCGCCCAACGTCAGTTGCTGCGTCGCCCAACGAACTGCGTCGTCCAACGTCAGTCACTGCATGCCCAAAGTCAGTCACTGCGTCGCCCAACATCAGTCACTGTGTCGCCCAACATCAGTCACTGTGTCGCCCAATGTCATTCGCTGCATCGCCCAACGTCAGTCACTGCTTCGTCCAACGTCAGTCACTGCATCGCCCAACGTCAGTCACTGCGTCGCCCAACGTCAGTCACTGCATCGCCCAACGTCAGTCACTGCATCGTCCAACGTCAGTCACTGCATCGCCCAACGTCAGTCACTGCATCGTCCAACGTCAGTCACTGCATCGCCCAACGTCAGTCACTGCATCGCCCAACGTCAGTCACTGCGTCGCCCAACGTCAGTCACTGCATCGCCCAACGTCAGTCACTGCATCGTCCAACGTCAGTCACTGCTTCGTCCAACGTCAGTCACTGCGTCGCCCAACGTCAGTCACTGCATCGTCCAACGTCAGTCACTGCATCGTCCAACGTCAGTCACTGCATCGTCCAACGTCAGTCACTGCATCGCCCAACGTCAGTCACTGCATCGCCCAACGTCAGTCACTGCATCGTCCAACGTCAGTCACTGCATCGTCCAACGTCAGTCACTGCATCGCCCAACGTCAGTTGCTGCGTCGCCCAACGAACTGCGTCGTCCAACGTCAGTCACTGCATGCCCAAAGTCAGTCACTGCGTCGCCCAACATCAGTCACTGTGTCGCCCAATGTCATTCGCTGCATCGTCCAACGTCAGTCACTGCTTCGTCCAACGTCAGTCACTGCATCGCCCAACGTCAGTCACTGCTTCGTCCAACGTCAGTCACTGCGTCGCCCAACGTCAGTCACTGCATCGCCCAACGTCAGTCACTGCTTCGTCCAACGTCAGTCACTGCGTCGCCCAACGTCAGTCACTGCATCGCCCAACGTCAGTCACTGCATCGCCCAACGTCAGTCACTGCTTCGTCCAACGTCAGTCACTGCTTCGTCCAACGTCAGTCACTGCATCGCCCAACGTCAGTCACTGCTTCGTCCAACGTCAGTCACTGCATCGCCCAAAGTCAGTCACTGCGTCGCCCAACGTCAGTCACTGCGTCGCCCAACGTCAGTCACTGCTTCGCGTGCGTCACCCAACGTCAGTCACTGCATCGTCCAACGTCAGTCACTGCATCGTCCAACGTCAGTCACTGCATCGCCCAACGTCAGTCAGTGCATCGTCCAACGTCAGTCACTGCATCGCCTGCGTCGCCCAACGTCAGTCACTGCATCGTCCAACGTCAGGCACTGCATCACCCAACGTCAGTCACTGCATCGTCCAACGTCAGTCACTGCATCGTCCAACGTCAGTCACTGCATCGTCCAACGTCAGTCACTGCATCGTCCAACGTCAGTCACTGCTTCGCCCAACGTCAGTCACTGCATCGCCCAACGTCAGTCACTGCATCGTCCAACGTCAGTCACTGCATCGCCCAACGTCGGTCACTGCGTCGCCCAACGTCAGTCACTGCGTCGCCCAACGTCAGTCACTGCGTCGCCCAACGTCAGTCACTGCGTCGCCCAACGTCAGTCACTGCGTCGCACGTCAGTCACTGCGTCGCCCAACGTCAGACCTTGCCCCATTCCCCGATGGCGAGACTCTGCCCCATTCCCCGATGGAGGGACCCTGCCCCACTCCCCGAAGGCGAGACTCTGCCCCATTCCCCGATGGAGGGACCCTGCCCCACTCCCCGATGGCGAGACCCTGCCCCATTCCCTGATGGTGGGACCCTGCCCCATTCCCCGATGGTGGGACCCTGCCCCATTCCCCGATGGAGAGACCCTGCCCCACTCCCTGATGGTGGGACCTTGCCCCATTCCCCGATGGCGGGACCTTGCCCCACTCCCTGATGGTGAGACCCTGCCCCATTCCCCGATGGTGGGACCCTGCCCCACTCCCTGATGGTGAGACCCTGCCCCATTCCCCGATGGTGGGACCTTGCCCCACTCCCCGATGGTGGGACCTTGCCCCACTCCCTGATGGTGAGACCCTGCCCCATTCCCCGATGGTGGGACCTTGCCCCACTCCCTGATGGTGAGACCCTGCCCCATTCCCCGATGGTGAAGACAGTGTGGGATAAGTTTAACTTACCCGGCCCGATGGGAAGCTGCCAGAATCGGGTTTGGCACGGGTTTCACACCCTAGCCCCTACCCCCGACTCACTCAGTGCTCTGGCCTTTCACATTCATAGAATCTACAACATTCAATGGGCCATTCGGCCCCACGCTCCGTGCTGGTGTTTATGCTCCACACCAGCCCCCTCCCACCCCTCTTCATCTCACCCAATCACCATCTCCTTCTATTCCTTTCTCCCTCAGGTGTTTATCCAGCTTCCCCTTAAATGCATCGACACTATTCGCCTCAACCACTCCCTGTGGCAGCGAGTTCCACATTCTCACCACTCGCTGGGTAAAGAAGTTTCTCCTGAATTCCCCATTGGACTTATTAATGACAATCTTATATTGATGGAAAGATGTGCGTCAACGAAGTGTCTATTGATGCCACTGTGTCAGCCAATGGGTTGGCGACAGGGAATGAGCCAATCATCTCTCCATTGTGGCCGGGAAGAGCGGTGTGTCCAGACTCAGCTCCTGTCTCCGTGTGTCACTGAGCCCGACGACCGACAGGCAGCAGCACTGGGAGCCCATCAAACAGCGCGGACGTTCAACGGGAACATTCGCTGGAAGGGGGCCAGGAAGATTCCTTGCTCGTCCTTTGTTGCTTTCCTTCAGAACCTGCACGATTATTTCGTCATGTAAGAAATGCGAGGTTAAGTCTGGCCCCGGGAGCTGGGCTTCTGTGGGAATTCGATGAAAAGGAGAAGGGATGAAAGAAGCGCTTGTATTTCTAAAGAGCCTTATCACATCTCCCAGCAATGTCTGAACTTGAATTACATGTAAGTGGTAGCTGGTGCAGTGAAGCCAAAGAGTTTACAATCCCACCGGGGCAAGGCATTAAACTCAATAAAATCTCGTAAATTGTGTGTTGGTGCCAAAAGCAATCACCATGAATCTGTCGGATTATCAGAAAAACCCGCCTGGTTCATTAATGGCCTTTGGGGAAGGAAATCTGCCGCCCTTACCCGGTCTGGCCGATATGTGACTCCAGACCCACAGCAATGTGGCTGACCCATAACTGCCCTCTGAAATGGCCCAGTGAGACACTCCGTTGTAACAAGCCACAATTAGGCAATCAGCAGCGATGGGCAATAAATGCCAGCGTTGCCCACATCCCCAGACTGAATGAAGTTTGGCAGCAGCAAGAACCGTTTCTGATGCCCCCACCTTCACCCCGCCCCCCCACATCCACCCTGGCCATCAACTTCACCCTGTGCACCCACCTTCACCCCACCCCTCCCACCTACACCCCGCCCCCAACTTCACCCCGCCCCCCACATCCACCCTGCCCCCCACCTTCACCCCGCCCCCCACCTTCACCCTGCCCCCCACCTTCACCCCACACATCCACATCCACCCTGCCCCCCACCTTCACCCTGCCCCCACCTTCACCCCGCCCCCACCTTCACCCCGCCCCCCCACAGACACCCTGCCCCCCACCTTCACCCCACGCTCCCCACCTTCACCCCACGCTCCCCACCTTCACCCCGTGCCCCCACCTTCACCCCGCCCCCCCCCCACCTTCACCCCGCCCCCCCCACCTTCACCTCACCCCCCCACCTTCACCTCACCCCCCACCTTCACCCCGCCCCCCCACCTTCACCTTCACCCCGCCCCCACACCTTCACCCTGCCCCCCACCTTCACCCTGCCCCCCACCTTCACCCCGTGCCCCCACCTTCACCCCACCCCCCCCACCTTCACCCCACCCCCCCCACCTTCACCCCGCCCCCCCCCACCTTCACCCTGCCCCCCACCTTCACCCTGCCCCCCACCTTCACCCCGTGCCCCCACCTTCACCCCACCCACCCCCACCTTCACCCCGCCCCCCCAACCTTCACCCCGTGCCCCCACCTTCACCCCGTGCCCCCACCTTCACCCCATGCCCACCCCCACCTTCACCCCGCCCCCACCTTCACCCTGCCCCGCCACCTTCACCCCGACCCCTCCACCTTCACCCCGCCCCCCCACCTTCACCCCAGCCCCCCACCTTCACCCCGAACCCCCCACCTTCACCCCGCCCCCACCTTTACCCCGCCCCCCCCACCTTCACCCCGCCCCCACCTTCACCCCGCCCCCCCCACCTTCACCCCGCCCCCCCCACCTTCACCCTGCCCCCCACCTTCACCCCGTGCCCCCACCTTCACCCCACCCACCCCCACCTTCACCCCGCCCCCCCAACCTTCACCCCGTGCCCCCACCTTCACCCCGTGCCCCCACCTTCACCCCATGCCCACCCCCACCTTCACCCCGCCCCCACCTTCACCCTGCCCCGCCACCTTCACCCCGACCCCTCCACCTTCACCCCGCCCCCCCACCTTCACCCCAGCCCCCCACCTTCACCCCGACCCCCCCACCTTCACCCCGCCCCCACCTTTACCCCGCCCCCCCCACCTTCACCCCGCCCCCACCTTCACCCCGCCCCCCCCACCTTCACCCCGCCCCCCCCACCTTCACCCCGCCCCCCCCACCTTCACCCCGCCCCCACCTTCACCCCGCACCACCCACCTTCACCCCGCCCCCACCTTCACCCCGCCCCCACCTTCACCCCGTGCCCCGACCTTCACATCGCCTCCCACCTTCATCGCGCCCCCCCCCACCTTCACCCCGTGCCCCCACCTTCACCCCGCACCCCCCACCTACACCCCGCCCCCCCACCTTCACCCCGTGCCCGACCTTCACACCGCCTCCCACCTTCATCCCGCCCCCCCCACCTTCACCCCGCCCCCCCCACCTTCACCCCGCCCCCACCTTCACCCCGCACCACCCACCTTCACCCCGCCCCCACCTTCACCCCGCCCCCACCTTCACCCCGTGCCCCGACCTTCACATCGCCTCCCACCTTCATCGCGCCCCCCCCACCTTCACCCCGTGCCCCCACCTTCACCCCGCACCCCCCACCTACACCCCGCCCCCCCACCTTCACCCCGTGCCCGACCTTCACCCCGCCCCCACCTTCACCCCGCCGCCCCCACCTTCACCCCACCCCCCACCTTCACCCCGCACCCCCCCCACCTTCACCCCACCCCCCCACCTTCACCCCGCCCCCACCATCACCCCGCCCCCCCACCTTCACCCCACCCCCCCACCTTCACCCCGCCCCCCACCTTCACCCCACCCCCCCACACCTTCACCCTGCCACCCCCACCTTCACCCCACCTCCACCTTCACCCCGCCCCCCCCCACATTCACCCCGCCCCCACCTTCACCCCTGCCCCCCCCACCTTCACCCCGCCTCCCACCTTCACCCCACCTTCACCCCGTCCCCACCTTCACCCCGCCCCCACCTTCACCCCTGCCCCCCCACCTTCACCCCGCCTCCCACCTTCACCCCGCCCCCACCTTCACCCTGCCCCCACCTTCACCCCATCCCCCCCACCTTCACCCCTGCCCCCCGCACCTTCACCCCCCCCCACCTTCACCCCTGTCCCCCGCACCTTCACCCCACCCCCCCACCTTCATCCCGCCCCCACCTTCACCCCTGCCCCCCCCAACTTCACCCCGCCCCCCATCTTCACCCCGGCAACCCCCCGGCCCCCTGTCTCCCCCCGCAGTGCTGGGGCCTGTATGCGACCGTGTAGTGCGCCACTCAGCCCCGACGGCAGTGTCCCGAGGGGCGGGCACTGTGCACCTCCCCAAGACCTTCAGACCCCATCACATATAGTGGCACCACTCCACCCACCGGCCCCACAGGTACAGGCAGAGCAGGAATGACAGGGGCCGACAGCATGGCCTCCATGCCGGGGCAGTGAGGTCTCAGGGAGCACATAGAAACATAGAAACATAGAAAATAGGTGCAGGAGCAGGCCATTCGGTCCTTCTAGCCTGCACGGCCATTCAATGAGTTCATGGCTGAACATGAAACTTCAGTACCCACTTCCTGCTTTCACGCCATACCCCTTGATCCCCCGAGTAGTAAGGACTTCATCTAACTCCCTTTTGAATATATTTAGTGAATTGGCCTCAACTACTTTCTGTGGTAGAGAATTCCACAGGTTCACCACTCTCTAGGTGAAGAAGTTTCTCCTTATCTCGGTCCAAAATGGCTTACCCCTTATCCTTAGACTGTGACCCCTGGTTCTGGACTTCCCCAACATTGGGAACATTCTTCCTGCATCCAACCTGTCCAAACCCGTCAGAATTTTAAACGTTTCTATGAGGTCCCCTCTCACTCTTCTGAACTCCAGTGAATACAAGCCCAGTTGATCCAGTCTTTCTTGATAGGTCAGTCCCACCATCCCGGGAATCAGTCTGGTGAATCTTCGCTGTACTCCCTCAATAGCAAGAATGTCCTTCCTCAAGTTAGGAGACCAAAACTGTACACAATACTCCAGGTGTGGCCTCACCAAGGCCCTGTACAACTGTAGCAACACCTCCCTGCCCCTGTACTCAAATCCCCTCGCTATGAAGGCCAACATGCCATTTGCTTTCTTAACCGCCTGCTGTACCTGCATGCCAACCTTCAATGACTGATGTACCATGACACCCAGGTCTCGTTGCACCTCCCCTTTTCCTAATCTGTCACCATTCAGATAATAGTCTGTCTCTCTGTTTTTACCACCAAAGTGGATAACCTCACATTTATCCACATTATACTTCATCTGCCACGCATTTGCCCACTCACCTAACCTATCCAAGTCACTCTGCAGCCTCATAGCATCCTCCTCGCAGCTCACACTGCCACCCAACTTAGTGTCATCCGCAAATTTGGAGATACTACATTTAATCCCCTCGTCTAAATCATTAAAGTACAATGTAAACGGCTGGGGCCCCAGCACAGAACCTTGTGGTACCCCACTAGTCACTGCCTGCCATTCCGAAAAGTACCCATTTACTCCTACTCTTTGCTTCCTGTCTGACAACCAGTTCTCAATCCACGTCAGCACACTACCCCCAATCCCATGTGCTTTAACTTTGCACATTAATCTCCTGTGTGGGACCTTGTCGAAAGCCTTCTGAAAGTCCAAATATACCACATCAACTGGTACTCCTTTGTCCACTTTATTAGAAACATCCTCAAAGAATTCCAGAAGATTTGTCAAGCATGATCTCCCTTTCACAAATCCATGCTGACTTGGACCTATCATGTCACCATTTTCCAAATGCGCTGCTATGACATCCTTAATAATTGATTCCATCATTTTACCCACTACTGAGGTCAGGCTGACCGGTCTATAATTCCCTGCTTTCTCTCTCCCTCCTTTTTTAAAAAGTGGGATTACATTGGCTACCCTCCACTCGATAGGAACTGATCCAGAGTCAATGGAATGTTGGAAAATGACTGTCAATGCATCCGCTATTTCCAAGGCCACCTCCTTAAGTACTCTGGGATGCAGTCCATCAGGCCCTGGGGATTTATCGGCCTTCAATCCCATCAATTTCCCCAACACAATTTCCCGACTAATAAAGATTTCCCTCAGTTCCTCCTCCTTACTAGACCCTCTGACCCCTTTTATATCCGGAAGGTTGTTTGTGTCCTCCTTAGTGAATACTGAACCAAAGTACTTGTTCAATTGGTCTGCCATTTCTTTGTTCACCGTTATGACTTCCCCTGATTCTGACTGCAGGGGACCTACGTTTGTCTTTACTAACCTTTTTCTCTTTACATACCTATAGAAACTTTTGCACTCCGCCTTAATGTTCCCTGCAAGCTTCTTCTCGTACTCCATTTTCCCTGCCCTAATCAAACCCTTTGTCCTCCTCTGCTGAGTTCTAAATTTCTCCCAGTCCCCAGGTTCGCTGCTATTTCTGGCCAATTTGTATGCCATTTCCTTGGCTTTAATACTATCCCTGATTTCCCTAGATAGCCACGGTTGAGCCACCTTCCCTTTTTTATTTTTACGCCAGACAGGAATGTACAATTGTTGTAATTCATCCATGCGGTCTCTAAATGTCTGCCATTGCCCATCCACAGTCAACCCCTTCAGTATCATTAGCCAATCTATCTTAGCCAATTCATGCCTCATACCTTCAAAGTTACCCTTCTTTAAGTTCTGGACCATGGTCTCTGAATTAACTGTTTCATTCTCCATCCTAATGCAGAATTCCACCATATTATGGTCACTCTTCCCCAAGGGGCCTCGCACAATGAGATTGCTAATTAATCCTCTCTCATTACACAACACCCAGTCTAAGATGGCCTCCCCCCTAATTGGTTCCTCGACATATTGGTCTAGAAAACCATCCCTTATGCACTCCAGGAAATCCTCCTCCACCGTATTGCTTCCAGTTTGGCTAGCCCAATCTATGTGCATATTAAAGTCACCCATTATAACTGCTGCACATTTATTGCATGCACTCCTAATTTCCAGTTTGATGCCCTCCCCAACATCACTACTACTGTTTGGAGGTCTGTACACAACTCCCACTAACGATTTTTGCCCTTTGGTGTTCTGCAGCTCTACCCATATAGATTCCACATCATCCAAGCTAATGTCTTTCCTAACTATTGCATCAATCTCCTCTTTAACCAGCAATGCTACCCCACCTCCTTTTCCTTTTATTCTATCCTTCCTGAATGTTGAATACCCCTGGATGTTGAGTTCCCAGCCCTGATCATCCTGGAGCCACGTCTCCGTAATCCACGAGTGCACGTTGCGCTGATCTTCTGAAGTGGGTTCCCAGCCACAGCAACCAAAGGAAGACTCGCCTTTCACAACCTCAGGGCGCCCCCAAAGCGCTTTACAGCCAATGAAGTACTTTTGGAGTGTAGTCACTGTTGTAATATGGGAAACGCGGCAGCCAATTTGCGCACAGCAAGCTCCCACAAACAGCAATGTGATAATGACCAGATAATCTGTTTTAGTGATGTTTATTGAGCGATAAATATTGGCCCCAGGAAACGGGGATAACCCCCCTGCTCTTCTTCAAAATAGTGCCATGGGATCTTTGACATGCACCTAAGAGAGCAGACGGGGCCTCGGTTTAGCGTCCCATCCGAAAGACAGCACCTCCGACAGTGCAGCACTCCCTCAGTCGAGATTTCTGTGCTCAACTTCCTGGAGTGGGACTTGAACCCACAACCTTCTCACTCAGTGCGAGAGAGAGAGAGCTGCCCACTCAGTCATGGCTGTCTCCCAAGGACACCTTGAGCCCACAGGGGCCAATAACTTGTCTGGACGGGATGATCAGACTCCGCCCATTATATGGGCGCTGAGCGCCGACTGCGTTCAATGTGACACCACTAATGTTATTTTTGAGCAAAGTACCTGCCCGGCGTACAGACTGTCGAAGCTTCCCAGTCAACGGCAAGTTTCCATCATGAATTATGAATAAAGCCTTGTATTTATACAACACCATCGCTACCATATCCGACTCAGCGACTGTGCCCCTGCCAAGGGTCAGATTGCTGTGGGGTCATATCCCCTCATTCACCAAGACCACCTACTCCCACCTCCGTAACATCGCCCGTCTCCGCCCCCTGCCTCTGCTCATCCGCTGCTGAAGCCCTCATCCCTGCCTTTGCTATCTCCAGACGTGATTATCCCAATGCACTCCTCCTGGCCGGCCTCCCACCTCACACCCTCTGTAAGCTTCAGCTCATCTAAAACTTGTCTGCCCCGTGTCCTAACTCATACGAAGTCCCGCTCACCCATCACCCCCTGTGCTCGCTGACCTACATTGGCTCCCGGCTAAGCAACGCCTCGATTTTAAAATTCACATCCTTGTTTTCAAATCCCTCCATGGCCTTCACCCCTCCCTATCTCTGTAATCTTCTCCAGCCCCACAACCCCCCCGAGATATCTGCGCTCCTCCAATTCTGGCCTCTTGAGCATCCTCGGTTTCTATTGCTCCACCATCAGTGGCCGTGCCTTCTGTTGCCTAGGCCCCTAGCTCTGGAACTCCCTCCCTGAACCTCTCCTCCTCGCGACCTCTCTCTCCTCCTTTAAGGTGCTCCTTAAAACCTACCTCTTTGACCCAGCTCCTGCCCCAATATCTCTATGTGGCTCGGTGTCACATTTTGTCTGATTACGCTCCTGTGAAGCACCTTGGGACGTTTTACGATGTTAAAGGCGCTATATAAATGCAAGGTGTTTTTTTTTCATTGTTGTAGTGAAAGGGGAGGAAAGCGAAATGACACGTGAATGTTCGAGAGTTACCTTGCAGGATGTAGGCTGCGAGCAAAGCTGCGTCGGAGGTCTTGCACAGGAGACGCCCGTGATACAGATCTCTCTTTATCTGCAGGAAGACCAAGTACCTGGAGAGAAAGGAGAGAGGTCGTTAACTAGAGCACAGAAACCGAGGGGGGAGGTTAGACAAGATACCTTTCACACAGAGTGCTGCTCGGATATGGGATCTCCCAACAGACACAGCCGCAGAAACAGAATCCATCACAGTTCTTACAAAAAGGAAGTGGAGAAGTATTTTACAAAGGGAATAGTTGAAAGGGGCAGGGGAAGTGGGACTAACTGCACAGAGCCGGCAAAGGCACGATGGACCGAATGGCAATAGGGATAGAATCCCATGGGAAAATACATTCCACAGAACGTATGGCATAGAAACAGGCCATTGGGCCCCACCGCTCTGTACCGGTGTTTATGCTCCACACAAGCCCCCTCCCACCCCTCTCCATCTCCCCCATCACCATATCCTTCTATTCCTTTCTCCCTCATGTGTTTATCCAGCTTCCCCTTGCTCTCTCTGCTATTTGCTTCCAGAGATTTCCAGAGATCGGAAGGGGTGAGGCCATGAAGGGATTTAAATTGAGGTGTTGAGGGTGGGTATAGCAACCAATTTAATACGGGGGTGATGGATGAGTGGCACTGGGTATGGGATAGGGGGCATCAGCCATTTTGCGTACAGCAAGATCCCACAAACAGCAATGGGAGATCGATCAGTGAGTCTCTCTCTAGTGATGATGGTCAAGGCAAGCAGCTTGGCCAAGGTACAGGGACAACTCCCTGTTCCTCAAATAGTTCCCTGGGATCTTTAATGTTTACATTAACCACAGGCTCGGTCAGTTGGTTCAACATATCCCTCTATTCCTTTTTCCCTCGTGTGTTTATCCAGCCTCCCCTTAAGTGCATCGATACTATTCACCTCAACCACTCCCTGTAGCAGCGAGTTCCACATTCTCACCACTCTCTGGGTAAAGAAGTTTCTCATGAATTCCCAACTGGCTTTAGCTACATGAGTAGGTACAATCATAAATTCCTTTTCGGTACAATATATCGGCTTCCTAACCCAAGTGTGGGGTCACTGGATCACTGGTCCCGGATTCCCTGGTGTTCCCTTCGCCCCTGTCCCTATACAGGGGACTGTCCTGCACAGTGAGCCGATCCCCTTCACCCCTCCACCCAGACCCCCCGGTTACATCCATCAGGAATGGATGCAGACTTCCCCTGGCTCAGGGGGCACATGCACTCCATAGTGCGTCATCGAACCGCTCAGACCTGCTACACTCGGCGGTATAGCTACCATCCTTGGCACAGCTCGTCAGAGCCTCTAGTTATTTATGCTCTTCTCCACAAGTGGAAACATTCTCTCTGTATCCACTCTATCAAAACCTTTCATCATTTTAAAGACCTCTATTAGGTCACCCCTCAGCTTTCTTTTTTCCAAGAGAAAAGAGATCCAGCCTGTTCATCCTTTCCTGATATGTATACCCTCATTTCTGGTATCATCCTTGTAAATCCTCTCTACACCCTCTCCAGTTCCTTTATATCTTTCTTATAATATGGTGATCAGAACTGCACGCAGTGCTCCAAGTGTGGTCTAACCAAGTTTCGATACAGGTTTAGCATAACTTCCCTACTTAATAAATGTAGAAACATAGAAAATAGGTGCAGGAGTAGGCCATTCGGCCCTTCGAGCCTGCACCACCATTCAATATGATCATGGCTGATCATTCACCTCAGTACCCCTTTCCTGCTTTCTCTCCATACCCCTTGATCCCCTTAGCCGTAAGGGCCATATCTAACCCTCTTGAATATATCCAATGAACTGGCATCAACAACTCTCTGCGGTAGAGAATTCCACAGGTTAACAACTCTCTGATTAAAGAAGTTTCTCCTCATCTCAGTCCTAAATGGCTTACCCCTTATCCTTAGACAATGTCCCTTGGTTCTGGACTTCCCCAACATCGGGAACACTCTTCCAGCATCTAAACTGTCCCGTCCCGTCAGAATCTTGTATGTTTCTATGAGATCCCCTCTCATCCTTCTAAACTCCAGCGAACACACGCCCAGTCGATCCAGTCTCTCCTCATATGTCAGTCCTGCCATCCCGGGAATCAGTCTGGTGAATCTTCGCTGCACTCTCTCAATAGCAAGAATGTCCTTCCTCAGATTAGGAGACCAAAACTGAACACAATATTCCAGGTCACGCTTCACTAAGGCCCTGTGCAACTGCAGTAAGACCTCCCTACTCCTATACTCAAATCCCCTTGCTATGAAGGCCAACATACTATTTGCCTTCTTCACCGCCTGCTGTACCTGCATGCCAACTTTCAATGACTGATATACCATGACACCCAAGTCTCGTTGCACCTCCCCTTTTCCTAATCTGCCGCCATTCAGATAATATTCTGCCTTCGTGTTTTTGCCACCAAAGTGGATAACCTCATATTTATCCACATTATATGGCATCTGCCATGCATTTGCCCACTTACCTAACCTGTCCAAGTCATCCTGCAGCCTCTTAGCGTCCTCCTCACAGCTCACACCACCACCCAACTTAGTGTCATCTGCAAACTTGGAGATATTACACTTAATTCCTTCATCTAAATCATTAATGTATATTGTAAATAACTGGGGTCCCAGCACTGAGCCCTGCAGCACCCCACTAGTCACTGCCTGCCATTCTGAAAAAGACCAGTTTATTCCGACTCTGCTTCCTGTCTGCCAACCAGTTCTCTATCCACGTTCGTACATTACCCTGTGCTTTAATTTTGCATACCAATCTCTTGTGTGGGACCTTGTCAAAAGCCTTTTGAAAGTCCAAATACACCACATCCACTGGTTCTCCCTTGTCCACTCTACCAGTTACATCCTCAAAAAATTCGAGAAGATTTGTCAAGCATGATTTCCCTTTCATAAATCCATGCCGACTTGGACCGATCCTGTCACTGCTTTCCAAATGCGCTGCTATTTCATCTTTAATAAATGATTCCAACATTTTCCCCACTACTGGTGTCAGGCTAAATGGTCTATAATTACCCGTTTTCTCTCTCCCTCCTTTCTTAAAAAGTGATGTTACATTAGCTATCTTCCAGTCCATAGGAACTGATCCAGAGTCGATAGACTGTTGGAAAATGATCACCAATGCATCCACTATTTCTAGGGCCACTTCCTTAAGTACTCTGGGATGCAGACTAACAGGCCCTGGGGATTTATCGGCCTTCAATCCCATCAATTTCCCTAACACAATTTCCCGCCTAATAAGGATTTCCTTCACTTCCTCCTTCTCACTAGACCCTCTGTCCCCTAGTATTTCCGTAAGGTTATTTGTGTCTTCCTTCATGAAGACAGAACAAAAGTATTTGTTTAACTGGTCCACTATTTCTTTGTTCCTCATTATAAATTCACCTAATTCTGACTGCAAGGGACCTACATTTGTCTTCACTAATCTTTTTCTCTTCACATATCTATAGAAGCTTTTGCAGTCAGTTTTTATGTTCCCAGCAAGCTTCCTCTCATACTCTATTTCCCCCCTCCTAATTAAACCTTTTCTCCTGCTCTGCTGAATTCTAAATTTCTTCCAGGCCTCAGGTTTGCAGCTTTTTCTGGCCAATTTATATGCCTCTTCCTTGGATTTAACACTACCTCTAATTTCCCTTGTTAGCCACGGTTGAGCCACCTTCCCCATTTTATTTTTACGCCAGACAGGGATGTACAATTGTTGAAGTTCATCCATGTGATCTTTAACTGTCTGCCATTGCCTATCCACCGTCAACCCTTTAAATATCATTTGCCAGTCTATTCTAGCCAATTCACGCCTTATGCTGTCTAAGTTAGCTTTCCTTAAGTTCAGGACCCTAGTTTCTGAATTAACTGTGTCACTCTCCATCTTAAGAAAGGATTCTACCATATTATGGTCACTCTTCCCCAAGGGGCCTCACACAATAAGATTGCTAATTAATCCCCTCTCATTACACAACACCCAGTCTAGGATGGCCAGCTCTCTAGTTGGTTCCTCCACATATTGGTCTAGAAAACCATCCCTTATACATTCCAGGAAATCCTCCTCCACCGTATTGCTACCAGTTTGGTTAGCCCAATCTATATATAGATTAATGTCATGCATGATAACTGCCGTACCTTTATTACACGCATCCCTAATTTCTCTTTGATGCCATCCCCAACCTCACGACTACTGTTTGGTGGTCTGTACACAACTCCCACTAGTGTTTTCTGCCCTTTCGTGTTCCGCAGCTCTACCCATACAGATTCCACATTATCCAAGCTAATGTCCTTCCTTACTATTGCATTTAAACTCCTCTTTAACCAGCAACGCTACCCCACCTCCTTTTCCTTTCTGTCTATCCTTCCTGAATATTGAATACCCCTGAGTTGAGTTCCCAGCCTTGGTCACCCTGGAGCCATGTCTCCATAATCCCAATTACATCATATCCGTTAACAGCTGTCTGCGCAGTTAATTCATCCACCTTATTACGAATGCTCCTCGCATTGAGACACAGAGCCTTCAGGCTTGTTGTTTTTAACATTTTTTGTCCTTTTAGAATTATGTTGTAATGTGGCCCATTTTGATTTATGCCTTTGATTTTTCTGCGCTCCACTTTTCCTTATCTCCTTTCTACCTTTTGCTTCTGACCCCATTTTACTTCCCTCTGCCTCCCTACATAGGTTCCCATCCCCCTGCCATATTAGTTTAAACCCTCCCCCCAACAGCACTAGCAAAATCTCCCCCTAGGAAATCGGTTCCAGTCCTGCCCAGGTACCGACCGTCCGGTTTGTACTGGTCCCACCTCCCCTAGAACAGGTTCCAATGTCCCAGGAATATGAATCCCTCCCTCTTGATACACTGAACGCAGCCAATGTTCCTCTCTGTGAGAAGAGACTTAATCAGACTCCAGGGGGCTGGAATACTGCTGCGTCCCAATCAGGGGGCAGAGGGTCTAGTAAGAAGGAGGAACTGAGGGAAATCCTTATCAGTCGGGAAATTGTGTTGGGGAAATTGATGGGATTGAAGGCCGATAAATCCACAAGGCCTGATGGTCTGCATCCCAGAGTACTTAAGGAGGTGGCCTTGGGCATAGCGGATGCATTGACAGTCATTTTCCAACATTCCAATGACTCTGGATCAGTTCCTATGGAGTGGAGGGTAGCCAATGTAACCCCACTTTTTAAAAAATGAGGGAGAGAGAAAACAGGGAATTATAGACCGGTCAGCCTGACATCGGTAGTGGGTAAAATGATGGAATCAATTAGTAAGGATGTCATAGCAGCGCATTTGGAAAGAGGTGACATGATAGGTCCAAGTCAGCATGGATTTGTGAAAGAGAAATCATGCTTGACAAATCTTCTGGAATTTTTTGAGGATGTTTCCAGTAGAGTGGACAAGGGAGAACCAGTTGATGTGGTGTATTCAGACTTTCAGAAGGCTTTCGACAAGGTCCCACACAAGAGATTAATGTGCAAAGTTAAAGCACATGGGATTGGGGGTAGTGTGCTGATGTGGATTGAGAACTCGTTGGCAGACAGGAAGCAAAGAGTAGGAGTAAATGGGTACTTTTCAGAATAGCAGACAGTGACTAGTGGGGTACCGCAAGGTTCTGTGCTGGGGCCCCAGCTGTTTACATTGTACATTAATGATTTAGACGAGGGGATTAAATGTAGTATCTCCAAATTTGCGGATGACACTAAGTTGGGTGGCAGTGTGAGCTGCGAGGAGGATGCTATGAGGCTGTAGACTGACTTGGATAGGTTAGGTGAGTGGGCAAATGCGTGGCAGATGAAGTATAATGTGGATAAATGTGAGGTTATCCACTTTGGTTGTAAAAACAGAGAGACAGACTATTATCTGAATGGTGACAGATTAGGAAAAGGGGAGGTGCAAAGAGACCTGGGTGTCATGGTACATCAGTCATTGAAGGTTGGCATGCAGGTACAGCAGGCGGTTAAGAAAGCAAATGGCATGTTGGCCTTCATAACGAGGGGATTTGAGTACAGGGGCAGGGAGGTGTTACTACAGTTGTACAGGGCCTTGGTGAGGCCACAACTGGAGTATTGTGTACAGTTTTGGTCTCCTAACTTGAGGAAGGACATTCTTGCTATTGAGGGAGTGCAGCGAAGGTTCACCAGACTGATTCCCGGGATGGTGGGACTGACATATCAAGAAAGACTGGATCAACTGGGCTTGTATTCACTGGAGTTCAGAAGAATGAGAGGGAATCTCATAGAAACGTTTAACATTCTGACGGGTTTAGACAGGTTAGATGCAGGAAGAATGTTCCCAATGTTGGGGAAGTCCAGAACCAGGGGTCACAGTCTAAGGATAAGGGGTAAGCCATTTAGGACCGAGATGAGGAGAGGCTTCTTCACCCAGAGAGTGGTGAACCTGTGGAATTCTCTACCACAGAAAGTTGTTGAGGCCAATTCATTAATATATTCAAAAAGGAGTTAGATGTAGTCCTTACTACTAGGGGTATGGCGAGAAAGCAGGAATGGGTACTGAAGTTGCATGTTCAGCCATGAACTCATTGAATGGCGGTGCAGGCTAGAAGGGCCGAATGGCCTACTCCTGCACCTATTTTCTATGTTTCTATGTTTCTAGAGCCACATTCCACAGAGCATGGGACAAAATTTTTGAGGCCCCAATTACCGTGCTGTATCTGTCTGCCTGATTGGTGCCCGCAGTTGGCCCGGTTTATTCTGATGGCCTGGGGGTGAATTTACTTCTCTGTTCTGGCGCTCTGTGAAATCAGGCTCTGATTGGGACGCTGCAGTATTCCAGCCCCCTGGAATCTGATTAAGTCTCTTCTCACAGTGAGGAGCATTGGCTGCTTTCAGTGTATCATTAACCATGCCCCCACCCCCCGCGATCCCCAGGTGATTCTCTGAGGCTGCACTATGTCAGGATTGCACTGTCAGCTGCAATGACCCACGAGCGTAAACACATCTATTGGACGGAACCGGGGGAGCTGCTGTTCAGGTAGAAACGTTGCATTTTTCACCTGAGTGGGGTCTTGCCAATTTAGCAGCAAGTTACGGGCTGTGGACCCCATGGCCCCTGGACCTGCGAGGAGATGCCCCAAACCCACCTCGTCTACAAACCCTTGCACACAGGGCAGACCCGTCCCTCACTCTGGGCAGGTTACAACCTAGGTTCCAGGGGCTGCACGGCCAGTGTTGAACCCGCTGATTTCAACAACTTGCATTTATATAGCACCTTTAACCTAGTAAAATGTCCCAAGGTGCTTCACAGGAGCATTATCAAACAAAGTTTGACACCGATATCAACACAGGTGACCAAAGCTTGGTCAAAGAGGGAGGTTTTAAGGAGCGTCTTGAAGGAGGAAAGAGAGGTAGAGAGGTTTAGGGAGGGAATTCCAGAGCTTGGGGCTCAGGCAACAGAAGGCACGGCCACCAATGGTTGAGCGATTATAATCAGGGATGCTCAGGAGGGCAGAATTAGAGGAGCGCAGACATCTCGGGGGGTTGTGGGGCTGGAGGAGATTACAGAGATAGGGAGGGGGCGAGGCCAGGGAGGGATTTGAAAGCAAGGATGAGAATTTTGAAATCGAGGTGTTTCCGGACCAGGAGCCAATGTAGGTCAGCGAGCACAGGGGGTGATGGGTGAGTGGGA
This sequence comes from Pristiophorus japonicus, assembly GCF_044704955.1. NCBI lineage: Eukaryota > Metazoa > Chordata > Chondrichthyes > Pristiophoridae > Pristiophorus > Pristiophorus japonicus. The sequence continues at coordinate 31,896,712 of NC_091993.1, read as the reverse complement.
CTTGGTGCGAGTTAGGTCACGGGGCAGCGAGCACGGGGGGTGATGGGTGAGCGGGACTCGGTGCGATTTAGGACACGGGGCAGCGAGCACAGTGGGTGATGGGTGAGTGGGACGGTGCGAGTTAGGACACGGAGCAGCGAACACAGGGGGTGATGGGTGAGCGGGACTCGCTGCGAGTTAGGACACGGGGCACAGGGGGTGATGGGTGAGCGGGTCTCGGTGCGAGTTAGGACACGGGGCAGCGAGCACAAGGGGTGATGAGTGAGCGGGAATCAGTACGAGGTGGAACATGGGACACAGAGGGTGATGGGTGAGCGGGACTCGGTGCGAGTTAGGACACGGTATGACGGTACAGAGACATCTACTGCCTGGGATTTGCGGAGCAGTTTGACACAGAAAATAATGAGACTGCCGATTGGGCGGGATTGACAGGGCAAATTTATTCCTGAATTCTCAACTGGCTGTTTTAAGCACAGAGCTATGATTGCCTCCAGCCCTGGACCAGGCAAGGAGACGGGAGGAGGACAGAGCAAGGTCTACAGCAACCAGAAGGAGCTTTAGAAAAGATGTTTTATTAAAGTGACTGCAATCTGTATTTTTGGTTTAAAGGAACTTTCATCCCACATCCATTAAGAATGGATTGCAGCAAGATCGATCAGTGTATTTTCTAAATGGTGGCAAACTAGGAGCTGTGAGGGACCGGAGAGAGTCAGGGCTCCAAGTACAGAAATCACTGAAAACTACAACAAATAATTTAAAAAGCTAATGGAATGTTGGACTTTCTCTCCAGGGGCTGGAATATAAAGGGGTGAAGTCAGAAGGTCGTGGGTTCAAGTCCCACTCCAGGGACTTGGGCACATAAATCCAGGCTGACACTCCCAGTGCAGTACTGAGGGAGCGATGCACTGTCGGAGGGACAGTACTAAGGGAGCACCGCACTGTCGGAGGGGCAGTACTGAGGGAGCGCAGCGCTGTCGGAGGAGCAGTACTGAGGGAGCGCCGCACTGTTGGAGGGGCAGTACGGAGGGAGTGCCGCACTGTCGGAGGGACAGTACTGAGGGAGCGTCGCACTGTCGGAGTGGCAGTACTGAGGGAGAGCCGCATTGTCGGAGTGGCAATACTGAGGGAGAGCCGCATTGTCGGAGTGGCAGTACTGAAGGAGCGCTGCACTGTCGGAGGGGCAGTACTGAGGGAGCACTGCACTGTCAGAGGGACAGTACTGAGGGAGTGCCGCACTGTTGGAGGGGCAGTACTGAGGGAGCGCTGCACTGTCGGAGGGACAGTACTGAGGGAGTGCTGCACTGTCGGAGGTGCCGGCTTTCGGATGAGACGTTAAAAGATCCCACGGCACTATTTTGAAGAAGAGCAGGGGAGTTCTCCCCTGTGTCCTGGGGCCAATATTTATCCCTCAACCAACATCACTAAAGCAGATTATCTGGGTCATTATCACATTGTTGTGTGTGGCAGCTTGCTGTGCGCAAATTGGCTGCCGTGTTTCCCTCATTACAACAGTGACTACACTTCAAAAGTACTTCATTGGCTATAAAGTGCTTTGAGATGTCCGGTGGTCGTGAAAGGTGCTATATAAATGCAAGTCTTTCTTTTTTCTTTATACAGAGCTCGGGTCAGACCCCCCCCAGAGTAACTGTGTCCACTCCTGAGCCCCGCTCCTCGGGGAGGATATATCGGCCTCGGAGGGGGAGCAGCGCAGATTCCCCAGACTGATACCGGGGCTCAAGGGGTTAAATCCCGAGGACAGGTTGCACAGACTGGGCCTGTGTTCCCTCGAGTGTAGAAGATTAAAGGGCGATCTAATCGAGGTGTTTAAGATGGTTAAAGGAGTTGATGAGGTACAGCGACAGAAACTGTTTCCTCTGGTGGGGGGAGTCCAGAATAAGGGGGCGTCATCTTAGAATTAGAGTTCAGGGGTGATGTCAGGAAACACTTCGTCACACAAAGGGCAGTGGGAATCTGGAACTCTCTCCCCACAAAAGGCTGTTGAGGCCGGGGTTTGATTGAAAATTTCAAAAACTGAGATTAACAGATTTCTGTTGGGTAAGGGTATTAAGGGATACGGAACCAAGGCAGGTGGGTGGTGTTAAGATACAGAAGAGCCACGATCTAATTGAATGGCGGAGAAGGCTCGAGGGGCTGAACGACCTCCTCCTGTTCCTATGTTCACGAATCAGCATCACCAACACCAACAGATTAGGTCGCGGATTAGGTCACAGACCTCCAGCTGACTGTTGAGTAACTGGCTCCAGCTGACCACTGTTACCTGCAGGTCCTGTGATGATGAGCAAGGAGAATGGATCAGCCAATGGGTGGATTGCTCTGATACTGCCTTGGGCCTCTGGGGGGAGGGAGCGCGGCACTGAATATTTCCGCTCCAACAGCTCGGCCTGTTAAAGCGGCTGGAACTCGGGTGGAGATACCCAACTGCCCTTTGATAAACTGCTGTCAATGGTTATTCTGGCTGCCCTTCACCAGTTCCACTCCTCCTATATCATTTGTTAATGTTGCGCCCTTAGAATATTAACAGATGCTTATCGCCACACAGCATGTGGGCCAGCAACCCACCAAGCCTTGGTCTGGCGTCTCCGGGAATGGAAGATTCATCTCCAGGATGCTGCTGCAAGCAGTGGGAACGGCAGCACAGTGGTTATGTTACGGGACCACAAATCCCAAGGCCTGGACTGATGATCCAGCGACATGAGTTCAAATCCCACCACAGCAGCTAGGGAATTTAAATTCAGGTAATTAAATAAATCTGGAATAAAAAGCTAGTATCAGTAATGGTACTGGATTGTTGTATAAAAATTACATCTGGTTCACTAATGTCCTTTAGGGAAGGAAATCTGCCGCCCTTACCTGGTCTGGCCAATATGTGACTCCAGACCCACAGCAATGTGGTTGACTCTTAACTGAAATGGCCACTCACTGCCTCCTTCTCTCAGACAAGTGGGGATGCACAATAAATTCCCACATCGCATAAATTTAAAAAACATAGAAAATAGGAGCAGTAGTAGGCCATTCGGCCCTTCGCGCCTGCATCGCCATTCAATATGATCATGGCTGATCCTCTATCTCAACACCATATTCCCGCTTTTTCCCCATACCCTTTGCTGCCTTTTGTGTCTAGAAATCTATCTATCTCCCTCTTAAATATATTCAGTGACTTGGCCTCCACAGCCTTCTATGGTAGAGAATTCCACAGGTTCACCACCCTCAGTGAAAAAATTTCTTCTTATCTCGGTCCTAAATTTTCCACCCCGTATCCTGAGACTGTGACCCCCTTGTTCTAGACTTCCCAGTCAGGGGAAACATCCTCCCCGCATCCAGTCTATCCAACCCAGTCAGAATTTTATACATTACAATGAGATCCCCTCTCATTCTTCTAAACTCTAATGAATACAGGCCTAGTCGATCCAATCTCTCCTCATATGACAGTCCTGCGGTCCCAGGAATCAGTCCGGTGAACCTTCGCTGCACTCCCTCTTTGGCAAGTATATCCTTTCTTAGGTAAGGAGACCAAAACTGCACACAATACCCCAGGTGCGGTCTCACCAAGGCCCTGTATAATTGTAGTAAGACATCCTTGCTCCTGTACTCAAATCCTCTTGCAATGAAGGCCAACATACCATTTGCCTTCCTAACTGCTTGCTGCACCTGCATGTTTGCTTTCAATGACTGGTGTTCAAGGACACCCAGGTCCCTCTGTACATCGACACTTCCCAAGCCATCACCATTTAAATAATACTTTATCTTTATGTTTTTCCTACCAAAGTGGATAGCTTCACATTTATCCACGTTATACTGGGAGATAAAACTCACTGGTGTTTCTTTAATTCTCTTTGAATACTTTCATTGAAAAGGGCCGAAAGGATCTTCCAATCAGCTCATAGAGAGCCTGTTCGCTGCCCAATTGGTTGGGTCTCCGCTGTTCCGGAATATTCCAGCCGGGCTCGTGTGGGCGGAACCTTCGCTCCCCAACTCACCAGGGAAACACTTTCCCCAGGAAATAGTGGACAGGTCCAACAGGCTGCCACGTCGTGCGTTCAACGCTGATTGGCTAAAGTCCTTCAAGCGAGAGCTGGACCTGTTTCTGGCTGGGAGCCAAGGTAAAGACAGACTTGCATTTATATAGTGCCATTTACAACCTCCGGGCGTCCCAAAGCGCCTCACAGCCAATAAAGTACTTTTTAAAAGTGTAGTCACTGTTGTAATGTAGGAAACATGGCAGCTAAGTTGAGCACGGCAAGCTCCCACAAACAGCAATGCGATAATGACCAGATATCTATTTTAGTGATGTTGGTTGAGGGATAAATATTGGCCCCAGGACACCTGGGAGAACTCCCCTGCTCTTCTTCGAAATAGTGCCATGGGATCTTTTACATCCGCCTGAGAGGGCAGACTGGCCTCGGTTTAATGTCTCATCCGAAAGATGGCACCTCCGACAGTGCAGCACTCCCTCAGTACTGCCTCTCCGACAGTGCAGCACTCCCTCAGTACTGCCCCTCTGACAGTGCGGTGCTCCCTCAGTATTGTCCCTCCGACAGTGCGACGTCCCTCAGTACTGCCCCTCCGACAGTGCAGCACTCCCTCAGCACTGCCCCTCCGACAGTGCGGAGCTCCCTTAACACTGCACTGGGAGTGTAGGCCTGGATATATAGGTGTTATTATATCTGTCTAAGGCCGGTGGGGAGTAATTTGAAGCTGGGATGGAGGGGGGAGGTTGGCTGGAAGAGCAAAGCTCATTACATTGAGCCGCAGACATGAGCAGAACACCTTCTCCGTCAATCACCCGCACGCACACACCCTCTGACGGTGTGGGGTTCAGTGTGTTTATGGCATTTGCAGAAATCCTGATGTTTTTCCCACTATATCACCTCCCGGGCTGCAGCAGGGCATGAGACGTAGATGGCGAGGGTGAGGGGGGCTGAGGGCGAAAGTTCAAGGAACCCTTTCCCTCGGATCGTGTCCTGTCCCTGTGTCGGGGCCTTGTTATTTCAGGACATGGTTCCTTTAGTTCCATTGGGCCCCCCGAGTGCCGAGTGTTTGCTGAAGCTAATTTCACAGTGCACTACCCGTGATGCGATCGATCAATCGGTAGATTTGCTTTCTCCACACTATCAAGCCCAGCCTGTGTTTCCAGCTCTCGCTGGCTAACACCACATGCTCTCTGCCACTGCTGGTACAGACACCCCTCGGTGTCGCTCCATTGGAACAGGCCGGCCGTCTCCTTCACTTACAGTCACACTCACTCATTTTGGTTTAATAATGTCACCGGCGTCAATGATACTAGCTCGGTTACTGTTGGAGCGGATTTTTGGACATATACTTGACTAGTATACGGGACCAAACATTTGTTTTTATTTTCCCCTTTAATGAATTTTGTACGGGACAATACTGATGCATTATGCTTTATATAAAAAAAACAGTTAGACTTCAAGGTATGCTGGCCTTGAGTTATGGAGATAGGAAAGTGAGATAATGAACGACTGGAGAGATAAGTGGGGGTATGTTTGTCTATACCAGTGCCAAAAAGCCTGCACTTGTTTATAATGCCCTGTCACAATGCGAGGATGGTTTATATCAAGAGCTCAGCCTTGGATAGTAATTGTATGAAAAGCTTTGTAAACCTTGTAATGCGATGATTGAAAGCACATGATGTAAAGTGACGTAATTTGTAAGATAAAAGAACCTCACTGGAGATACCAAATTGAGAAGCTGGTTCAGAGACAGGGGTCCCTAACACTTCTCCCAAAGCTTTGTCTCCGATTTAATAAACCTCTCTATGTATTATACAGTCTCGGAAATATTTTTCCACAACAAAATGGCGTCACGAACAGGATACTGTCCGATCAGACGTGATCACTTAAGACAGTATCTGGAATCTGGTGTTAGAGACTGAAAAGAGAGGCGTACGGGCACGACGGGATAGTGTATAAGATATGAGTAAGTAGATAGCGGGAGGAGGCTGACTAACCAGTTTGAGTTGTCCCTTTAGTAAATAAGGTCGGTGCGGAAGGGAACTGATCACTCCAACCTAGAGCCGAAACTCCGGTGGTAAGGAAACACGCTAGCTTTGTTGCGAAGACAAAGGGTCTCCACAGAGTAGTCGTGGCCGTGAGTATTACAGAAACAAAGGGAAACGTCCGAGACTGGCAAACATGGAAGGTAAGGAAGGGAATGTAAAACGCGGGCTGCCCGGGTCATTAATTAATTCCTATCATTAATTGTAACTTGCGTAATTACGTAATGCCATAAAAAAGCTGATAGTGACTATCTTATGTGACATATGGATCCAGACATAAGCTTTGTTGAATGAAAAGAGACTTTTGTGAGTGTCTATTTTGAATGAAGAGAGTACTTGAGTGATTTTGACTGCGGAATGAATGAAAGCCTGTTTGGGAAGGTGTGGAGTTGCCTGCCTGTTTTAGCTCCACCCACTTTTTCCAAACAGAGTGAAAAATTTTTTAACCCTTCATAGTGTTGTCCTGTATGTGGGAAGTTTAAGAAACTGTGATCCTTATGGTATTACATTTTAAGTTAGAAACGAAGGTGTGGATATATTCGGATGATAAGTTACGGAGCTAGGAAATGCACAAAGGATAGGTTTGTTGAGTAAAAGATAAAAAAATACATGGTCCCGGTAGTAAAAAAAAAAGAATTTATTTGACACGCTCACTTACTTGTCGAAAGAAAACATGCAATTGGGTTGAAAGACATAAATTTAGTCTAGGAATGAGATAAAGAATGCCTTTTAAAACGCTCCCATTTTCCTTTGTGTAAAACCTTGACACGAAAGCTTCTAGCTCAGTAAAAAAAAAGAGTTTTAAATTTAGAAATACCTTCAGGGATCAGGTCAAACTCCTGGGCGAGTGGTGAGCTATCTGTGAAGGTGTAAAAGGGACTTTTGAAAAAGGCTAAAACAGTAAGCTTTAGCAGTTTAGAAAAGAAAAAGATAAAGACGCAACTTTGAAAATAAACAAATTGAACGATTGGAAAGAAAAAGTATCTCGATTGTCTGATGATTTTAAATACAAAACCTAATTTGAAGAAAGGTGATCTAAAAAAAAAGACGTAACACACTAATTAGGTGCTGGAAAAAAAAAGGGGTGTTTGCGATGGATAAAGACATAACTTACTAAATATCAGTTGATATCAGCTGTGAAAAAGATATTGGTTTAATTGGGGAAAAAAAAGAATTTGAAGAGGTGAAAAACACTCTCCATTGATAATGATTTTAAATTATTAAAATTAAGTCAGTGCCGCTGGGGCCCGAGACGAACAGGTGAGTATTGAGAAACTACACCAGGACACTTCTGAGGAGGAAATAGGTATGTGGACAAAGCAGGGCGCAACGCAAGGGAAGGATAACGTTTGGAGACGAAACGACAAGGTAATGGCGGCTGAATGCATACAGAATACCTTATTGGATGAGAGGCCATGACCGGGAGTCTTGGAAGAGATTGGTGGTGGAAAGGGATGGGGAGAGATATTGCCAAACATTGCCATCGATGCGTTCCGTGCGCACAATATAATCCAGGCAGGCCCATTAAAATTAAAATGGGACACCAGCCCCATCCACGGGGGCCATGGGAACACGTACAAATTGATTTCACAGGTCCTTTGCCTCCATCCCCATGGAAAAAGATATTGCCTAGTGATTATAGATCAATTTACCCACTGGGTGGAAGCTTTCCCCACACGTGATTGCACTGCCTCAACAGTGGCAAGGATATTGACCGAGCAGGTGATTCCCCGATGGGGAGTGCCTCAACAGTGGCAAGGATATTGACCGAGCAGGTGATTCCCCAATGGGGAGTGCCTCAACAGTGGCAAGGATATTCTGACCAAGGCACCCACTTCACCGGAAAAATTGTAAAAACAATATGCCAGCTGATGGGCATAAAACAAAAATTCCATATCCCCTACCACCCGCAGAGTTCTGGGATGGTAGAGTGCATGAACCATACCCTTAAGAACGCCCTGGCAAAGGCCATGCAAACGTCAGGAAAAACGTGGACAGAAGTATTACCCATTATATTGATGAAGTTAAGAGCCACGACAAACCGGACAACCGGATTAACCCCTTATGAACTAATGACAGGAAGGGTGATGCAATTACCAGAGAACATCATAACAGGGGGGGCCGATGTAGGCCCATTAAAAGACAAAATAAAACGGTATGTTTTGGAACTAAGTACTCAATTAAAAGGGATGTGTAAATTAGTTAGGGACAATCAGGAAGAAAGAGACGCGGAAGCAGAGCTTACAAAGCTCCCTGAAGTCCCGTTGGTGGGAAGTCGCGTTATGGTGAGGGTCCTCCCGGGAAAACCGGGGTTTGCCCCAAAATGGATAGGACCGTATGAGGTTACCAGAGACACTTGTGCCTGCATCGATGTTAAAGGGAACGGACAATGGAAGCATCGGACCCAGCTTAAGGTTTTTGAACCAGCCGTTTAGCACACGTATTAGTTGTTGTTGTTTGTCTATTTACAGATTGACAGCGAGAGATTCTTCAAGCAAGCCATACGGCCATTTTGCCTTTGACTATTTGTTAATTATAGAGTAATAAGATGAAACTATATATTGCGATCGGTGCGATTATCATAGTTCGTGTTAGGTCCGGCCTGCTAGCTAGACCGAAACGAGAGTTACATGTAAATACCTTTTTGTACATGTCTTATGTTTATGCGCAAAATGAGAACTTTTCCAGTTGCTGGGTATGTTCGCACATCTCCATACATAGCAAAAGAGGCATCCCTTTGAGGTCAATCTCCCTTAACATTTCGGAAGTAGCGGAGTGGGTAATGCGACAAAACAGTACAGGGGAAGTAAATGATACTTGGAACCAGAGTGGGGATAAAGAAACGTGGAGATCGGAGGGTTACCTTTTGGATGCATTGACGGATGGTACCAGCCGGAATACAATAGGTCGGTACGACCCCCATTCCTGATTTTGACCAACACCTCAGGAGTTGGAAGGCCCACCGCTGACATTTGTTTCACTAGAAACCTGACTGGTGAGGAAACAGGTTTTGCAGCAGGATACTTTAACCTCACCAGGTGGAACATAATAGCCAGCGAAACAACAAACCAGGGGTTCTTTGAAATAGAGGGTTTGAAGAATCAGACAAGTAGCCAGGACTGGGACCCTAAGATTAGGTGGCGACAGGGGATGAGAGAGAGAGATTGGGATCGAATCTAACAACATACAATGGCACTTATTTTGTGTGCGGGCATAAGGCCTACCCCTGGTTGCCACAGGACTGGAGGGGGTCCTATTATTTGGGATATGTGGTCCCCTTTTGTCAGACGGGTACGTACTTTAGCAGAAGTACAGACACCAGGTCGACTAAGACGAGATCTTACCCCGGTAGAGAGGCTATTTGGGGTCATGATGCTCCCATTCGGGATAGGACGCACCATGGATGAATTACGTAACCTAGAGAGGGTACTGGAACAGATAGTTAACGACACTGCTGAAGCAATGGAGGGCATAACGGCTGAAATGGTAGCCATACGCACAATAGTACTCCAGAACCGAATGGCCCTAGATACTAGCACAAAGTGGGGGCACATGTGCCTTAATTGGAGCTGAATGTTGCACTTACATTCCTGATAATTCAGAAAACATAACCAACCTCACTGATCACATAAGAAGGGAGGTAAAGAAGTTATCCACGACAGCAGGAGGATCTGGCTGGTTTGACTGGCTGTTAGGGGAATCCTGGGGGTCCTATCTTATGCATTGAGTAATTATTCTGGTTGTAATAATAATTACTTGCTGTCTGATTATCAGGTGTTTTAATATCTGCTGTAAAGTTATGATGGCCCGACTGATGCCAGTAGCCAGTGTAATCGCCGAAGAAGAAGCACACCTGATGGAAATACCTGAAGACACCAAGGATGAAGAAACAGATGACGTTGACACCAACCACTATCTTTGAAGGGTAGCCTAGAGCTACAGGCAAGGTGAACATACGGAACATCAGGGAAGTAACATACCCCAAAGGACGAATATATGACACCATGCTACTATCATTGTGGTCATCTGGATTTCGTGAACATCCTCCAGGACCAAAAGGGGGAATATTGTTGGAGTGGATTTTTGGACATATACTTGACTAGTATACGGGGCCAAACATTTGTTTTTATTTTCCCCTTTAATTAATTTTGTACGGGACAATACTGATGCATTATGCTTTATATAAAAAAAACAGTTAGACTTCAAGGTATGCTGGCCTTGAGTTATGGAGATAGGAAAGTGAGATAATGAACGACTGGAGAGATAAGTGGAGGTATGTTTGTTTATGCCGGTGCCAAAAAGCCTGCACTTGTTTATAATGACCTGTCACAATGCGAGGATGGTTTATATCAAGAGCTCAGCCTTGGATAGTAATTGTATGAAAAGCTTTGTAAACCCTATAATGCGATGATTGAAAGCACGTGATGTAAAGTGACGTAATTTGTAAGATAAAAGAACCTCACTGGAGATACCAAATTGAGAAGCTGGTTCAGAGACAGGGGTCTCTAACACTTCTCCCAAAGCTTTGTCTCCGATTTAATAAACCTCTCTTTATATATTATACAGTCTCGGAAATATTTTTCCACAACAGTTACACAGCGCTCTGGTTAAGTGCCAGCTTGTCTCAGTGGGTAGCACTTTCGTCTCTGAATCAAGAAGGTTGTGGGCTCGAGCCCCACTCCTTACACAGGATTACATCAGACATACGGCACAGAAACAGGCCGTTCGGCCCAACCAGTCCATGCCGGCGTTTATGCTCCACTCGAGCCTCCTCCCGTCTTTCCTCATCTAAATCTATCAGCATAACCCTCTATTCCCTTCTCCCTCATATGTTTATCCAGCCTCCCCTTAAATACATCGATACTATTCACTTCAACCACTCCCTGTGGCAGCGAGTTCCACATTCTCACCACTCTCTGGGTAAAGAAGTTTCTCCTGAATTCCCCATTGGATTCCTTGGTGACGATCTTATATTGATGGCCTCTAGTTATGTTCTTCCCCACAAGTGGAAACACTCTCTCTGTATCCACTCGATCAAAACTTTTCATCATTTTAAAGACCCCTATTAGGTCACCCCTCAGCTTTCTTTTTCCAAGAGAAAAGACACCCAGCCAGTTCATCCGTTCCTGATATGTATACCCTCATTTCTGGTATCATCCTTGTAAATCTCTGCACCCTCTCCAGTGCCTCTATATCCTTTATATAATCTGGTGATCAGAACTGTACGCAGTGTGGTGGCCGTATTATAGCTGTTTAAGTTGGCTTGGTCACAATCCAGTGCGGCACTGAGAGGGGCCTGCACAGCTGACCTTGGGGTGCGATGTCAGACCGAGGCTTTGTCCACCTTTAACTGGATGGGAAAGATCCCCCGGCACTATCTGAAGCGGAGCGGGGCGTTTCCCCGGTGCCCTGGTCAATATTCCTCCCTCAATCAAACCCAAACACAGGATACGCCAATCATGTGTTGCTGCTGTGTCTTGAATAACAGTCACCGTGAGTTTAATTCAACTGGCCCCTTTAACTATGGCTCCTCCTCCTCCTGCCCCATTTACCAGCAGCTCCTCCGCCCCCTGCTCCCTCCTGGTGGTGGAGACCGCGCTGGGAACCTGCTCTTCATAGTGAAACAAAAGGGGTCGGGGGGAAATGGCCGCAGGTTCCGACCCCATCCTTCTCCGCTATCGGATCGCAAGCCCTCCCCCGCCAACCATCTCCCCCCCACCTCCGCACCCCCTCCCCGCCACCCCCTCTCCACCCCGCCCCCCCATCACCCCCCCCTCCACCCCCCCCCGGAGCAGACCCAGGCCGCACCATGAAATGTAGTGAGTCAGTGCATGTTTCAGCTCGGCGATAATCTCACTGCCGATGAGCAGTGGCTCCCAATTCCCCGAGGTGGGCGACTGGAACCAGTGCAAGCACAGAACAACTGTAGCTTCCCACGTTACAACAGCAATACGCTTCAAGCAGTACCTGATTGGCTGTGAAGCACTTTGGGACGTCCAGTGGTGGTGACTGGCACTATATCGAAGCAAGTTCTCACTGTCCCTTCATGTGGGATTGCACTCAGCACCTGACATGTGCAGTCGGTACCTCCCCCACAGGAAGCCTTGTGTTGTTTATCGATCAATAGCACTCGCCGTGGTTAGGGCTCACCAACCCCGTGACACCGCGACCCTCCGCTCCCGCACCCGCCGTGGTCTGAGGGCCCGTCCATTACCTGCCCGGATTTATATAAAGCATCGCAGCTGCACTGTGTCTCCTGACACCGATAAATAGGCTGCTAATTTCCTTCGGCAAAAATAAAATAAGCACATAAACCATGGCAACAGTTAGCCAGAAATAACAGCAAATATATCATTTTAACATGGTCTACTTTCCTCATAGTATTCACAACATTTTCCCCATGGTGCAACCCATAAAGACTTGCATTTATATAGCGCCTTTCACGACCACCAGAAGTCTCAAGGCACTTTACAGCCAATGAAGCACTTTTGGAGTGTAGTAATGTGGGAAACGCGGCAGCCAATTTGCGCACAACAAGATCCCACAAACAGCAATGTGATAATGACCAGATAATCTGTTTTTGTTATGTTGGTTGAGGGATAAATATTGGCCCCAGGACAAAATAGTGCAGCCAATGTTCGCTCTCATTTTTGTTTGGGCCGCCGCTCCTTTTACCAGGCTGCACGGCCCATTTAAAATTCCGCGCATGCGTGTTTTTTTTCCATTTACGAACCGGTGAGACGGCGGTGTGGAGATCGAGCGCTGCACAGGGAAAATTGGAGGCAACCATCGCAAGATCAGCCCAGTCCACCACGTGAGTAACCCAATTTTGCAAGGCAGGACTACACGCTAAACAGCAGCAGCAGCATGCTATAGACAAGGCTAAGTGATCCCACAATCAACGGGTCAGAGCAAAGCTCTGCAGACCTGCCACATCCAGTCGTGAATGGTGGTGGACAATTAAACAACTAACGGGAGGAGGCTCCATGAATATCACCATCCTCAGTGATGGAGGAGCCCAGCACGCAAGTGCAACCATCTTCAGCCGGAAGTGCCGAGTGGATGATCCATCTCGACCTCCTCCTGAGGGCCCCACCATCACAGAAGCTAGTCTTCAGCCAATTTGATTCACTCCACGTGATATCAAGAAGCGGCTGAGTGCACTGGATACAGCAAAATGCTATGGGCCCCGACAGCATCCCGGCTGTCGTGCTGAAGACTTGTGCTCCAGAACTAGCCGCGCCTCTAGCCAAGTTGTTCCAGTACAGCTACAATACTGGCATCTACCCGACAATGTGGAAAACTGCCCAGGTATGTCCTGTCCACAAAAAGCAGGACAAATCCAATCCGGCCAATTACTGCCCCATCAGTCCACTTTCAATCATCAGTAAAGTGATGGAAGGTGTCGTCGACAGTGCTATCAAGCCGCACTTACTCACCAATAACCTGCTCACCGATGCTCAGTTTGGGTTCCGCCAGGACCACTCGGCTCCAGACCTCATTACAGCCTTGGTCTAAACATGGACAAAAAAGCTGAATTCCAGAGGTGAGGTGATAGTGACTGTCCTTAACATCACATTGATCTGGCGTCAAGGAGCCCGAGTAAAATGGTCAATGGGAATCAGGGGGGAAAACTGATTGCTGAAACCCCCACCATCAACATCCTGGGGGTCACCATTGACCAGAAACTTAACTGGACCAGCCACATAAATACTGTGGCTACAAGAGCGGGTCAGAGGCTGGGTATTCTGTGGCAAGTGTCTCACCTCCTGACTCCCCAAAATCTTTCCACCATCTACAAGGCACAAGTCAGGAGTATGATGGAATACTCTCCACGTGCCTGGATGAGTGCAGCTCCAACAACACTCGAGAAGCTCGACACCATCCAGGACAAAGCAGCTCGCTTGATCGGCACCCCATCCACCACCTTCAACATTCACTCCCTCCACCACCGGCGCACCGTGGCTGCAGTGTGCACCGTCTACAAGATGCACTGCAGCAACTCCCCAAGGCTTCTTCGGCAGCAACTCTGAAACCCACAACCTCTACCGCTTAGAAGGACAAGGGCAGCAGGTACATGGGAACACCACCACCTCCAAGTTCCCCGCCAAGTCACACACCATCCTGACTTGGAAATATAGCGGCCATTCCTTCATCGTCGCTGGGTCAAAATCCTGGAACTCCCTCCCTAACAGCACTGTGGGAGCACCTTCACCACATGGACTGCAGCGGTTCAAGAAGGCGGCTCACCACCACCTTCTCACAGGGCAATTAGGGTCGGGCAATAAATGCCGGCCTTGCCATTCTGAGAATGAATTTTAAAAAACATGAACCTAATGCTTAACGAAGGAGTCTCGTACACATTTTAGGAATTTGATTCCCTATTCTCTTTTTACTCCCTCACTCCCGATCAATAAGAGCAAATTAAAATCTTTCCAGACTAGTATCAATCCTTCATTAGACCACACCTAGAGTACTGCGTACAGTTCTGGTCACCAGATTATAAATAGGATATCGGGGCACTGGAGAGGGTGCAGTAAAGATTTATAAGGATGATACCAGAAATGCGAGGGTATACATATGAGAATGTGGAACTCGCTGCCACAGGGAGTGGTTGAGACAAATAGTATCGATGCATTTAAGGGGAGGCTAGACAAGCATATGGGGGAGAAGGGAATAGAGGGTTATGCTGATAGAGTTAGATGAGGAAAGACGGGAGGAGGCTCGAGTGGAGCATAAACGCCGGCATGGACTGGTTGGGCCGAATGGCCTGTTTCTGTGCCGCATATCCGATGTAATCCTGTGTAGGACAATTGTTTATCTTTCCCGACTCATCTCTGTAAGCTGGGGATTTTAACCCACATTTCATTCCCAAAATTAGTTTGATCTGTAACACACCCCTACTAATGGAACAAGCACAAACAATAGGATCGTCCCAGTGATCTGCTGGGGAATTTGCCGCTCTCGTGTTAAAATAGAACGGGAAAAACTGCAGAGGCTGCTGATCTGAAATTAAAACTGGATTGGATGGAGAGACACCACATTATAAAACACTGGTTAGGCCACAGCTGGAGTACTGTGTGCTGTTCTGGTCACCACATTACAGGAAAGATGTGATTGCATTAGAGAGGGTACAGAGGAGATTTACCAGGATGTTGCCTGGACTGGAGAATTTTAGCTACGAGGAAAGATTGGATAGGCTGGGTTTGTTTTCTTTGGAACAGAGGAGGCTGAGGGGAGACTTTATTGAGGTGTATAAAATTATGAGGGGCCTGGATAGAGTGGATAAGAAGGACCTGTTTCCCTTAGCAGAGAGGTCAACAACCAGAGGGCATAGATTTAAAGTAATTGGGGGGAGGTATGGAGGGGATTTGAGGGGACATTTCTTCACCCAGAGGGCGGTGGGGGTCTGGAACTCACTGCCTGAAAGGGTGGTAGAGGCAGAAACCCTCACCACATTTAAAAAGTACTTGGATGTGTACCTGAAGTGCCATAACCTACAGGGCTACGGACCGAGAGCTGGAAAGTGGGATTAGGCTGGGTAGCTCTTTGTCGGCCGGCACGGACACGATGGGCCGAAATGGCCTCCTTCTGTGCTTTAGGTTTCTGTGATTCTATGATTGTACAGCAGTCAGCATCTGTGGGGAGCTGTACTGCCAGCCCGAGAATGACTGTTTGACCAGGGATTAGGTTACAACACTGAAAAGCCAGTTGGATCTTTTCACAGAACTTTCAGACAAGAATTGTGTTTAAAAACTGCGAGGTGTCTGCAGATTGGACTGAAGAGCGCAGTACATCAAAAATAAAACCCCAATGGATTAAGTACATGGACCAGGAATCCATTTATAGGTCAAAGACTTCGAAGAGCCCCCTAAGTGTCTGCTCTGAAGATTGCAGTCTTAGTTCTCAAGACACAATCTCTCTCTCGGGCTCAGGAACGATTATACCCGGGGCCGCCAGTCAGAACAAAGACTCGCGCACTATTCACCCAGCAACAACTCTCCTACCTGGTTATCTCCTCCTTCAGCGCGGAGGGGTCAGTCGGGTAAAACTTGACCCGGAAACACATGGTGTACGGAGGCTGGGCTGCCAAACAAAGGGAGAAATATCAAATGTTTGCGATACGTCTGTTCACAATTTACATTAACGATTCAATCAAGAATACTATTTCTACATTTGTAGATGACACCAAATTGGGCAATGGTCAATGCTGAGGGAGACTGCAACAGATTATAGAAGGACATGAATAAACTAGCAGAATGGGCATATAATTGGCAAATGAAATTCAACACAGATAAATGTGAGGTACAGTGTTATATTTTGGTAAGAAAAATATGGAGGTCACATTACTTGGAAAATAAGAATCAAAATGGGGTAGAGGAACAAAGAGATCTCGGAGTACAAATAAACAAATCACTAAACGTTGCGATGCAGGTTAGCAAGGCCATAAAAAGCAAACCAAGCACTAGGGTTTATTTCTAGAGGGATAGAATTGAAAAGTAGGGATGTTATGCTAAACCTGTATCGAACCTTGGTTAGACCACACTATGTACAGTTCTGGTCATCATATTATAAAAAGGATAAAGAGGCACTGGAGAGGGTGCAGAGAAGATTTACAAGGATGATACCAGAAATGCGAGGGTATACATATCAGGAAAGGATGAACAGGCTGGGTCTCTTTTCTCTTGAAAAAAGGCTGAGGGGTGACCTAATAGAGGTCTTTAAAATGATGAAAGGTTTTGATAGAGTGGATACAGAGAGAATGTTTCCACTTGTGGGAAAGAGCATAACTAGAGGCCATCAATATATGATAGTCACCAAGGAATCCAATGGGGAATTCAGGAGAAACTTCTTTACCCAGAGAGTGGTGAGAATGTGGAACTCGCTGCCACAGGGAGTGGTTGAGACAAATAGTATCGATGCATTTAAGGGGAGGCTGGACAAGCATATGAGGGAGAAGGGAATAGAGGGTTATGCTGATAGAGTTAGATGAGGAAAGACGGGAGGAGGCTCGAGTGGAGCATAAACGCTGGCATGGACTGGTTGGCCCGAATGGCCTGTTTCTGTGCCGTATATCCTGTGTAATCCCCAGATATGAACACTCCATGCACAGTGTAAATCACGGGCTCCTCAGGTGAGATGCCCCATCCTGATCACTGCAACAACATCAAACAACATCCCATAATAACCAATGATTCTACTGCCTTCGTTGGTGCTGAAATCACATCAGTAGAGCTGTTGTCTTCGAAACTTCGCTCTTTGCCTAAGGAGAAGGCGTTAGTGGGAGGATTCATGGGCTGATTCACTGGCCGCAATGTCAAGGCTTTGGAACAGAGGAGGCTGAGGAGAGTCCTTACTGAGATGTATAAAATGATGAGGGGCCTGGATAGAATGGATGGGAAGGACCTGTTTCTTGTAGCAGAGGGGTCAACAACCAGGGGGCATAGATTTAAAGTAATTGGTAGGAGGTTTAGAGGGGATTTGAGGGGACATTTCTTCACCTAGAGGGTGGTGGGGGTCTGGAACTCACTGCCTGAAAGGGTGGTAGAGGCAGAAACCCTCACCACGTTTAAAAAGTACTTGGATGTGCACTTGAAGTGCCGTAACCTGCAGGGCTACGCACCGAGAGCTGGAAAGTGGGATTAGACTGGATAGCCACTTGGGCAGCCGACGTGGACACGATGGGCTGAATGGCCTCCTTCCATGCTGTAAATTTCTATGATTCTATAAACGCTGCTTCCAGGGCCGTGACCATCGTTCTATCAGCCGATAGTGGGTCAGTCCTACACAGGGGGTTTATAGGCTCCCACAAACCACACAATGGGGGAG
Source organism: Pristiophorus japonicus (assembly GCF_044704955.1). Taxonomy (NCBI): domain Eukaryota; kingdom Metazoa; phylum Chordata; class Chondrichthyes; family Pristiophoridae; genus Pristiophorus; species Pristiophorus japonicus. The sequence continues at coordinate 31,878,846 of NC_091993.1, read as the reverse complement.
GGGGGAGGTGTTAGGGTCAGGCCACCGACTCCCACCAGGCTCGAGCTCTGGTCCTGGCTCACCGGGGTGGCCTGGGGCGGGCTCTGAATCCTGCATCGGCTGATTCCGAGAGAACGTTGCCACTCAGTCAGGGGCTCGCTCCCGAAAGCCTGCTACTGTGGCCAGTTCTTCGCCCCTCTTCCATTTACCCAACCGAAGGCGAACACTCGTGTTGGAATCCAGCTCCACATTGCCTGTCCAAGTAGGCATCCTCCATGTGTGAGCCCAAGCAGCGAGTTTCATCGGGTTATTCAACTGTGGGGGCCAATGGAATGGGGTATGGGGTTACCCAATGGAATGGGGCACGGGGTTACCCAATGGAAAGGGGCACGGGGTTACCCAATGGAATGGGGCACGGGGTTACCCAATGGAAAGGGGCATGGGGTTACCCAATGGAATGGGACACAGTTACCCAATGGAATGGGGCATGGGGTTACCCAATGGAATGGGGCACGGGGTTACCCAATGGAATGGGACGGAGTTATCCAATGGAATGGGACGGGGTTACCCAATGGAATGGGACGGGGTTACCCAATGGAATGGGGCACGGGGTTACCCAATGGAATGAGACACGTGGTTACCCAATGGAATGGGACACGGGGTTACCCAATGGAATGAGACACGTGGTTACCCAATGGAATGGGACACGGTGTTACCCAACGGAATGGGACACGGGGTTACCCAATGGAATGGGACGGGGTTACCCAATGGAATGGGACACAGTTACCCAATGGAATGGGACGTGGTTACCCAATGGAATGGGACACGGGGTTACCCAATGGAATGGGACACGGGGTTACCCAATGGAATGGGACACGGGGTTACCCAATGGAATGGGACACGGGGTTACCCAATGGAATGGGACACGTGGTTACCCAATGGAATGGGACACAGGGTTACCCAATGGAATGGGGCACGGGGTTACCCAATGGAATGGGGCACGGGGTTACCCAATGGAATGGGGCACGGGGTTACCCAATGGAATGGGACACAGGGTTACCCAATGGAATGGGGCACGGGTAACTAACCAAGATCTGAGATAATCTAGAATGTTCTCCCACTGCTCTTTGTTTATGTGTGACCTCCGAAATCAAGGCTTATAGTTTTGCGACATGACGACGGACCAAAGTCGAGCAATGGTAATCTACAAATAGAATAAACAGAAGAAACAGAAGAAACAGAAGAAATAGGAGCAGGAGTTGGCCATTTGACCCCTCGAGCCTGCTCCGCCATTTAATAAGATCATGGCTGATCTGATCATGGACTCAGCTCCACTTCCCTGCCCACGCCCCATAACCCTTTGTTCCCTTATCGCTCAAAAATCTGTCTATCTCCACATTAAATATATTCAATGACCCAGCCTCCATAGCTCTCTGGGGCAAAGAATTGCACAGATTTACAACCCTCTGAGAGAAGAAACATAGAAACATCGAAACATAGAAAATAGATGCTGGAGTAACCCATTCGGCCCTTCGAGCCTGCACTACCATTCAATAAGATCATGGCTGGTCATTCCCTCAGTACCCCTTTCCTGTTTTCTCTCCATACCACTTGATCCCTTTAGCCGTAAGGGCCATATCTAACTCCCTCTTGAATATATCCGATGAACTGGCATCAACAACTCTCTACGGTAGGGAATTCCACAGGTTAACAACTCTGAGTGATGAAATTTCTCCTCATCTCAGTCCTAAATGGCTTACCCCTTATCCTAAGACTGTGTCCCCTGATTCTGGACTTCCCCATCATCGGGAACATTCTTCCCGTATCTAACCTGTCCAGTCCCGTCAGAATCTTGTAAGTTTCTATGAGATCCCATCTCATCCTTCTAAACTCCAGTGTATAAAAGCCCAGTTGATCCAGTCTCTTCTCATATGTCAGTCCCGCCATTCCTGGAATCAGTCTGGTGAACTTTCGCTGTACTCCCTAAATAGCAAGAACGTCCTTTCTCAGATTAGGAGACCAAAACTGAACACAATATTCCAGGTGAGGTAGTAAGACCTCCCTGCTCCTATACTCAAATTCCCTAGCTATGAAGGCCAACATACCATTTGCCTTCTTCACCGCCTACTATACCTTCATACCAACTTTCAATGACTGATGTACCATGACACCCAGGTCTCGTTGCAATTCCCCCTTTCCTAATCTGCCGCCATTCAGATAATATTCTGCCTTCGTGTTTTTGCCCCCAAAGTGGTGAACCTCACATTTATCCACATTATACTGCATCTGCCATACATTTGTCCACTCATCTAACCTGTCCAAGTCACTCTGCAGCCTTTTAGCGTCCTCCTCACAGCTCACACCGCCACCCAGTTTAGTGTCATCTGCAAACTTGGAGATATTACACTCATTTCCTTCATTGAAATCATTAATATTTAATGTAAAGAGCTGGGGTCCCAGCACTGAGCCCTGCCATTCTGAAAAGGACCCGTTTATCCCGACTTTCTGCTTCCTGTCTGCCAACCAGTTCTCTATCCACGTCAGTACATTACCCCCAATACCATGTGCTTTGATTTTGCACACCAATCTCTTGTGTGGGACCTTGTCAAAAGCTTTTTGAATGTCTAAATGCACCACATCCACTGGTTCTCCCTTGTCCACCCTGCTAGTTACATCCTCAAAAAATTTGAGAAGATTTATCAAGCATTTGAGCCACCTTCCCCGTTTTATTTTTGCTCCAGACAGGGATGTACAATTGTTGACGTTCATCCATGAGAAATTCCTCCTCATCCCAACAAAAGGTCAGAACTGTCATGTATGCATGCTTGGGTTTACAAGCCACCAGGTGGCGCCACTGTCGGAGGTCACTGGGCTGTGTGCACGTGTGTGCGGCCCAGGTATAAAAGGCCAGCCATCTTTGGGCCCTAATAAAGTAGAGCCAGGTTTGTACCTGTTCGGAGTTTACAGTATTCAGTCTATTGAGTTATTGCATACACAACAAGAACGTAGTAAAATAAAGTATGATAAAAGTGAAACAGGGTCAGGAGATTTTACAATAAGCCACTGCACAATATTATAACTAGAAACAGCTCTCGAAATCTTGACAACTTACCTTTCATTTGTTTAATAATGGACTTGGAGATGTCCAGCCAATGCTGTAAATACAAGAGAGAGAGACCTGGTTAAACACCACTGGATCACAGCGTGACACACACCAAAGATGCACAGTTACGCGACAGCTGGAAGAAGGTGTTGTGGTTAGAACAGGTTCTGTTGCTCCCCGTGTCCCAGGCCGGGAAGCTGGAGCCAATGGTGCAATGCGTTGGTGCTCTCAGCCACTGGGAGAGAGGTGAACAGGGTACGGGATTGAGTGTCCCATTCCCATATCATGGCCTCTCAATCTCAGCCACCCCAGGAACAAGCCCAACATCTCCCAACGGAGTGGAAGGGAAGCCCGAGGAGGGGGGGTTGCATTTTCCTGCCCCTTTATCCCGCCTGGTTATAATGTACAGTGGCCTTGGAGCAGGGCTGAGGCCAGCACTTGACACAAGTGTTAGTACAGGGCAGGGGAGAATAACTTCAGCACCATCTGTCAACAAACTGAGTTCCACAAGCAAGATTCTTTAAACGACAATCACCGTCGGAGCCAAGTTGCTTTGCTGCAACTCACCGAACCCAACTTTTACCCGAGAAGGGCTGGATTGGAACATGTGTAGTAGGTGCTCCCAGGGGCAGTGGCAGACATTTTCAGACACAAGCCCAGAGAACGGAATGCTGTCTGGCTGAAAGAGCCTATTCCCGGCCAGATTCCGTGTCATCCAGAGCATCTCCTGAAAGCTGCAATAGTCAGGAGCCAGGGACAGCGGAGAATTACAGAAGCTTCCGAAACCTCCTTCAGGATTACCAGAATCTGAGATTCAGCTATTCATTTTCCAGCACTGCACTGGTGTGTCAGCCATGGCTCAGTGGGCAGCACCCTCGCCTCTGAGTCAGAGGGTCGTGGGTTCAAGTCCCACTCCAGGGACTTGAGCACAAAAATCTAGGCTGACACTCCCAGTGCAGCGCTGAGAGAGTGCTGCATTGTTGGAGGAGCAGTGCTGAGGGAGTGCCGCACTGTCGGAGGGGCAGTATTGAGGGAGGGCAGCACTGTCGGAGGGGATAGTACTAAGGGAGCGCCGCACTGTCGGAGGGGCAGTACTGAGGGAGCGCTGCACTGTCGGAGGGGCAGTACTGAGGGAGTGCTGCACTGTCAGAGGGGCAGTACTGAGGGAGTGCTGCACTGTCGGAAGGGCAGTATTAATGGAGCACTGCACTGTCGGAGGGGCAATACTGAGGGAGCACTGCACTGTCGGAGGGGCAGTATTAATGGAGCACCGCACTGTCGGAGGGGTAGTACTGAGGGAGCACTGCACTGCTGGAGGTGCCGTCTTTCAGATGAGATGTTAAACTGAGGCCCCTTCTGCCCTCTCAGGTGGATGTAAAAGATCCCATGTCACTATTTCGAAGAAGAGCAGGGGAGTTCTCCCTGGGGCCAATATTTATCCCTCAATCAACATAACACAAACAGATTATCTGGTCATTATCACATTGCTGTTTGTGGGAGCTTGCTGTGCGCAAATTGGCTGCCACATTCCAACAGTGACTACACTCAAAAAAAACTACCGCTTTGGGACGCTATATAAATGCAAGTCTGTCTTTCATTTATCAAAAAATGGATTGTTCTATAATGTAGGCAGATGTCCTGAAATTCAATTTGCTGTTAATAGAGGGACTAACTGGTGTAAAATTCACACGGTGAGAAACTATCAGGAGAATTATATATAACTTCTGATCATTTCGCCAAAAGATCTAACCAATCCTTTTATCCAATCAGTCCCATTAAATTCATTGGTTCTGCTGAGAATAATGTGCCTGGTGCATGTCACACAATCAAAGGCATTAGCATCGAACAGTGGGTAATAAGTACAGCATTGATCCATTCAGCTCTGTAGATCTGGGCTCAAATCACCTGCATTGGCTGCATCGCAGTAGTCTTTTGGATGAGACGTTAAACCGAAGCCCCGTCTGCTCTCTCAGGCAGATGTAAAAGATTCCACGGTCACTATTTCGAAGAAGAGCAGGGGAGTTATCCCCGGTGTCCTGGGGCGAATACTTATCCTTCAATCAACATCACTAAAACAGATTAGTCTCATGATAAGTGGTTGGCCATTTAAGACCGTGATGAGGAGGAATTTATCACTCAGAGTGTTATGTCTTGAATAAAGAATCTGACCAGATACTGTAGGCTCAAAGTAAGGTGTGACCGTAGTCCTTTATTACAGGTCTCCAGAGTGCCTCTCCAGCCTGTGAGGCCTCCTTATGTACAGGTGCTCCCAAGGGATTGTGGGATTCCTTGAACTCCAGGGGATGAGCCCGCTGGTGGTTAAACAAGGTATTTACAGGTTTACATATATAACACAGAGGGTGGTGAATCATTGGAACTCTCTGCCCCAGAGGGCTGTGGAGGCTTAGTCGTTGAGTATATTCAAGACAGAGATCGATAGATTTTTGGATTCTAGGGAAATCAGTGGATACGGAGATCGGGCGGGAAAGTGGAGTCGAGGTCGATGATCAGCCATGATCTTATTGAATGACAGAGCAGGCTCGAGGGGCCAAATGGCCGACTGATGGTCCTATTTCTTATTATCACATTGCTGTTTGTGGGAGCTTGCTGTGCACACATTGGCTGCCGCATTTCCCACATTACAACAGTGACTACACTCCAAAAAGTACTTCATTGGCTCTAAAGCACTTTGGGACATCCGGTGGTCGTGAAAGGCGCTATATAAATGCAAGTCCTTCTTTCTTTATTGCTACACCAAGTCCCCTATTGAGCCGGAGGAGCGGGAATCTCTGGCTTAGGGAGACTCGGCTCATGGCCCCCATCACTTGCTGTGTAACGGGGTGGGCGGAGGGTACACCCCACCACAAGATGGCAAGGAAAGTTCCAGAAGCCCCGCTTCTGCCGGGAGCCCTGCCAAGTCTCAATTATAGGATTAGGTACAATAAAACCCGATAACTGGCCCCAAAAGCCGAATTTGAGAACTTTGGTCTCCTGGTTTCGTCTCCGGGGGATGCTAACAACGTACTGCCTGTGCGCGGCGCAATGAGCGACTCCCGCTAACTTGGCCATGAGCTTTGCGGTGGCAGTAACTACCCTGCGCCCGGAGATTGTGATGCCGTCGTCCTGCGCATCGCCCCGGTAACGCTCCCTGCAGCATCGCCGAGCGACAACACCGACAGCCGCAGAAGGCATGGATCGGGAGGCTGGGTGCTTCAGGGGCGGATCGATCGGGCCGGCACTCTACCCCAGTGCACGCGATCGATCGATCGGCCCGGCACTCCTGGAAGTTCCAGGATTGTGACCCAGCGACGATGAAGGAACGGCCGATATATTTCCAAGTCAGGATGGTGTGCGACTTGGAGGGGAACGTGGAGGTGATGGTGTTCCCATGCGCCTGCTGCCCTCGTCCTTCTAGGTGGTCGAGCTCGCGGGTTTGGGAGGAGCTGCCGAAGATGGAGTTAAGATACAGGTCAGCCATGATCTCATTGAATGGCGGGACAGGCTTGAGGGGGCGAATGGCCTCCTCCTGCTCCTGTGTTCCATGCATAGAAAAGACAAATGATGCCCAGTAACTATTCAATGAGAAATGAATGATGGGAATTAATATAGTGGCTTCTCACATCTCTCAGAAACGTTCCATACAATGAGTTACTTTGAAGTGTAGTCACTGTTGGTATTTAGACAAACACGGCAGCCATTTTCCAGACAACAATGTCCCACACACAACTATAAGGTAAATGAGCAGTTAATCTACAACACCTTGCGCTTATATAGCACCTTTAACATAGTAAAATGTCCCAAGGTGCTTCACAGGAGCCATTATTTGACCACGAGCCACAGAAGGAGATATTAGGACAGGTGATCAAAAGCTTGGTCAAAGATGGAGGTCTTAAGGGAGAAGAGAGAGGCAGAGAGGTTTAGGGAGGGAGTGCCAGAGCTTAGGGCGATGGAAATTGGGGATGTGCAGGAGGTCTATTTTGCTGCTATTGGTTGAGGGAAGAATGTTTCGAGAACTACAGACAAGTCCCGCACGACCTGTTCCTCAATTATTTGTGCAAGCTCTCATTTTCTTAACCAAATCATTCTCGTGCGAATTGTTTACGAAGGACAAAGTCGGCCAGCGGTACCTGCTCTCCCAATTGCAGCGACTTGCATCTTATTTCCTTCTGCCTGATTTTTTTCTCTCCTGTTCTCGTCAACTCTATTCTGAGCTAAATTCCCCGGTACCCCCTGGTATCGCCCTCACGTGGCCATTTGCCATGTAAGTGCTGGGTGTCGGCAGGCTGTCAGACCACGGGTAACCTCATAGACATGCTCAGTCCCTGGCTAACCCAACAGCAATGCATGCAGACTTCCAGCGGAGGTCAACGGACCATGATCAGCGCAGAGACAGTGTCCCCCTTGCTAACGTCACGCCAAGCTAGGAGCTTCCCTTGTGACCGTTAAACAAACACTACAAGACCCAGATATCCGTGACCTGCAATCAGACAATCATTACAGCACAGAAAAAGAATGTTTGTTTTATGCAGCAAGTTGCGATGTGGAACCCGCTGCCTGAAAGGGCGGTGGGAGCAGATTCAATAGTAACTTTCAAACAGGGAATTGGAGAAATAATTGAAGGGGAAACATTTACAGGGCTATGGGGAAAGGGAAGGGTTAGTGGGACTGATTGGATCGCTCTGTCACAGAGCCGGCACAAGCTCGATGGGCCAAATACCCGCCTCCTGTGCTGTAAGATTCTATTTTAGGGCAAACCTTTACCATCATAAGGCATTGGGAAGCCCTGCCTTAAATTACATTATTACTCATTTATTATTTAGTTTTAATAAAGGCCTTTATAAATGCAGAGACTATTTAATGCTCCACATTACCTCATGTTAGCAATCTCTCTCCGGACTCAAGTAGACAGGATCTTAAACTCCATCCCCATTAGCCATCTCACAGGACCATTTAGCTGCACTTAAGAGTTACTTTGGAAAGTGATAGAACGATGTGTGGGTCGTGGACAAGGGGATTTTGGGAACGGGTCCCATGGGGAAGTGTTATAATTGGGCACATGGTAGACAACATGGAGCTTTGAGATATTAGGGCCCAGTCGGGTCGCCATCTCTGGTTGGACACATTCCTGGAGGGTTCCTTACATGACCTCCCACCTCCAACCGTCCCTGCCCCCACTCTCCCATCATTGGCCGATTGGTTGCCGACAAGTCCATCTGAGCAGCCCATAGCCACTTGGAAAGCCATCAGAATCTTCATCACCCGATTGGATGATTCGGTCAAACAGCCTTGTTTGTTACCCATCTCCGATAACTAATCAACAAAAACCACACTGGGAGGGTGAAGTTGCCCTGCGGCCCAATTGGGGGCGATAACCTCCCTCAGGGTGGCAGAAATCCCGCCCCGGCCACTGAATTGGGCTTACCGTCCCTCAAAGGAAGTGGGGCGAAATCCCGCGCAATCTCGCACCCTCCACCTCCTTTAGAGGCGGTTCCAGCAGTCTAACGGCGGGAGTTGTGCAACGCTTCACGGACACCCCACATAGCGCTGACGTGCCTCAACTCCACCCCCCCTCCGCTTCAGATTCAACCCGCGTTGTTGTGGGGCTGGAGTCGCCCAGACCGGGTAAGGATGGCAGGATTCATTCCCTAATAGACATTGGTGAACCAGTTGGGTTTTTAAGACAATCCGACAGCTTCATGGTCTCTTTTACTGGCAACAAGTTTTCATTTCCAGATGTTTTTTTTTAAGAACAGATTCAAATTTTCAAAGGGCCGTGGTTGGGTTGGAAGTCAGGTTCTACCACTGGAGGATTAGCCCAGGTCTTGGGATTACTGGATCAGTAACATAACCCGCAATCTCATGCTGTGCCTAACCCGGACCATTTAGTAGCTTGGAAATTCCCCCCATTCTCCAGCATGGACATTCCTGCACTTTCATACAATCAACTCTGACAGCACAAGAGGAGGCCATTCGGCCCATCGTGCCTGTGCTGGCTCTGACAGAACGATCCGATCAGTCCCTCTCCCCCTGCCCTTTCCCCACACATTTCTCCCCTTCCAGTATTTATACAATCCCCTATTGCAAGTCACTATTGACTCTGCTCCCACCGCCCTTTCAGGCAGCGTGTTCCCGATCACAACAACTCACTGCATAAAAACATTCTCCTCATCTCCACCTGCCAATGACCTTAAATCTGTGTTCCCCGGTTACCGCCCCTCCTGCCAGAGGACACAGTGTCTCCCAACTTACTCTAGCAAACACCAAATGATGTTGAACACCTTGATTAAATCTCCCCTTTAACCTTCTTCGCTCTAAGGAGAACAATCTCAGTTTCTCCAGTCTCTTCACGTAACTACATAATAAGAAAAGACTCTCCTTGGTAAAGGAATAAAGTAATATTCCTGAGGCCTAACGCTACCATAGTAACCCTCGAGTAGGCTGGCCCTCCATGCTGGGCCCTTAACGGATGCCAATTAAAGAGGAGCGTGCAGTTTTCTCCAGGGAACATAAGAACATAAGAAATAGGAGCAGGAGTCGGCCATTTGGCTCCTTGAGCTTGCTCCACCATTCAATAACATCGTGGCTGATCTGATCATGGGCTCAGCTCCACTTCCCTGCCCGCTCCCCATAACCCTTTATTCCCTTATCGCTCAAAAATCTGTCTATCTCCACCTTAAATATATTCAATGACCCCAGCCTCCACAGCTCTCTGGGGCAGAGAATTCCACAGATTTACAACCCTCTGGAGAAGAAATTCCTCCTCAGCTCTGTCCTAAATGGGCGGTCCCTTATTCTGAGACTATGCCCCCTAGTTCTAGATTCCCCCACGAGGGGAAACATCCTCTCTGCATCTACCCTGAGCATACCCCTCAGAATCTTATACATTTCAATAAGATCACCTTTCATTCTTCTAAGCTCCAATGAGTACAGGCCCAGCCTGCTCAACCTTTCTTCATAAGACAACCCCTTCATCTCAGGAATCAACCCAGTGAACCTTCCATGCTGTAAATTCCATGTCATTCTATACTGATCACTCTTACCTCCAATGCAAGTATATGCCTCTTTAAATAAATTAATAGCCACATGAACTTTGATGGGAATTTCTATCCTGTTATCAACTTCAGTATGAACCCCACTTTGTGGGCAAGTGGCAAAGATATCTCTGCCTTACATACATTCAATGGCCCAGCCTCCACAGCTCTCTGGGGAAGAGAATTCCACAGATTTACTACCCTCTGAGAGAAGAAATTCCTCCTCATCTCCGTTCTAAACGTGCGACCCCTTATTCTGAGACTATGCCCCCTAGTTCTAGATTCCCCCACGAGGGGAAACATCCTCTCTGCATCTACCCTGTCCAGACCCCTCAGTATCTTACACGTTTGCACAATGGATCAGGAACGTGGTCTAAATGGGCGAGTCAAACATTCTCTCCCATGCGAAGTCTGCCCTATCAATGTCATTCAGTCACACACGTGTCCTCAGCAGTCTGCACCGCCAGCGTGGAGAGCGCGGAGACCAGTCATTCCGCCACCGCTGTTCGACTCCCTAAAGTGGTTCAATTCTGGCCTTACCCATGAATCGTTTCCCAACCACCCCTCCTTCCCAAAGTGATCTTCACCAGCACATTATCTCATTTAAATATATCCAGCGTTGCCATAGCATCCATTAGCATAATATTCCTTTTAACAGAAGAACCAAGTGCTCGCTCTTAAATTTCAGAACATCTTAATCTGCAAGCCCGTCTGCCTCAGCTGACGGCTGCCACACCGTCCCAACACGCCCACAGAGAGCCAGAATAGCAGCTCATTTGCCAAATAAGATGATAATTTATTAAGCTGGAAGACATCTGTCAGCAGTGCTCAGGCAAGGTGATGACTTGCAGCCTCTCTCTGTTCAGTAAGTAATGAGTTTTCGCTCCGATGGTAGTCCGCGACACCGACTCCCTCGCAGAGCGAGACACACACGCCTGTCCGCTTCGAATCGCTGGGTAATCGCAATGAATTATCCTCTTACGCTGAGCAGCACGCTGAGCTTATACCGGCCCAGAGATTGGTGGAAAGATCACAACAACAACAACTTGTATTTATATAGCGCCTTTAACATAGTGAAACATCCCAAAGCGCTTCACAGGAGCATTATAAGACAAACAATTTGACATCAAGCCACATAAGGAGAAATTAGCACAAGTGACCAAAAGCTTGGTCAAAGAGGTAGGTTTTAAGGAGCGTCTTGAAGGAGGAAAGAGAGGCGAAGAGGTTTAGGCAGGGAGTTCCAGAGCTTGGGGCCCAGGCAACAGAAGAAATGGTTGAGAGACTATAATCAGGAATGCTCAGGTGGGCAGAATTAGAGGAGCGCAGATATCTCGGGGGGGTTGTGGGGCTGGAGGAGATTACTGAGATGGGGAGAGACGAGGGCCATGGAGGGATTTGAAAGCAAGGATGAGAATTTTAAAATCAAGGCATTGCTTAATCAGGAGCCAATGTAGGTCGGTGAGCACAGGGGTGATGGGTGAGTGGGACTTGGTGCGAGTTAAGACACGGGCAGCCGTGTTTTGGATCACCTCTAGTTTATGTAGGGTAGAGTGTGGGAGGCCAGCCAGGAGTGTGTTGGAATGGTCTAATCTAGAGGTAACAAAGGCACGGATGAGGGTTCCAGCAGCGGATGAGCTGAGGCAGGGCGGAGACGGGCGATGTTATGGAGGGGGAAATAGGCGGTCTTAGTTATGCCGCGGAGGCTCATTTCAGGGTCGAAAATGACACCAAGGCTGCGAACCGTCTGGTTCAGTCTCGGACAGGAGTTGGGGAGAGGGACGGAGACGGTGGCTAGGGAACGCAGTTTGTGGCGGGGAGCCCATTGTTGGGGCCTTAGAAAAAACGCAGCAATTTGTAGCGAGGTTGAGACACGGCGTGATCCGAATTGGCTCAAATTATTGGGTGATTTCCACTGGCCAAACCGGGAAAATGGCCATCTGGCCGGTGGTCTCCAACCCTGTTGCCAGATTTACGCCAGTAATAGCAAATAAACTCACCAGCAATTGCTGTGGTCAGGAGCCTGTTAGCGGGGCATTTATGGTTCTGACACAGCCCCAAACCTCAACAATTGACACTGCGACATCGCATTCCTGCAGCTAGACAGTTGTTCCCAAAAGTTTTTAAAATTTAACATTTTGAAGTGTTTTTCTTACTCTCACTTGATCCAATCTTTCTTTCCCTCTCTTTATTTTTTTTTGTATCATTTCACCTGGTTTTCTTTCCCCGTCATTCCTTTCTCAATTCTTAATTCTCATTGGTTAAGGTTCCAGTCACTCACCCAGGTCCCGCTGGCCTCGCCGTGACATTATCAGTGCGCGCTCCAAGCATGTTACGCGCAAACCAGCCCCTCCCCCAACCAGCCCCTCCCCCTCACCAGCCCCTCCTCTCCGCTCAAATCCAGCCCTCCCCCTCAAACCAGCCCCTCCCCATCACCAGCCCCTCCTCCTAACCAGCCCCTCCCCTTCTGCTCAAACCAGCCCCTCCCCCTCAAACCAACCCCTCTCCCTCAAACCTCCCCCTCCCCGCGAACCAGCCCCTACCCCTCCCCTCGAACCAGTTCCTCTGCTAACCAGCCCCTCCCCTGCCCGCGAACCAGCACCTCCCCCTCCCCACGAACCTCCCCTCCCCCACCCATCGAACCTCCCCTATCTCCGAACCGCCCCTCCCCCACCCATCGAACCTCCCCTCCCCTCGAACCTTCCCCCCACCCATCGAACCTCCCCTTCCCCTCCCCTCTAACAAGCCCCTCCCTCACCCCTCTAACCAGCCCCTTCCCCCTTCCTTCTAACCAGCCCCTCCACATCCCATGAATTTCTCCTCCCCTTCCTCTTGAACCTCCCCTCCCCACCCCTCAAACCTCCCCATCTCACAAACCTCCCCTCCCCTCCCCTCAAACATTCTCTCCCCCACCCCTCAAACCTCCCCTCCCTACCCCTCAAACCTCCCCTCTCCATCCCTCAAACCCCTCCCCCTCCCCTCTAACCATCCCCTCTGCCACCCCCTTTAACCAGCCCCTCCCACCCCTCGAACCTCTCCTCCCCCTCCCCTCGAACCTCTCCTCCCCCTCCCCTCGAACCTCCCCTCCCCCTCCCCTTGAACCTCCCCTCCCCCACCCCTCGAACCTCCCCTCCCCCTCCCAGTGAACCTTCCGTCCCTCTCCCCTCGAACCTCCCCTCTAACCAGCCGCTCCTCCATTTCAACATTCAAGCAGTAATTTGCGTTGAAGAGAGCAGCAAATGTATTTCAAATTCCCTGCCTTGTGGTTCAATCTCTCCCTATTCATCCTTCAGCTTTGAACGATAAGTAGCTGCCACTTAAATCGTTTTTATTTTTAACTGTGCAAAGGCTCGAAAGCACAATGAAGTGGAACAAACGCCCTCTCCCTGCACTCTGACAATCCAAGGCTCCGAGATGACAATTTACTTATGTTTGGGACTCGTGGCTTTGAACTGATACCAATTCCTGTACATCTACGGTGCAGACTGGGTAAAGAGGCAAGTCCTGTATCCATCCTGCGAAGCCTTCCCACGGCAACCCAAGCAGTGTTTGAGCAGCAGATGGTGCGTCAATCCGCGGAGGGCTCAGTCAGCGGCCCCACTGATTGGTTCAATAATGGGTCAGTATTGTCTCCGCGAGATACACCGCAACAAGGGCCCTGGCCTTAGGGAGCAGCGCCCCATGGACAGCACACCCTGTTATAGCTCTGCTGGACACGGCCTACACAATGGGAATCACCAACAACCCGCGTTTATATAGCGCCATTAATGAAGTAAAACGCCCCAAGGCGCTTCACAGGAGCAATTATCAAACCAATAAATTTGACCCCGAGCCACAAAGGGAGATATTAGGGACAGGTGACCAAAAGCTGGGTCAAAGAGGGAGTTTTAAGGAGAGAGAGGCAGAGAGGTTTCGAGGGTGAATTCCAGAGTTAGGGCCCAGGCAGCTGAAGGCACAGCCACCGATGGTGGGGTTGAAGGAAGTCGGAGATGCTCAAGAGGCCAGAGTTGGAGGAGTGCGGAGATCTCGGGGGGGTTGTAGGGCTGGAGGAGGTTACAGAGATAGGGAGGGGCGAGACCATGGAGGGATTAATAGGGAGCGTTACTGAGGGGCATTACAGGGGACGATACTGAGGGAGGCAATACTGGGATGGGCGTTATTCGGGGGCATTATTGGGAGTGTTATGGGAACGTTACTGGGGGGTAATACTGGCAGGGATGATACTCGGGGGGGGGGTGGGGGGTGGTGATGCTGGGGGGGGGGGGTGATGCTGGGGGGTTGATGCTGGGGGAGGGGGCGTTACTGGGTGTGGGGGGGCAGTGCTGGTGGGGGGTGATACTGGTGGGGCGAGGGGCACAATGCTCGGGGGGGCGGGGATTGATGCCAGCCCAACTTTTATTTGTAAAATGTCCCAGACATCTGCTCTCACAGCTCCTGCAAACGGTGCTGACTTTGCAGAATGTGTGAATCCTTTGATTCCTTTAACCTGGTGAGAAAGATGACATTTGCCGCTGAAGCCCGGACTCTGCCAAACTCTGTCACTGCATTCATCAACAAGACATTGAGGCGTGTCAGGGACAGACTGGGTTTAAATGTCCTGTCCATGTTTCAAACATGATTCATGACGATGAGCTCACTGCCTCACACTAGTGGGCAACATTAAAAACTCCCCCCGTCATTATCAGGCTTTCTCTTTCATAACAAACTGCCTCACAAGTTACTCAGTGTCGGCCATGGCCCAGTGGGCAGCTCTCTCTCGCCTCTGAGTCAGAAGGTTGTGGGTTCAAGTTTCACTCCAGAGACTTCAGCACAAAAATCTAGGTTGTCACTCGCAGTGCAGTGCTGAAGGAGTGCTGCATTGTCGGAGGGGCAGTGCTGAGGGAGTGCTGCACTGTCGGAGGGGCAGCACTGAGGGAGCGCCGCAGTGTCGGAGGGGCAGTACTGAGGGAGCGCCGCACTGTCGGAGGGGCATTATTGAGGGAGCGCTGCACTGTCGGAGGGGCAATACTGAGGAAGTGCCGCACTGTCGGAGGGGCAGTACTGAGGGAGTGCTGCACTGTCGGAGGGGCAGTACTGAGGGAGCGCCGCACTGTCGGAGGGGCAGTACTGAGCGAGCGGCGCACTGTCAGAGAGGCAGTACTGAGGGAGCGCCGCAGTGTCGGAGGGGCAGTACTGAGGGAGCGCCGCAGTGTCGGAGGGGCAGTACTGAGGGAGCGCCGCACTGTCGGAGGGGCAGTACTGAGGGAGCGCCGCACTGTCGGAGGGGCAGTACTGAGGGAGAGCCGCACTGCCGGAGGAGCAGTACTGAGGGAGCACCGCACTGTCGGCGGGGCTGTCTTTCAGGTGAGATGTTAAGCCAAGACCTCGCAGTCCATGGTGGATGTAAAAGATCCCACGTCACGATTTGAGGAAGACAAGCAAGTTCCCGGTGTCCCGGCCGACATTTATCCCTCAACCAACATCACCAAAATGGATTCACGGGTCATTTATTAATTTGCTGTGGCATCTTGCTGTGCCCAAATTAGCCGCTGAGATTGTCTACAGAACAAGAGTGACAACGTGGCTGTAAAAGTGCAAACTCTTTATATAACTTTCTCTATTACGGCAGTCAGCCTTACTAAGTTTTTAAAATTCGTTCTCAGGATGTAGGCGTCACTGGCCAGGCCAGCATTTGTTCCACAGCCTGGCAACTTTACCCACCTCAAGTATTTATCTAATTCCCTTTTGAAAGTCACTATTGAATCTGCTCCCATCGCCCTTTCCCGCAGCGCGTTCCCGATCACAACAACTCACTGTGTAAAAAATATTCTCATCCCCGCACATCTTTTTTGCCAATTATGCTAAACCTGTGTCCTCTGGTTACTGACCCTTCAGCCCTGTTTACTCTATCAATACCTCTCAGGATTTAGGATGCCTCTGTTAAATCTCCCCTTCACCTTCTCTGGTCTAAGGAGAACAACCACAGCTTCTCCAGTTCATTAGCGTTCCATTAATGGGCGGGCAGTGACAGATGATGTGACCACGGCCTGTCCTCTGTGATTGTCCCTCAGCCTCACTATTCCTCAAGTCCTCGCCAACCTGCTCCACGGTCCAACTCCTCGGGGTCCCCACACCTCCCGCCCGAGCGCCATTCTCTCAGCGCCTGCCGCGAACATCAGTGAAGGTTTAGCGGCGGCGTTGACAGTTTGCGCAGCGCTCGCTAGCCCCGCCCACTGGGTGATGTCACCGCGTGTGCCACATCCCCGTTGCGCCCAGTGCTACTCCCGACAGGGAAAGTAATCGCTGCAGAGAGGATCCTGGGGCGATATCCGAAGAACCGACCAGGCAAGTGTTCCAATTGCACTTTATTTACAGTTACTGACCTTTCTGACCTCTAGAGGACTTTTGCGAACGTTTCTTCCATTTCCTTGCACTTTTTGCCTGATTCGCCTCACCTCCTCTTTAGGTGCAGCAACGCCTCGATTTCAAAATTCTCATCCTTGTTTTCAAATCCCTCCCTGGCCTTGCCCCTCCCTATCTCTGTAATCTCCTCCAGCCCCACAATCCCCCGAGATATCTGCGCTCCTCTAATTCTGCCCTCTTGTGCATCCCTGATTATAAACTCTCCACCATCGGTGGCCGTGCCTTCAGCTGCCTGGGCCCCAAGCTCTGGAACTCCCTCCCTAAACCTCTCCGCCTCTCTACCTCTCTTTGCTCCTTCAAGATGCTCCTTAAAACCTCCCTCTCTGCCCAAGCTTTTGGTCACCTGCTGTAATTTCTACTTATCTGGCTCAGTGTCAGATTTATTTATTTTGTCTTAAAACACTCCTGGGGACGTTTTACTACATTAAAGGTGCTTCACTCAGAGAGTTGTTAACCTGTGGAATTCCCTGCCGCAGAGAGTTGTTGATGCCAGTTCATTGGATATATTCAAGAGGGTGTTCGATATGGCCCTTATGGCTAAGGGGATCAAGGGATATGGAGAGAAAGCAGGAAAGGGGTACTGAGGGAATGATCAGCCATGATCTTATTGAATGGTGGTGCAGGCTCGAAGGGCCGAATGGCCTACTCCTGCACCTATTTTCTATGTTTCTATATGAGAATAAGTTGTTGTTGTTGTTGTTGCTAGGGATCGTGCGGCGGTACACCACTTCAGAGAGCAGCGCGTACTGTTGCAGGAGGGCGACGGCTGACTGCAGTGTGGGCAGGTACAGCAGGAGCGACGAGGTCGGGGCGAAAGAGCGGCGAGAGTTCATAGAGGGATGTGATCAGGGGCCCAGGAGAGGTGAGAGTTCGTGGCCAGACTAGGTCTGTGCAGCAGAGCAGGTCTCCAGTCGTCTTGGTTAACCCTTGCCACTGGACCAAGACCTAGCTCTGTCAAGCCCGTGTGGTGGCTGGTTTGCAACGGCCACCACATGTTAAAAAAATCCACGCACAGGCATCTTCCACCCTTCAGGATGTAGTCTGGGATCTGGAATATTCGGTTCTTCATTGAAACACCTGTGAACTCATCCCTTGTTGGCATGGAAGCAAGTCATCCTCGAAAAGAGGGAGCACCTATGAGGATCATGTTGCTAGGAGAGTAGCACTCCCGGGTTAGCGCCTGGAGAGGGGTGGGGAATGCTTCCTTCAGCTCTCCACTCCCCTCCTGGGGCGCTGAAAGCGAATATCCCGGTTGGAGGCGGTAGATATCTCCCGGCACTAAAGTTAGCGACCAGGCGGTATCACCACCTCAAACCGGGCTGTAACAAATTTCTAACCCTGAGTTTTGTCGAGTTGAATTTAAAGCCATTTCATGTTAAAGTGTGTTTCTGGAGGTTTCATCACGTGACCTCATACCTCCTGTAGTCCCGCCCCCACACTCCCGTCATTGGTCACCCAACCCGTCCATCCTCACGGGACCCCGCCTCCCAACCAATCGGAAAGAGGACAGACCCTTCGTTGCCCGATTGGATGATTCTTGACTTTCGGTCAAACAGCCTCTTTTCCATCTCCAATATTTTTAGAACCATTAAACGAAAGTGTTCAAAGAAAATGGAAAAAAGCACAGAGTTTATTTCAGCAACCCTGTGATATTTCTCCCGGGTTTTTGCTCGCACTGCGCCCCGGAAACCCGAGAGCAATCCAGGAGCTTTAGCAACATCTAATTTCACGAGGAACTTCCTGTTACTTTCCGGAAAAACTGGGAGCGGCCACAATTTTGTTTTCAAATAAATGAAGGTTTGTGGAAAACCCTGGATTGAGGAGGACCTGGGCAGTGGTTCGTCTTCTGTCCATCGTTTCCGAAATCTCAGCTTTATGCGTGAGAGATCGAAGTCTCCATTCCCACAAAGAAACGCATTCGGTCTTTGTTCCACTCGGACCAGCCTGTGCTCGCTCCATAAACTGCCCCCAGATTAGCACCAACAATCGTCCAGCTCACTCACACCAGCGGTAGTTATGTTGCCTTCTGTGAGAAGTGGGCACCGGAGGGACTGGAATGCATCATCACCCCCGGCAACCAAATTTTTATTTGATTTAAGTTTTGGTAAAAAGTTAATTTGTTTAATTGTCGGTTTTAGTGCCCCCCCCCCCCCCCGTTAATAAGGGGCACTTGATTTATGGATTTTACAAAAATAGTTGTAGAACTGTTGTATTGTGAGGCTTAGCCAGTCACATGATGTTCACAAGACTCAATAAAACCCCAGCCAGTTGGGTTCGGGGGATCCATGATGGGGCAGGTGGTTGTGAGCCTGGTGAATGAACCGGTAATGTGTAGTGTGATTGTTAAACCTTTTGTTAATAAGCCAACTAGTCCTTAATAGCAATGTGTTGCTATGGATTCTTAAGCAAAGAACCCGCGAAGCAAATATATGACACTGGGTTTACTGAGATTGGGGTTAAGCCGCAAAGTCAGTAGAAAAAGATTTTCTCTGTGTTTAATCCACACTGTGCCTCAGTTGGCAGTAATCGATGGTGAGCTTGGGCAATATAACAGCTCAAAATTGCTTCCTTCCCCAACACGGACCCCCACACTGCACCCTGACCAGAGTGAATCACTTACAGAGGGCGTCAATTTAACAAACGCTACGATTAAGCATTCAATGAGTTAAATTTCAAAAGATTATTGCACTCGAACAGTTACAACATCGATGCACCAACCCGTTGCACCGCAAAGTCTGTGAGGTGCTTTCGGCTCAGCTTGTTGCTGCTGTTCGAAAGAATTGACCCTGATTGAAGACTCCAATATGGGAATACCGGTACATTAACCTTTGCTGATTAAGCCTTTGTCAGTTGTGATGACAGAGCTTTACTGAGAAGCTACTGAGTCTACGCCAGTCATTGGGTTTTGACGGGAGGGGTGTGTGAGAGTAGTTCTGTAGCGTGGCGCGGTGGATCAACTCACCAAACCACACAGCACCCTGACACTGGCTCAAGGAGCCCAGCTTCTCACTCAGCGATTTCTCAGTTTCAGATGGTGAGTGCTGAGAGAGATGCCAAGTGGGGAGGGGGTGGGGGGGAGGCTGGGAACATCACCCAGAGAGAGAGAAAGGCAAATCAACTACCAGCCCTTCGCCCTTGGTAGCTCTAGAGCGACACTTAGCGAGGGTACGGATTACCCACAGGCACTTGCTGTCTGCCGGAGGTTCTAAAGAGATGGGGCTAAAATGGTGTATTAATAAACTTAACCACGTGTCAGCCGTGGCTCAGTGGGCAGCATTCTCGCCTCTGTGTCAGAAGGTTGCGGGTTCAAGTCCCACTCCAGAGACTTGAACACATAAATCTAGGCTGACCCTCCCAGTGCAGTGCTGAGGGAGTGCCGCACAGTCGGAGGGGAGTACTGAGGGAGCGCTGCACTGGCGGAGGGGCAGTATTGAGGGAGCGCCGCACTGTCGGAGGGGCAGTACTGAGGGAGTGCCGCACTGTTGGAGGGGCAGTACTGTGGGAGCGCTGCACTATCAGAGGGGCAGTGCTGAGGGAGTGCTGCACTGTCGGAGGGGCAGTATTGAGGGTGCGCCGCACTGGCGGAGGGGCAGTACTGAGGGAGCGCTGCACTGTTGGAGGGGCAGTACTGAGGGAGTGCTGCACTGTTGGAGGGGCAGTACTGAGGGAGCGCCGCACTGTCAGAGGTGCCGTCTTTCAGATGAGATGTTAAACCGAGAATCTCATATCAACTTAAAAAATCCCACGGCACTTTCTTTAAAAAAGTAATTGGTCAAAGGATTAGAGGAGAGTTGAGGAGAACTTTATTCACCCAGAGGGAGATGGGGGTCTGGAACTCACTGCCGAATGGCCTCCTTCTGTGCCATTAACTTCTATGATTCTATGATAATAAAAGCAAGCCACAGCATGTGTCCCTGCTTGGCAAAATATTGGCACAGAAAGCATACGTTTACAATTTGCCCAATGGTGCCATAAAATAAACGGCTCACACTTGTGAGGGAGTCACCTATATTTTTGGAGGCACTGTTTTATCAGCAGATCATCCAATTAATGAGTCACTACTGTGTTCATGCTTCACACACACCAATAGAGGCAACTCAGGGCTCCACTCACCCGCTTCGAAAGCCTCAAAGATTGCCACACGGAGCACCAGATTTTACGGCACCAGAGCGAAATATAAGACGACAATGGAACAATGTTATCAGACAACAATGGGCCAGATTTTGCTGAAGAAATAAGGGCGTTATGAATTCGCAAATCGTCCAGCGACTTGAGGCGAGGGAGAGATTCCCCGTGAATTGCGAATCGTCACGAGTTGCTGGACGATTTTCGCCACTCCGCCGTTAGCCTCGCGAACACCGGCACCTCGCCCTCAACCTCCCTGCGATTTGCTCATTAATTGTCACCGCAGAAAGGCAAGTCTAGTCATTAACGGCGTAAGTACCTTTTTAACGGCCTGATAATGGCCAATGACTGCCAATCAACCTCTCGCCCAGAAAGTGGACAATGAAAAGTGTGCAGTCTCATTCCTTCCCGTTGTGAATTGTTTTTGGAGACTTTTTTAAAGTCAAATTATTTTTTCTTACTTTTACTTTCTGTCTCTTTACTTTCTCTCTCTCTTAATCCAATCTTTCTTGCCCTCTCGTTATTTTTCTTCCTGTCCCTGATATTGAATTCACCCGATTTCCTTCTTGGTCCTGCCTCTGTTTTTCTCTCAATCCTTTAATCTCAGTGGTGGAGGAGATTCACTGATTGTACCATCATTCACCAAGGTACCACATGTCCCGTTGCCCTCTTTATTGGCTTGCACACGCAGAAACTTTGTGGGCAAAGCATTTTTATAAAACGTATCTGTGCACCGACAGGTCTAACTAACGGGGCATGCAGTGAGATACATCGCTCCAGCAGAACCTGGCCCAATATCATGACCATTCCCTTGGAAGACGCAGCCTGTTCGTCAGCCTTGCATGCAGTCAGTTTAGGAAGCGGTCTCGACGAGCATAGCAATCGCCTTTGTGCGTACAGGGGAGAACAGGCTGCCTCTTCGTGCGTGGGCTGGCTTCTCCGTAAAGTATCGCCTCTTCCACTTTTACTTTCCATTGCTCCTGAACAGTGGTGGTGACCTCATTGCAAAGGATTCGATAGGATCAACAGGGAGAAACTATTCCCTCTGGTGGGGGGAGGAATCCAGAACAAGGGGGCAGAACCTTAAAATTAGGGCCAGGCCGTTCAGGGGGGATGTCAGGAAGGACATCTTCACACAAAGGGCAGTGGGAATCTGGAACTCTCTCCCTCAAAACAGCTGTGGAGGCTGGGGGGTTCAAATGAAAATTTCAAAACTGAGCTTGATAGATTTTTGGTAGGCCAGGGTATTAAGGATTATGGAACCAATGCGGGTAGATGGAGTTAAGATACAGACCAGCTGTGATCTGATTGAATGGCGGAGCAGGCTCGAGGGGCTGAATGGCCTCCTCCTGCTTCCATTGGAGGACAGTGCAATGTTAGCGAGGACCCATTGTTCCAGCCATGAGAAAGAATCAGTACTGATAGCAGCACCGTTCCCCGTGGCAACTCCTCCACACATTGTGTTGTGAGCGTATAAAAGGGGAAGAGTTCCTGTGGGAAAAAGCCAGGGCACAAACAACAGTCTGGCAATGCTATACTATGGCCCAACAGCATCTCCCAGAACCTACCCTCTGCTTGTCAGGGTCCACAAACCTGATTCCGAAGTAGTCCTTTTCTAGCAGGTTCATGTGATGGCTGAGGAGATCTATGAGATAGTGGCCTTTAGCATCCCGCTGTAACAAAAAAGAACAAGTTTAATGAGTTTAATTCACATTGAATTTACTCAATCAGTCCCTTCATTTTTGAACATGCGGCAATTAACATAACAATCTAAGAATTAGGAGCAGGAATCGGCCATTCGGCCCCTCGAGCCTGCTCCGCCATTTAATGAGATCGTGGCTGATCTTCGACCTCAACTCCACTTTCCTGCGCTATCCCATGATTCCTTTTATATCCAAAAATCTTTGTCTTCAATATACTCAACGACTGAGCCTCCACAGCCCTCTGGGGTAGAGAATTCCAAAGATTCACCACCCTCTGAGTGAAGACATTTCTCCTCATCTCAGTCCTAAATGACCGATCCCTTATTCTGAGACTGTGACCCTGGTTCTAGACTCCCCAGCCCGGGGAAACATTCTCCCTGCATCTACCCTGTCAAACCCTGTAAGAATTTTGTATGTTTCAATGAGATTACCTCTCTTCTAAATTTTAGGGAGCATTCTATGCAATCTTTCAATTCTAATATTTTCACACCCAACACGACCTGGTTTGTGGGGGTGCTGGGCAGGAGGTATTTAACAATAGCGTCACTGTATCCGACAGGAAAGATACACAGAAGCAAAATACTGCGGATGCTGGAAATCTGAAATAAAAACAGAGAATGCTGGAAACACTCAGCGGGTCAGGCAGCGTCTGTGGAGAGAGAAACAGAGTTAATGTTTCGGGTCGGTGACCCTTGGTCAGAATTGGGAAACAGTTCAAGATGTCACAGGTTTTTAAGCAGGTGTTGGGGTGGGGAAAGGGGGGAGGGGGGAAAAGAACAAAAGGGAAGGTCTGTGATAGGGTGCGAGGCAGGAGAGATTCAATGACAAACGGGATGATGGTGCAAAGAACGAGGAGAGAGTAATTGGACAAGTTAAGACACAAAAGATGAGTCTACATAGGGTGTAAATGGGAATGGCAGAATCAGCGACAGCTGCAATGTGAAACAATAGGGGCAGAGATTATGGTGTGAAATTGTTGAACTCGATGTTGAGAGCAGAAGGCTGCAAAGGGCCCAATCGAAAGATGAGGTGCTGTTCCAGAGGTGCTTACGTTGAACAGTGTAGGAGACCGAGAACAAAGAGGTCAGAGGGAAGATATATTGCCTGCTTTATCCAACTTAATCGCTGAATAAGTCTACGAGAGAAACAGGCCTAAAATGTGAAGTCGGAATGTCATGGCGCAGTTGTGTATTGCTGGAAGTGACGGGACTTGAGAGGAACGGGCTGTACTGCTGGAGCTT
This sequence comes from Pristiophorus japonicus, assembly GCF_044704955.1. Taxonomy (NCBI): domain Eukaryota; kingdom Metazoa; phylum Chordata; class Chondrichthyes; family Pristiophoridae; genus Pristiophorus; species Pristiophorus japonicus. The sequence goes on along the minus strand of NC_091993.1, from coordinate 31,855,265 downwards.
TAGGATCCATTCCTCCCCTCCAACAGTAAAAACTGGACTATTAAATATAAAAATCCAGAATTGCATTACAGCCCGCAAAAAGAGCTGGGCAGGAAAGGGTTTATCCAAACATTGCACCCCAACCATCAGACATCACGGGAGACAAAGGTACAGGATATCTGCCATCGACCTAAATCACAATGTCCATTCACACATTCGATGGTCCTGACCATCGCAGCGAAACTAGGACTCATCGAGAGATTGGACATCATCAGAGCACCAGAAGAGAGACACTCACACCTTCAATGGTTTCCTGTCTGAAAAGATACAGGAACATTCATATATTCATTTATCTTAAGGGGTTACATTGTTTAAAAAACGTACCCTGGACTGTGGCTCCAGAAAGGCTGGTATCGGGGTAGGCCCAGACAATGGACCGGACCCTGAGCCACGCGGATACGAATGCTACTAGAAACCAACAATGAAGTCACCTTGGGACGGTTACTTTGTAAACGACCTCGCCCGACAGACAGGCGGGGGCCAAGGTAATCATGGACAATGACTCTAAATGAGGAACAATTGGCCATCAAGAGTTCACATTTGATGCGGCCATCGTGTTAAATATGTTTCAAGATTGCAAGTTGATTTTTGGTACAAAGGACGACCCATTTTCGAAGGCAAAGGACTCAGCAGTACAGAAGCAGTACAGGAACAGCAACAGAAGCCAGCCAGTCTTCGGGACACAAGCTGCAACCAAGGAAAGGGCCTACAGTCAACCTCAGAAGACAGCCGAGGAATTGATGACTGTATGTTTGTTCCAGTCAAATCATAGAAGGGTTTTGTGTTTGGGTAACTTTATATGCAACAGTCAAATCGCGAACGGGTTTAAAGGTGTCATATTGTGCCAATGCAAATGACCTTTTTGTAGGGGTTTGTATTATGGGTGTCCCACATAGATCGTAGTGATTTATACTGGGGAGGTAATTGTGTGTGTGTTTTCAATAAAACGGTCCAATCTTGGTTGAGCCAAAACCCTGTGTCGTGTGTATTTTGTTCTTTAAATCCTGACGTCAAAGAACCGTGTAACGGGACTAGGCATTTCGTAACCCTTACAGAGCCTCGGAATTATTGAATATCCCGAGGGTCTTATTACCATCAAACATGACTAACTTGGTCAACGTAATGACCACGAAGTCCTTAAAATGTCGCATTAGATTTGGCTGTAAGGTAGAAGATCATTGCGTACAGTTTATGTTATCTAACGAGAGCTCCTTGGCCAGGAAGGCACGTGGTTGAGAACCCAGATTACTGATGAGATCCGACTGGCAACCAAAGGGAGACGGAGCAAAACAAATCAAAGCAAATTCTGGGTGAGGGTTTGATAAATGTTCGGGACGATTCTGCTCAAACTGACAGCAGTTGCTGGTTGAGTTGTTTGTCAGCTTTGCTGTGCAAGTAAACGGGTCTGGGGGGGGCTGGTGACGAGTGTTGATTCTGTCGCTTCAATGTCAGTGCCACGGCAATCTGCAGAATGCGCTCCGACGTCATAGGTCGCCTGGAACTGAGGATATAAATAGCCTGTCCGTCAGCAAGAACCAGAGTGCCCCGAGAGTCTGCCGCGTGTGCATAATATTGGAACATAAGAAATAGCAGGAGTCGGCCATTCGGCCCCTCGAGCCTGCTCCGCCATTCAATGAGACCATGGTTGATCTTCTACCTCAACACTTTCCTGCACTATCCCCATATCCCTGGATTCCCTGAATGGTGAGGCCCGAGCTGCCCCCGATATTGAGCTGAGGTGGTGGCGAAGTATCAAAAACATTGGGCCGGGTGGGCGCGGAGGATCGGAGGCTGCGGGGGGGAGGGGGTGTAAGGGGGCTGGTAGGGTGCGGGGAGGTGTGAGAGCCAGCCTCATTCTATAAATACAGGGACGACTGGTGCATTTCTGCATTCAGCTAAGTGTATTATTTTCGGGTTTTCTGCCACTGACCTGTTTTTGCCCCGGTGGGGCGGCAATGGCGGCGGTGAGCTCTCCCGGGCAGGGGGCCAGCTCCCAGCACCCCGCCAGGGTTTTGGGGCCGGTTTGGGCGGGGCGCGGAGCATTACCGCCCGAGAGAGGTGAGCCGGTGTGTAACGCCCCCTGGGTGCGACACCGGCTCGATTTCTGGCTCCCGCCCGCCCCGCAGCGCCCCCTGGTGGGAAAGCCTGGGGAAGCGGGCAGCCTGAGCTGTAGCGGCCGCATTGAGGCAAGTAATGTCGCCCTTAGGTAAGTGCGATTGTTCTTTTATTTTTTTTGCGATTTATATTGTGGTGCCGTGGGCCATGTATTGGGAATGTTTTTGGTGCTTTTGTTCCTCCTAGGCCTCTCTCAGGGCGCTCAGAGGCCAGCTGTTTAGCTCGGGACTTTCCCATGCTCAGCCGGCCTAGCGCCCTGAGAGAGGCAACGCCTCCCTTAGCACCCTGCCCCACACTCGGGGCCCTGCCCCACACTCGGGGCCCCGCCCCACACTCAGGGCCCCGCCCCACACTCAGGGCCCAGCTGGTGAACATTGCCAACTGAGGTGAAAACTGTTCCCGGGCGCAAACTTTACTGCCCCGTCGCCATTACCGCCCCGAAATGAGCTGAACCGAAAATCCAGCCCTAATTTTGTTGGCCATGGTCCCCAGTGGCCCTTTTAAGGCCCCGCCCATTCGGCCGCATGCGGGCCTGATTTTCCTGCGTGCGATGATGCTGGTGCCTCGGGGCAAACCAATCTCACAGCGGGACACAAACCATTGTCAGGCCTCTCACTTACACGTACAGAGCGATTAATGCCCATTTCAGGCGGGGGGTACACTTCCCTGATTTTCTTTCCTTTCCCGAAATGGCGGGCGGCGCACCTCTGGTGGGAACTGTGCACGGGCTTCCTGCCCGCTATATTGGGGCGGGGTAGGCCGCTTAGCGTCTGCAAATGGTGTGCTGCGCGGCCAAATTTCATAGGCCCAAAATGAGAATTATCACCGGTCGCTTATATCGACACCAACACCATGGCTCCCCGTGCCTGCAAACATTGCACCACCACACTGTAAGCTTGTAATGTTTGTAGCGCCACACTGTGGATGTGGACGTATTGTGTACTGCAATTGCAGAGTTAATCATTAAACAGAACCAGGCAGATTTCCGGAGGCTTCCGAGAGAGCTGCCTGCTATGTTAGCTGCTGTGTGTGCTGTGTTCTGTGAATATATCACATTTGGCGGTGAGATGGGATTTTTTCGGATGATTTAAAGCTTAATTTTTGTTGGTGAAGGATTCAGTCAGCCGACAGAGAGACTTTGGAAGTTTCTGTCTTTGGAAAAAAGCTACAAAATCCGAGGTAAAATACAGCACATAGTGTGAACAGCTAGAGATTAAAATGGCAGGTGTAATCGGACATTTGGTGGGATATAGACACGACCGGGAACGTTTTAAAGCGTATGTGGATCGGCTAGAAATGTATTTCACTACAAATAACATAATCAAAGTTCCAGACAATGCAGTCCAGAACCAGGCTGTGTTTGGAATGTAAGAAAGTGATCTTCTTATTGGAGGTGGGTCCGGCTTTTTTCGAAACCCTTGTAAATCTGCTTGTGCCTGACGAGCCAAAGGACACAACGCTTAAAGAGATTTTAACGAAGCTGGAGCAGCACTATAACCCCAAACCGTTAGAAATTGCTGAAAGCTATCGTTTCGGGATTTGGAATCAAAAGGCTGAGGAAAGTATCAGTGATTACATCATTGCATTAAAAAAGCTATCGATGCACTGTAATTTTGGAAACTTTCAAAACCGAGCATTACGGGATTGTTTTGTTTGTGGGATGAAAAATGATGCGATCAGAAGGAAGTTATTGATGACAGATGACTTGACTTTTGAGATTGCTTGTCAGACAGCTAGGTCGATGGGCGTGACCGAACAATATTCCCGAGAATTAAATAATAATTACGGTCGTCAGTCAACCAAGGTAAATCACCTGCAGGTTCAAAGTAAAAGATGGTGGGGGCCCAAAGTCTCAGAAACTGGAAATTGTAATTGAGCGTCGAAGTCGTGAAATAGGTGCCTGGGACAACACATTGCTCAAAGTTGTCCATTCATGAAGGCAGAGTGTTTCTTCTGCAGAAAGACTTGGCATTTTGCGAAGGCATGCCGACTGAAGGGTAAACCAGCTTTCAAAGCTATGAGTCCAGCTTTCAAAGCTATGAGTTGAAATCCCAAGAGACTACATAGCATGGAAGAACAACAACAGGACGAGGAGATGTTAGAGTTACACATCATCAGGAGCACGAGGTTAACGGACAGCGATTCAGAAAGCATCAAAATCCACATAGATGTTGCGGATTTCAAGATACCAATGGAAATTGACACGGGTGCATCCGTGAGTGTAGTACCGGTGTCATTGTATTGCGACAAATTGCGTGATTTCCAACTGGAGAAATCCAAGATAGAGCTGCGAGGCTACTCGGGAGAGAAAATTCTTGTGGTAGATCGTATCACCGTACCGGTGAAATATAAAGATCAATTTCAGAACTTGCCTCTAATAGTAGTGAAAGGAGACAAGTCTGCCTTACTAGGAAGAAATTGGTTGAGCTCAGTGAAGCTGGATTGGAGTAAGATTTTCTGTGTGGAAGCGAGATTTTCATCAACAGATGAGGTTATCAAGAAGTATCCGAAGGTATTCTGCGAATCGGGCAGTCCGATCCAAGGCTTCAAGGCGAGTGTCAGGGTACAGAAGGACGCTAGATCGGTTTACTACAAGCCACGTTCCGTACCATATGCACTCAAGGAGAAGGTTGAGCAAGAACTCAAAAGGCTAGAGATTGAGAACATTATTTGTAAGATAGATGGCTATACCCATTGTTGTTGTACCTAAGTCCGATGGTTAGGTAAGATTGTGTGGTGATTATAAAGTAACCGTAAACCAGGTTCTAGAGGGTAATGTCCCCAATACATTGCCGAATATAGAAGATTTGTTCACAACACTGACAGGTGGTCAGATCTTCTCAAAATTGGATCTTACGAATGCCTACTTACAGCTTGAACTAGATGAGGAGTCCAAGTCATGTTTGACTATAAATACTTATCTAGGCCTATATCAATTTAATAGGCTACCGTTTGGAGTATCTTCCGCCCCTGCCATATTCCAAGGAGTGATGAACCAGATTTTGCAAGGTATTGAAGGGGTAGTATGTTATTTGGATGACATACTAATTTCAGCAACAAATAGGCAAATTCATAATAACATATTGAATGAAGTTCTCAAAACGATAGAGAAGCACAGCGTACGAATGTCTGCTCGTAAGTGTGAGTTATTTAAAAACTCAGTGGAGTACTTAGGGTACAGCGTAGATAAAGATGGTTTACATCCAACCATGGAAAAATTGGATGCTATCAGAATTGCACCCAATCCCAGGAATGTCACTGAACTTCGTTCATTCTTGGGTCTTTTGAACTATTATGGGAAGTTCCTACTAAATTTGGCTACAGTATTACATCCACTGAATGAACTTTTGAAAAAACAGGCCCATTGGAAGTGGTCAAAAGAATGCGATACAGCATTCAAGGAGTGTAAAAGCAAATTGGTAGAGAGCACCATGTTAGTTCACTATGACATATCTAAGGAGATTAAGCTAGCATGTGATGCCTCTCCGTATGGAGTTGGGGCAATAATCTCTCATGTATTAAGTAGTGGGGAGGAGAGACCAATTGCTTTTGCTTCACGCACTCTCAGTGCCAGTGAGAGTAATTATGCGCAAACTGAAAGGGAAGCTTTGGCATTAATTTTTGGGGTCAAGAAGTTTCACAAATACTTGTAAGGTCGTAAGTTTACCATCGTTACGGACCATAAGCCCCTAACAGCAATCCTCCATCCAAAGTCCCCAGTTCCAACATTAGCTGCAGCCCGAATGCAGAGATGGGCTTTGATTTTGTCAGCATATACATATGATATTGAACACAGATGATCAGCTGATCACAGTAATGCTGATGCAATGTCTAGATTGCCTTCCCCATCACAAGTTACACCCGATAGGGAAGAAGTGTTTTATTTTTCATACATTGATGAACTGCCAGTCACAGCTGAAGAAATTGGTAGAGCAACCAAATGTGACCCAGTGATGTCAAAGGTGTATGATTATATTGCAAATGGATGGCCAAACCAGGTAACAGACAAAGATGCACATCCATTCTTCATTTGTAGGAATGAATTATCAGTCGATAAAGATTGTATCTTGGGGGGTGCAAGAGTGGTTATACCAAATAAATTCAGGTCCAAATTATTAGGAGACCTCCATGACCAGCACCTGGGAATGTGCTTGACCAAGAGTTTTGCATGCAGTTATTTATGGTGGCCAGGTCTTGATAAAGATACAGAGTACATTGTGAGTCAGTGTACGACATGTCAATCGGTAAGCAAGCAACCACCACCAGTACCATTACAGCCATGGAAATGGCCTCCCAGGGTGGGGCAAAGGCTACATATTGATTTTGCTGAGTTAGAAGGACAACAATTGTTCATTGTGATTGATAACCATTCGAAGTTGGTTGAGATGTTTCCAATGTGGAAAATGACAACAAGTAAAACATTGGACATTTTACGAAAATTATTTTCTTCATTTGGCCTCTCTGAAGAAATTGTTTTGGACAATGGACCACAATTTCGTTCAGAAGAATTGCACAATTCACAAGCAAAAATGGTGTGAAACATACCAAGGTTCCACCATACCATCCTGCTTCGAATGGTGCAGCAGAGCGTACTGTACAAATTGTAAAACGTGCCCTCATAAAACAAATGTTAGATCCAAATCCAAGGAAACGACAGTTGTCATTGAATCACAAATTGGCTAATTTTTTGATTACATATCGAAATACTCCTCATACAACTACTGGTAGAACACCAGCAGAGTTGTTTCTCAAACGACAGCCACGAACCAGATTCTCGTAGTTAAAGCCAAATTTGGCACAGTCCGTAGAAGAGACACAATTAAGACAGAAAGAGAATCATGATAGAGGTAGAGTAAAAGAGAGAAGTGTGAAATTAAACCAGGTGAGAGTGAAGAACCATCACCATAAATGGGTAAAGTGGTTACCAGGATGAGTGGTGAAGATACGTGGTCCTCGCTCAAAATTGGTAAAGATGTTTGATAATATTTGTTCATATTGATCATATTTTACCTACGGACATGGGAGGAGTTGAAGGTGGGAATGATTCAATTATTTCTGACTCATCAGATAGTTTTGATACACCAGTACAAATCCTAAATCCAATGTACTGGAAACAAATCCAGGAGAGAATCAGAATGAAAGTCTGAATCCGAGTCAGGAAAACAAAGAGCCTGAAGTTAGAGTGATTTCAAATGAAAATCAAGGAAATTCCGTGGAAGAAAACGTTCCTCAGGATGAGCCTCGAATGAGTTTAGATTCAACACCATGTTTGGAAGGTTCTGTTCGAGAGCGAAGGTATCCTCTTCAAAACAGAAAACAAGTGGTAAAGTTAAATTTGTAAATATGGAAAAAAAATAAGTTTATATCCTGTTATGTATGTGTTATATATAAACATGAAAATTATGTACGATGTTTGTTATAATAACTTCTTCATTAAGGTGGGAGAAGTGTAATATCTGTAAGCTTGTAATGTTTGTAGCTCCACACTGTGGATGTGGACGTAGTGTACTGCAATTGCAGAGTTAATCATTAAACAGAACCAGGCAGATTTCCAGAGGCTTCCGAGAGAGCTGCCTGCCGTGTTAGGAACTGTGTGTGCTGTGCTCTGTGAATATATCACACACACCTACACCGCGAATACGCAGTCTCCAGAGAATACAACCACTACACCAGCACAGACACGCCAATCCATGCCTGACTGGAACAACCTACCGCCAACCCCTCCCAAATCTAGACGGCCATTTTGGACCGTCGCCGAAGCCCTTCAACGATCTCCCCTCAGCCTCGATGTCCGACGGTGAAATGCTTGGAAGAACTGCGACACATGGAATGGATTCCTTACTCGAGGAGCCCACAGTACAACTTGAAGGATAAACCTTCCTCACAAACAGTGGACAACCATCGACCGCCTCAGAACTGGTTTCGGTCGATGCTGTCACCTTCTCCATAGATAGAAGATCATGCGACTGTGGAGCTCCTAATCAGACCCTGGAGCACTGCCCTGAGAGGGAATTCATAGGCAGCCTGCAAGATATCCACGCTGTTACACCGGAAGCTTTGGCCTGGATATACGACTTAGATACTGACATTTGATTTACTTTTCTACTACCTGACCTGGGGCCAATACTTATCCCTCAATCAACATAACAAAAACAGATTATCTGGTCATTATCACATTGCTGTTTGTGGGAGCTTGCTGTGAGCAAACTGACTGCCACATTTCCCACATTACAACAGTGACTACACTCCAAAAGTACTTCATTGGCTGTAAAGCACTTTGAGACTTCCGGTGGTCATGAAAGTCGCTCTAGAAATGTAAGTCTTTCTTTCTTTACCGTACGAAAGAAGAATAGGCCCAAACGTCCCCTCCGCTCTCAGCCGTAGCTACAGTCCATACTGTGAGTGCAGCACGAGGGAAATGTCTTTACAGAAAGATAAATACTTCATTTTTCTCAAACGCGAGTGTATTTCAAGTCTTCATGTTGATCGGGGGATCCGGCGGGTGAGTACATTGAAGACAGCGACCGAGCGGAACATGCGGAAAGTGAGGGTGTGGCCTCTCGCTAATACGAGCGGGCTATCGACGTGCTCTGTGCCCACGAGGAACAGGCCTCGATTCAAGTAATTAGCATCACGGCAGCTTGACACACACGGTGCGGGTTCCGCGCATCTCAGCTCAAACACTGCATTCACGTCACTTGTGGGCGAAGAACTGTGTCTCGGAGCTCTTTACTCAGGCCTCACTCTCGCAGGTTTTACCACAAATCATCTTCTGTTGTGGCTTTCTGTGAACCTGCACCTAACCACAACTTGTATTTATATAGCGCCTTTAATGCAGTAAAACGTCCCAAGGCGCTTCACAGGAGCATTATCAAACAAAATCTGACACCACAGGTGATTAAGAACTTGGTCAAAGAGATAGGTTTTAAGGAGAGTCTTAAAGGAGGAAAGAGAGGTAGAGAGGCGGAGAGGTTTAGGGAGGGAGTTCAGAGCTTGGGGCCCAGGCAGCTGAAGGCATGGCCACCAATGGTTGAGCGATTATAATCAGGGATGCTCAGGAGGGCAGAATTAGAGGAGCGCAGACATCTCGGGGGGTTGTGGGGCTGGAAGAGATTACAGAGATAGGGAGGGGCGAGGCCATGGAGGGATTTGAAAACAAGGATGAGAATTAAAAATTTGAGGTGTTTCCAGACCGGGAGCCAATGTAGGTCAGTGAGCACAGGGGGTGAGGGGTGAGCGGGACTCGGTGCGATTTAGGACACGGGTCAGCGAGCACAGGGGGTGATGGGTGAGCGGGACTCAAGTGCAAGTTAGGACACAGGGCACAGGGGGTGATGAGTGAGCAGGACTCGGTGTGAGCTGGGACACGGGGCAGCAGAGTTCTGGATGAGCTCAGGTTTACGGAGGGTAGGAGGTGGGAGGAGGCCGGCCAGGAGCGCGCTCTCCCGACTCTCTCTGATCTGTCTGTAATACACATGTGGTGATAAAGCTGTTTGTTATTGTGTACATGGCACGCTCTCGGTTACAGGTCTCTCCTTGCCCTGACCATCATCAAATATTCCATGTGGTGCTTCAGCCCAGACCTGGCACAGTTAATTCTAGGGAAGGCCATCTTTGTACAGTGGCAGCTGTGGATCAGTGGGCAGCACCCTCGCCTCTTGGTCAGAGGTTGTGGGTTCAAGTCTCACTCCAAGCCTTGAGCACATAATCTAGGCTGACACTCCAGTGCAGTGCTGAGGGAGCGCTGCATTGTCAGAGGGGCAGTACTGAGGGAGCGCCGCACTGTCGGAGGGACAGTACTGAGGGAGCGCCGCACTGTCGGAGGAGCAGTACTGAGGGTGCGCCGCACTGTCGGAGGGGCAATACTGAGGGAGCGCCACACTGTCGGAGGGGCAGTACTGAGGGAGCACCGCACTGTTGGTGGGTCAGTACTGAGGGAGCACCGTATTGTCGGATGGCACTATTTCGAAGAAGGGCAGAAGAGTTATCCCTGGTGTCCTGGGGCCAATATTTATCCCTCAATCAACATCACTAAAACAGATTATCTGGTCATTATCACATTGCTGTTTGTGGGAGCTTGCTGTGCGCAAATTGGCTGCCGCGTTTTGTATATTACAACATTGACTACACTCCAAAAGTGCTGCATTGGCTGTAATGCACTTTGAGACGTCCGGTGGTCGTGAAAGGCGCTATATAAATGCAAGTCTTCTTTCAGTGCAGCACGCAGGGGGCAGTGGATCTGGGTGCAATGCAGGTGAGAACTAATGGCCCTGAAATTCCAATGTCCCGGGTCCGTACAGACTCGGGAAGGCATCGGAAAAGCCGGTTTTCGGCGCGCAATGCTTTTCCGATCTGTCAAGTTTCTGGCTTGACAGATCTTCCGCATATCGGAAGCGAGGACACTTGCAGGGCAAGATTTCCGATATTTACGCATGTCTTGCCCTGCAAGTGTCCTCAAAAATCTTGCACCTGAGAAAGCAGGCATATGGCTTACTTTTACAGATGCCAGTGTTTAAAAATACACACAAACATTCTAAACTAAAGTTAGAAAAACACATTTTACTTTTAAAAAACCCTCCCCACTACGGTAAGTTTATTTTAAGGCTTAATTAAAAAAACTTTATTAAAAAGTCGGGAACATTTTTTTTTATAATAACTTTAATTTAAATGAACGTTAAACATGTAGTTTATTTTCTATTTTTTATTGTGCTTTGGGTGTTTGTGGGGGTGGTTTCTCATTCAAAGTAATAGGAGTTCTGGACTTACTATGAATGAGAATCTATGCTACACTGCTACACCTGATTGACTGCTGTCTGCAGCTCACGGCCTGCGCACATGTCCACGTGCACGTGCTGCAACGCGCAGTCATGAGAGGCCTCAGGCTGGGAAGTTTTAACGGGCGCAGCAGCAACAGGTAAGTGTGCATCTTTTTTTTCTATTTCACTCGTTTGCCCGCGGGAAGACCGCAAACGGAATTTCAGGCCCATTATTTCCAAACTCATACATAACTTCACCCCACCCCCCTCCTCGCACTGTAGCACAGCAGAGCACAAACTACACAGGGGTGATGTTCCACTTTGCCCCCGGGAGTGCTGAACGGGAATCCTGAACACCGCACTCCTCCCTGCCCCAGCCATTAACATGAAGGTGTGGCCCGTGTTACACACTCGCCCCGAACACAATTCCCCACCTGGGGCACGGGGCAGAAACTCTCCGTGCAGGGCAGCGCAACAATGGCCAGCTGGAAAATTCGAGCGGAATGAAAGCTGGTTTTTGCGTTTAAATCACATGCAAATGGATAATTGCTGGTGAATGACTTAATGACAATCTGCTTCATTACTTTGCCTCTAACCATCAACTCTGCTCCTATTTTCGTCATATCTTCTGGCCGAGTGAATGTTGAAGATGATTTCTGTTCAGCATACATACTCTCTTAAATGTCTGCACGCACTGCGAATCCACTGGCACTGGAGTGCAGATGGACTCACTCTGGAGCATGCGCGATGCTGAGAATGTTGTGGATAGCACATTTAGTGAGTTGGTCACACCGCAGGTAAGGGTTAGGACAGATAGTGAATGGGTGACCAAGAAACAAGGCAAGAGCAGGAAGGTAGTGCAGGAGTCCCCTGCGGTCATCTCTCTCCAAAACAGATATACCATTTTGGATACTGTTGGGGGAGATGACTTACCAGGGGAAGGCACCAGCAGCCAGGTTCATGGCACCATGGGTGGCTCTGCTGCACAGAAGGGCGGGAAAAAGAGTGGGAGAGCTATAGTGATAGGGGACTCTATTGTAATGGGAATAGATAGGAGTTTCTGCGGCCGTAACTGAGGCACCAGGATGGTATGTTGCCTCCCTGGTGCAAGGGTCAAGGATGACTCGGAGCGGCTGCAGAGCATTCTGGAGAGGGAGGGTGAACAGGCAGTTGTCGTGGTACATTTAGGTACCAACGATATAGATAAGAAGCGGGAAGAGGTCCTACAAGCTGAATTTAGGGAGCTAGGAGTTAAATTAAAAAGTAGGACCTCAAAGGTAGTAATCTCTGGATTGCTACCAGTGCCACGTGCTAATCAGAGTAGAGGGAGCAGGATAGTTAGAATAAATATGTGGCTTGAACAGTGGTGCAAGAGGGAAGGATTCAAATTCCTGGGATATTGGAACTAGTTCTGGGGGAAGTGGGACCTGTACAAAAGGGACGGTCTGCACTTGGGTAGGACTGGAACTGATGTCCTGGGGGTAACATTTGCTAATGCAGTTTGGGAGTGTTTAAACTAATATGGCAGGGGGATGGGAACCTATGCAGCGAGACAGGGCGAAGTAATATGGAGTCAGAAACAGATGGTAGAAAGGTAAAAAGCAATAGTGGAAGGCCGAGTAAACAAAGGCAAGAAACAAAAAGGGCCACACTACATCATAATTCTAAAAGGACAAAGGGTGTTAAAAAAACAAGCCTGAAGGCTTTGTGTCTTAATGCAAGGAGTATCCGTAATAAGCTGGATGAATTAACTATGCAAATAGATGTTAACAGATATGATGTGATTGGGATTACAGAGACGTGGCTCCAGGATGATCAGGGCTGGGAACTCAACATCCAAGGGTATGCAACATTCAGGAAGGATAGAATAAAAGGAAAAGGAGGCGGGGTAGCATTGCTGGTTAAAGAGGAGATTAATGCAATAGTTAGGAAGGACATTAGCTTGGATGATGTGGAATCTATTTGGGTAGAGCTGCAGAACATCAAAGGGCGAAAAATGTTAGTGGGAGTTGTTTACAGACCTCCAAACAGTAGTAGTGATGTTGGGGAGGGCATCAAACAGGAAATTAGGGGTGCATGCAATAAAGGTGCAGCAGTTATCATGGGTGACTTTAATATGCATATAGATTGGGCTAACCAAATTGGAAGCAATATGGTGGAGGAGGATTTCCTGGAGTGCATAAGGGATGGTTCTCTAGACCAATATGTCGAAGAACCAACTAGGGGGAGACCATCTTAGACTGGGTGTTGTGTAATGAGAGAGGATTAATTAGCAATCTCGTTGTGCGAGGCCCCTTGGGGAAGAGTGATCATAATATGGTGGAATTCCACATTAGGATGGAGAATGAAACAGTTAATTCAGAGACCATGGTCCAGAACTTAAAGAAAGGTAACTTTGAAGGTATGAGGCGTGAATTGGCTAGAATAGATTGGCGAATGATACTTAAGGGGTTGACAGTGGATGGGCAATGGCAGACATTTAGAGACTGCATGGATGAACCACAACAATTGTACATCCCTGTCTGGCGTAAAAATAAAAAAGGGAAGGTGGCTCAACTGTGGCTATCCAGGGAAATCAGGGATAGTATTAAAGCCAAGGAAGTGGCATACAAATTGGCCAGAAATAGCAGTGAACCTGGGGACTGGGAGAAATTTAGAACCCAGCAGAGGAGGACAAAGGGTTTGGTTAGGGCAAGGAAAATAGAGTACAAGAGGAAGCTTGCAGGGAACATTAGGACGGACTGCAAAAGCTTCCATAGATATGTAAAGAGAAAAAGGTTAGTAAAGACAAACATAGGTCCCCTGCAGTCAGAATCAGGGGAAGTCATAACTGGGAACAAAGAAATGGTAGACCAATTGAACAAGTACTTTGATTCGGTATTCACTAAGGAGGACACAAACAACCTTCTGGATATAAAAGGGGTCAGAGGTTTAGTAAGAAGGAGGAACTGAGGGAAATCTTTATTAGTCGGGAAATTGTGTTGGGGAAATTGATGGGATTAAAGGCCGATAAATCCCCAGGGCCTGATGGTCTGCATCCCAGAGTACTTAAGGAGGTGGTCTTGGAAATAGCGGATGCATTGACAGTCATTTTCCAACATTCCACAGACTCTGGATCAGTTCCTATGGAGTGGAGGGTAGCCAATGTAACCTCACTTTTTAAAAAAGGAGGGAGAGAGAAAACGGAATTATAGACCGGTCAGCCTGACATCAGTAGTGGATAAAATGATGGGATCAATTATTAAGGATGTCATAACAGCGCATTTGGAAAGAGGTGACATGATAGGTCCAAGTCAGCATGGATTTGTGAAAGGGAAATCATGCTTGACAAATCTTCTGGAATTTTTTGAGGATGTTTCCAGTAGAGTGGACAAGGGAGAACCAGTTGATGTGGTGTATTCAGACTTTCAGAAGGCTTTTGACGAGGTCCCACATAAGAGATTAATGTGCAAAGTTAAAGCACATGGGATTGGGGGTAGTGTGCTGATGTGGATTGAGAACTCATTGGCAGACAGGAAGCAAAGAGTAGGAGTAAATGGGTACTTTTCAGAATGGCTAGTGGGGTACCGCAAGGTTCTGTGCTGGGGCCCCAGCTGTTTACATTGTACATTAATGATTTAGACGAGGGGATTAAATGTAGTATCTCCAAATTTGCGGATGACACTAAGTTGGGTGGCAGTGTGAGCTGCGAGGAGGATGCTATGAGGCTGTAGAGTGACTTGGATAGGTTAGGTGAGTGGGCAAATGCGTGGCAGATGAAGTATAATGTGGATAAATGTGAGGTTATCCACTTTTGTGGTAAAAACAGAGAGACAGACTATTATCTGAATGGTGACAGATTCGAAAAAGAGGAGGTACAACGAGACCTGGGTGTCATCGTACATCAGTCATTGAAGGTTGGCTTGCAGGTACAGCAGGCGGTTAAGAAAGCAAATGGCATGTTGGCCTTCATAGCGAGGGGATTTGAGTACGGGGCAGGGAAGTGTTACTACAGTTGTGCAGGGCCTTGGTGAGGCCACACCTGGAGAATTGTGTACAGTTTTGGTCTCCTAACTTGAGGAAGGACATTCTTGCTATTGAGGGAGTGCAGCGAAGGTTCACCAGACTGATTCCCGGGATGGCGGGGCTGACATATCAAGAAAGATTGGATCAACTGGGCTTGTATTCACTGGAGTTCAGAAGAATGAAAGGGGATCTCATAGAAACGTTTAAAATTCTGATGGGTTTAGACAGGTTAGATGCAGGAAGAATGTTCCCAATGTTGGGGAAGTCCAGAACCAGGGGTCACAGTCTAAGGATAAGGGGTAAGCCATATAGAACCGAGCAGGGGTCACAGTCTAAGGATAAGGGGTAAGCCATTTCGGAGGAGAAACTTCTTCACCCAGAGAGTGGTGAACCTGTGGAATTCTCTACCACAGAAAGTTGTTGAGGCCAATTCACTAAATATATTCAAAAAGGAGTTAGATGTAGTCCTTACTACTAGGGGGATCAAGGGGTATGGCGAGAAAGCAGGAATGGGGTACTGAAGTTGCATGTTCAGCCATGAACTCATTGAATGGTGGTGCAGGCTCGAAGGGCCGAATGGCCTACTCCTGCACCTATTTTCTATGTTTCTATGTTTCATACAGAGACCGCACTCCAGGACATAGTCGATGTATTTATTGAGACGTACGAAAGCATGGGCCTTACACTAAACATCCGTAAGACAAAGGTCCTTCACCAGCCTGTCCTCACCGCACAGCACTGCCCCGCAGTCATCAAAATCCACGGCGTGGCCCTGGACAACGTGGACCATTTCCCATACCTCGGGAGCCTCCTATCAACAAGAGCAGACATTGACGACGAGATTCAACACCGCCTCCAGTGTGCCAGTGCAGCCTTCGGTCGCCTGAGGAAAAGAGTGTTTGAAGATCAGGCCCTCCAAACTGCCACCAAGCTCATGGTCTACAGGGCTGTAGTAATACCCACCCTCCTGTATGGCTCAGAGACATGGACCATATACAGAAGGCACCTCAAGTTGCTGAAGAAATATCACCAAAGATATCTCCGCAAGATCCTACAAATCCCCTGGGAGGACAGGCGCACCAACATCAGCGTCCTCACTCATTCTAACATCCCCAGCATTGAAGCACTGACCACACTCGATCAGCTCCGCTGGGCAGGCCACATCGTCCGCATGCCAGACACGAGACTCCTAAGCAAGTGCTCTACTCGGAGCTCCTTCATGGCAAACGAGCCAACGGTGGACAGCAGAAACGTTACAAGGACACCCTGAAAGCCTCCCTGATAAAGTGCAACATCCCCACTGACACCTGGGAGTCCCTGGCCCAAGATCGCCCTAAGTGGAGGAAGTGCATCCGAGAGCATGCAGAAATCAAGCGCAGGCAGTGGAAAGAGCGTGCGGCAAACCAGTCCCACCCACCGCTTCCCTAAACGACTATCTGTCCCACCTGTGACAGATTCTGTGGCTCTCATATTGGACTGTTCAGCCACCAAAGAACTCACTTCAGGAGTGGAAGCAAATCTTCCTTGATTCTGAGGGACTGCCTATGATGATGATGTTTCCTCTCTTGGGGGAGTCTAGAACTAGGGGGCATAGTTTCAGGATAAGGGGTCGGCCAATTTAGGACTGAGATGAGGAGAAATTTCTTCACTCACTCAGGGGGTGGTGAATCTTTGGAATTCTCTGCCCCAGAGGGCTGTGGAGGCTCAGTCTTTGAGTATATTCAAGACAGAGATCGATAGACTTTTGGATATTAAGGGAATCAAAGGATCTGGGGATAGTGCAGGAAAGTGGAGTTGAGGTAGAAGATCAGCCGTGCTCTCACTGAATAGCGGAGCAGGCTCGAGGGGCTGAATGGCCTTCTTGTGCTCCTAATTCTTATGTTCTTATCTGACCGTGACCTCAAGTTTTCTGATGGGTTCAGTGAAAAATAACCAATCACAATGATGTTCCCCTTTCTGATTGGCTGACTGTTTCTACTGTGTAAAGCAACCAATCAGATAACAGGAAAAAAAATGAACAGATTCAGACGTCACAGTTCCCCATTCCATGGCGGCCCAGCAAACCACTTGCATTTATGTAGCGCCTTTAACGTACTAAAACGGCCATGGATGCTTCACAGGAGCGTTACCAAGCAAACATTTGACACCGAGTCACTTAAAGAGATATTAGGACAGGCTTACATACAGAGGTAGGTTTTAAGGAACGTCTTGAAGGAGGAGAGAGGGGTGGAGAGGTTTAGAGAGGGAATTCTAGAGCTTGGGGCCCAGGCAACTGACGGAACGGCCACCAATAGTGGAGCGATTATAATCGAGGATGCTCAAGAGGCCAGAATTGGAGGAGCGTAGACATCTCAGGGGGTTGGAGGGCTCTAGGAGATTACAGAGATTGGAAGGGGCGAGGGCCATGGACGGATTTGAAACCAAGGATGAGAATTTTGAAATCGAGGCGCTGCTTAACCGGGAGCCAATGTAGGTCAGCAAACACAGGGGGTGATGGGTGAACGGGACTCGGTGCGAGTTAGGACACGGGGTAGCGAGCACAGGGGGTGATGGGTGAGCGGGACTCGGGGTGAGTTAGGACACGGGGCAGCGAGCACAGGGGGTGATGGGTGAGTGGGACTCGGGGTGAGTTAGGACACGGGGCAGCGAACACACGGGGTGATGGGTGAGCGGGACTTGGTGTGAGTTAGGATATGGGCAGTGAGCACAGGAGGTGATGGGTGAGTGGGAATTGGTGCAAGTTAGGACACGGGGCAGCGAGCACAGGGAGTGATGGATGAGCGGGACTCGGTGCGAGTTGGGACACGGGGCACAGGGGGTGATGGGTGAGCGGGACTCGGTGCGAGTTGGGACACGGGGCAGCCGAGTTTTAGATGAGCTGAAGTTTACGGAGGGTGGACGATGGGAGCCCAGCCAGGGGAGCAGTGGGATAGTCGAGCCTGGAGGTAACAAGGGCAGTGATGAGGGTTTCAGCAGTGGATGAGCTGAGGCAGGTACAACCTGAGGTCACAAAGATGCTCTTCTCTGTCGCTGGGGAAGTTCACACTGTCAAAACGTTGCAAATCTTTCACACGCTCAATATGCTCTCAGCTCTCCCCTGCACCAACCTAACAGCTCATTTGGAAACAGCTGAATTGGATTCACTGGGCTGAAAATCAGCTGCTTTGCCATTTCTGTGAATGCACCGATTACGCACATTTCCCGCGTTACGTGACAGTGGGCAGCACTCCCGCCTCTGGGTCAGAAGGTCGTGGGTTCAAGTCCCACTCCAGGGACCTGAGCACAAAATCTAGGCTGACACTGAAGTTTACGGAGAGTGAGGGAGTGCCGCACTGTCAGAGGGGCAGTACTGAGGGAGCGCCGCACTGACGGAGGGTCAGTACTGAGGGATCGGCGCACTGTCGGAGGGGCAGTACTGAGGGAGCGCCGCAGTGTCGGAGGGGCAGTACTGAGGGAGCGCCGCACTGTCGGAGGGGCAGTACTGAGGGAGCGCCGCACTGACGGAGGGGCAGTACTGAGGGAATGCTGCACTGTCCGAGGGGCACTACTGAGGGAGCGCCGCACTGTCGGAGGGGCACTACTGAGGGAGCGCCGCACTGTGGGAAAGGCAGTACTGAGGGAGTGCAGCACTGTCGGAGGTGCCGCCTTTTGCATGAGACATTGAATCTGCTCTCTCAGGTGGCTGTAAAAGATCCCATAGCACTATTTGAAGAAGAGCAGGGGAGTTATCCCCGGTGTCCTAGGCCAGTATTTCCCCCAATCACTGTAACAAAAGAAAATTATCCGGTGATTGAACTCATTGCTGTTTGTGGGAGAAAGAAAGAACTGCATTTATATAACGCCTTTCATGACCACCAGGCGTCTCAAAGCACTTTAAAGCCAATTAAGTACTTTTGGAGTGTAGTCACTGTTGTAATGTGGGAAACACAGCAATCAATTTGCGCACAGCAAGCTCCCACACACAGCAATGTGATAATGACCAGATAAGCTGTTTTTTGTTATGTTGATTGAGGGATAAATATTGGCCCCAGGACACCGGGGATAACTCCACTGCTCTTCTTCGAAATAGTGCCATGGAATCTTTTACATCCACCTGAGAGAGCAGACGGGGCCTCGGTTTAACGTCTCACCCGAAAGACGGCACCTCCGACAGTGCGGCACGCCCTCAGCACTGCTCTGGGAGTGTCAGCCTAGATTTATGTGCTCAAGTTCCTGGAGTGGGACTTGAACCCACAACCTTCTGACTTAGAGGCGAGAGAGAGAGCGAACCACTGAGCCATGGCTGGTATTCTTGTGTGCAAATTGGCTGCCACGTTTCCCTACTTTACAACAGTGACTGCACTTCCAAAGGTACTTCATAGAATCATAGAAATTTATAGCACGGTAGGAGGCCATTCAGCCCATCTTGTCCACACCGGTGATCAAGAGCTATCCAGCCTAATCCCACTTTCCAGCTCTCGATCCGTAGCCCTGTAGGTTACGGCACTTTAGGTGCACATTCAAGTACTTTTTAAATGAGGTGAGGGTTTCTGCCTCTACCACCCTTTCAGGCAGTGAGTTCCAGACCCCCACCACCCTCTGGGTGAAGACATTTCCCCTCAAATTCCCTCTAAACATCCTACAAATCACTTTAAATCTATACCCCCTGGTTGTTGACCCCTCTGCCAAGGGAAACGGATCCTTCCTATCCACTCTATCCAGGCCCCTCATAATTTTACACACCTCAATCAGGTCTCCCTCAGCCTCCTCTGTTCCAAAGAAAACTGACCCAGCATCTCCAATCTTTCCTCATAGCCAAAATTCCACAGTCCATGCAACATTCTTGTAAATCTCCTCTGCACCCTTTCCAGTGCAATCACATCTTTCCTATAATGTGGTGACCAGAACTGCACACAGTACTCCAGCTGTGGCCTAACCAGTGTTTTATACAGTTCAAGCATAGCCTCCCTGCTCTTGTATTCCATGCCTCGACTAATAAAGATAAGAATTCCGTATGCCTTCTTAACCACCTTATCTACCTGGCCTGCTACCTTCAGGGATCTGTGGACCTGCATTCCCAAGGTCCTTGTTCATCTACACGTTTCAGTGTCGTACCATTTAATGTGTATTCCCTTGCCTTGTTAGCCCTCCCCAAATGCATTACCTCACACTTCTCTGGATTGAATTCCATTTGCCACTGTTCTGCCCACCTGACCAGTTGATTGATAACTTCCTGCAGTCTGCAGCTTTCTTCTTCATTATCAACCACACAGCCTATTTTAGTGTCATTGCAAACTTCTTAATCATAGCCCCAACATTCAAGTCCAAGTCATTGATATATACTACAAAAAGCAAGGGACCCAGTACTGAACCCTGCGGAACCCCTCTGGAAACATCCTTCCAGTCACAAAACCACCTATTGACCCATTACCCTTTGCTTCCTGCTTCTGAGCCAATTTTGGATCCAACTTTCCACTTTGCCCTGGATCCCATGGGCTTTTGCTTTCGTGACCAGTCTGCCATGTGGGACTTTATACACTACATCATACACACTGCCCTCATCGACCCTCCTTCATTGGCTGTGAAGCATTTGGGACGTCCTGAGGTCATGAAAGGCGCTATAGAAATGCAAGTTGTTTTTTATTTAAATGCAAAGTGTAAGAGATGTGCTTCAAAGTATCGGTCGATATATGTTGTTATGTATTTAACCCTTTGTAACCTGCATCACACCTGACCACCAGAGGGCCTACCTGTTGGAGTCCCAAGGGATCCCAGCATCCCTTGGGAGCACAGTATATAAGCAGGCCACCCACGAGGTACCTGCACTCTGGAGTCTTATTAAAGGAGCTAAGGTCACACTTGCTCATTGTACACAGTACTCAGTTTCATCCTTTATTATGAGTGTACCATATATATAGATTATTTCATATATATAACAGAAAGTTGAAAGTGAGTTGGAGACTTTCAATGAATGCCAAGGGCTACTTTCCCCCCCTGGATACTGAACACATTGCTTTAATCATCGTCTCATTACTTTCAACACTCTAATAATCCCTTACTTCATTAGCTTTTTTCTGCCGACTGTGATTGGAGTTTGTTGTGTTGATGAGAGTTTGCTTCGGAGAATTCCAAACACATGCAACACGGCATTGCAGGCACAAAGGAGCAGCAAGATCCAAGACACCACGATAACATCCAGATCACACCTAACTGTAGATCAGACAGAGGATTCACAGTGCTTGACTTACTCTCAGATTGCCAGAAGCTTGTCTGTAGAATACCCTTCAAGTTCAGCAAGGTTGAAGTGTTTAGACACATGGACATTTATGTTTTGGGCCTGGGAGGTGCTATTCCACCATGGGGGCTTGTGAGGTGCTATCCCACCGTCACAACCAATATTCACAGCCATGCAAGACTCACAAGATACAGTCAGGAGTCAGGCCATGATGCTATTCCTCTCCTTGCCACAGGGACTTGCATTTCTATAGCGCCTTTAACGACCACCAGACGTCTCCACGCGCTTTACAGCCAATGAAGTACTTTTGTAGTGCAGTCACTGTTGTAATGTGGGAAACGAGGCAGCCAATTTGCGCACAGCAAGCTCCCACAAACAGCAATGTGGTAATGACCAAATAATCTGTTTTAGTGATGTTGATTGACGGATAAATATTAGCCCCAGGACACCGGGGAGAACTCCCCTGCTCTTCTTCGAAATAGTGCCATGGGATCTTTTACATCCACCTGAGAGGGCAGACAGGGCCTCGGTTTAACGTCTCATCCAAAAGACGGCACCTCCAACAGTGCAGTGCTCCCTCAGTACTGCACTGGGAGAGTCAGCCTGGATTTATGTGTTCAATGTCCCTGGAGTGGGACTTGAACCCACAACCTTCTGACTCCGAGGCGAGAGTGCTACTCACTGAGTCACGACTGACACTTCAAGTGAGGCCAATTCTAGCACTGGAACCCTGATATATATTTTTCATTCTTTCCTCATTATGGTCAAGGAATCCACGAGCCTCCCACGGAGCACCCAACCGGTTGTACTGTTTATACTGAAGACAATTGCCCAAGTAAAATGACCAACAATCAAAATACCAAAGTACATCAGAGTCAGACTGATTTGTGGATCCATCTTCTGCGGAGTGAAGTGACATCACACAGGATGGCAAACTGAACCTGAACGATATTACGCGCCGGGAAAGACAAATTGGTATATTCTCTAAATGCCGAGCGACGAGGGGCTGTGGAGGAGCAGAGGGATTTGGGGCTCCTGGTACAGAAATCAATCAAAGCTCGTGCACAGGGACAAAACGTGGTCACATAGCCTAATGGAGTGTTGGCCTTTATTGCAAGGGAATTGGAATTCAAAAGTCAGTCAAAAGTGATGCTTCAGTTGTACAGAGCTCTGGTCAGACACCATCTGGAGTTCTGGCCCTGCCCCTCAGGAAGGATGTATCGGCCTTGGAGGGGAGCAGCGCAGAGTCAACAGAACGATACCCGGGGCTAACAGGATTAAATTATGAGAACATGAGAATTAGGAGCAGGAGTCGGCCATTCGGCCCCTCGAGCCTGCTCCGCCATTCAATAAGATCATGGCTGATCTGATCATAGACTCAGCTCCACTTCCCCGCCCGCTCCCCATAAGCCTCAACTCCCCTGTAGTTCACAAATCTGTCTATCTCCGCCTTAAATATATTCAATGAGGACAGATTGCATAAACTGGGCTTGTATTCCCTTGAATTTACAAGATTAAGGAGTGATCTGATTGAGGTGTTTAAGATGATTAAGCGATTCGATAGGGTAGATGGAGAGAATCGATTTCCTCTGGTGGAGGGGGTCCGTAACTTTAAATTAGAGCCAGACCGTTCAGGGGTGATGTCAGGAAGCGCTTGAAGCATATTTAAATCTGGAACTCTGTTTCCCAAAAGGCTGCGGATGCTGAGGGTTAATTGGAGCTTTCAAGAGTGAGATCGACAGATTTTTGTTGCGTAAGGATATTGAGGGATGTGGGGCCGAGGCGGGTGGATGGGGTCGAGGTACAGATCGGCCCGGTCTAACTGAACGGAGGAGCAGGACCTCGGGGATAATGCAGTGCGCTGAATGATGAGATCCACTCCAGCCAGGAATCAGGAATACTGAGTCCCGTACGGTTCGTAATACGTTCCATCATTCTCCATCACAATATTCAAGTGTGACTGGCTGCTAGTTAACCTTTAACATAGTAATATATAACCCCAGAGTACATTGCCCTGGAGGAATGGAAGTTTGATTAACAAACACAGCTTGCACTCCAGGCTGCCAGCAAAGCTGTTTCTCTTTAGCTGCAAACTGCTGAACTCCCTTGTGTCCATTATTGCTAAAGCATCATTTCCATAATTTTGTACAATAGTTTTGGCAAGTGAGTGCCCGTAATATACGCTGAGTTTTATCACCACCATTTTATCATTAAATAATTTAGTAATGTTAAAATGAAAAGATTTGCGCATTTTAGCCATTAGGCGAGCTTAAGCTGAGATGCATTCACAAGATGTATTCAAGGGGAAGCTGGATAAACACGAGGGAGACAGGAATAGAAGGTGAAGCTGATAGGGTGACATGAAGAACAACAACAACTTGTATTTATATAACGCCTTTGACGTAGTGAAACATCCGAAGGCGCTTCACAGGAGCGATTATGAGACAAAAGATTTGACACCGAGCCACATAAGTAGAAATTAGGGCCGGTGACCAAAAGCTTGGTCAGAGAGGTAGGTTTTAAGGAGCGTCTTGAAACATAGAAACATAGAAAATAGGTGCAGGAGCAGGCCATTCAGCCCTTCTAGCCTGCACCGCCATTCAACGAGTTCATGGCTGAACATGAAACTTCAGTACCCACTTCCTGCTTTCACGCCATACCCCTTGATCCCCCGAGTACTAAGGACTTCATCTAACTCCCTTTTGAATATATTTAGTGAATTGGCCTCAACTACTTCCTGTGGTAGAGAATTCCACAGGTTCACCACTCTCTGGGTGAAGAAGTTTCTCCTTATCTCGGTCCTAAATGGCTTACCCCTTATCCTTAGACTGTGACCCCTGCTTCTGGACTTCCCCAACATTGGGAACATTCTTCCTGCATCCAACCTGTCCAAACCCGTCAGAATTTTAAACGTTTCTATGAGGTCCCCTCTCACTCTTCTGAACTCCAGTGAATACAAGCCCAGTTGATTCAGTCTTTCTTGATAGGTCAGTCCCACCATCCCGGGAATCAGTCTGGTGAATCTTCGCTGCACTCCCTCAACAGCAAGTATGTCCTTCCTCAAGTTAGGAGACCAAAACTGTACACAATACTCCAGGTGTGGCCTCACCAAAGCCCTGTACAACTGTAGCAACACCTCCCTGCCCCTGTACTCAAATCCCCTCGCTATGAAGGCCAACATGCCATTTGCTTTCTTAACCGCCTGCTGTACCTGCATGCCAACCTTCAATGACTGATGTACCATGACACCCAGGTCTCGTTGCACCTTCCCTTTTCCTAATCTGTCACCATTCAGATAATAGTCTGTCTCTCTGTTTTTACCACCAAAGTGGATAACCTCACATTTATCCACATTATACTTCATCTGCCACGCATTTGCCCACTCACCTAACCTATCCAAGTCACTCTGTAGCCTCATAGCATCCTCCTCGCAGCTCACACTGCCACCCAACTTAGTGTCATCCGCAAATTTGGAGATACTACATTTAATCCCTTCGTCTAAATCATTAATGTATAATGTAAACAGCTGGGGCCCCAGCACAGAACCCTGCGGTACCCCACTAGTCACTGCCTGCCATTCCGAAAAGTACCCATTTACTCCTACTCTTTGCTTCCTGTCTGACAACCAGTTCTCAATCCACGTCAGCACACTACCCCCAATCCCATGTGCTTTAACTTTGCACATTAATCTCCTGTGTGGGACCTTGTCGAAAGCCTTCTGAAAGTCCAAATACACCACATCAACTGGTACTCCTTTGTCCACTTTATTGGAAACATCCTCAAAAAATTCCAGAAGATTTGTCAAGCATGATCTCCCTTTTACAAATCCATGCTGACTTGGACCTATCATGTCACCATTTTCCAAATGCGCTGCTATGACATCCTTAATAATTGATTCCATCATTTTACCCACTACTGAGGTCAGGCTGACCGGTCTATAATTCCCTGCTTTCTCTCTCCCTCCTTTTTTAAAAAGTGGGGTTACATTGGCTACCCTCCACTCGATAGGAACTGATCCAGAGTCAATGGAATGTTGGAAAATGACTGTCAATGCATCCGCTATTTCCAAGGCCACCTCCTTAAGTACTCTGGGATGCAGTCCATCAGGCCCTGGGGATTTATCGGCCTTCAATCCCATCAATTTCCCCAACACAATTTCCCGACTAATAAAGATTTCCCTCAGTTCCTCCTCTTTAATAGACCCTCTGACCACTTTTATATCCGGAAGGTTGTTTGTGTCCTCCTTAGTGAATACTGAACCAAAGTACTTGTTCAATTGGTCTGCCATTTCTTTGTTCCCCGTTATGACTTCCCCTGATTCTGACTGCAGGGGACCTACGTTTGTTTTTACTAACCTCTTTCTCTTTACATACCTATAGAAACTTTTGCAATCCGCCTTAATGTTCCCTGCAAGCTTCTTCTCGTACTCCATTTTCCCTGCCCTAATCAAACCCTTTGTCCTCCTCTGCTGAGTTCTAAATTTCTCCCAGTCCTCAGGTTCGCTGCTATTTCTGGCCAATTTGTATGCCACTTCCTTGGCTTTAATACTATCCCTGATTTCCCTAGATAGCCACGGTTGAGCCACCTTCCCTTTTTTATTTTTACGCCAGACAGGAATGTACAATTGTTGTAATTCATCCATGCGTTCTCTAAATGTCTGCCATTGCCCATCCACAGTCAACCCCTTAAGTATCATTAGCCAATCTATCTTAGCTAATTCATGCCTCATACCTTCAATTTAGAGGCGGAGAGGTTTAGGCAGGGAGTTCCAGAGCTTGGGGCCCAGGCAACAGAAGGCATAAGAACATAAGAAATAGGAGCAGGAGTCGGCCATATGGCCCCTCGAGCCTGCTCCACCATTCAATAAGATCATGGCTGATCTGATCATGGACTCAGCTCCACTTCCCCGCCCGCTCCCCATAACCCTTTATCTCCTTATCGGTTAAGAAACTGTCTATTTCTGTCTTAAATGTATTCAATGTCCCAGCTTCCACAGCTCTCTGAGGCAGCGAATTCTACAGATTTATAACCCTCTGAGAGAAGAAATTTCTCATCTCTGTTTTAAATGGGCGGCCCCTTATTCTAAGATCGTGCCCTCTAGTTCTAGTCTCCCCCATCAGTGGAAACATCCTCTCTGCATCCACCTTGTCAAGCCCCCTCATAATCTTATACGTTTCGATAAGATTACCTCTCATTCTTCTGAATTCCAATGAGTAGAGGCCCAACCTACTCAACCTTTCCTCATCAGTCAACCCCCTCATCCCTGGAATCAACCTCGTGAACCTTCTCTGAACTGCCTCCAAAGCAAGTATATCCTTTCATAAATATGGAAACCAAAACTGCACGCAGTATTCTAGGTGTGGCCTCACCAATACCTTAGAAACTGTAGTAAGACTTCCCTGCTTTTATACTCCATCCCCTTTGCAATAAAGGCCAAGATGCTATTGGCCTTCCTGATCACTTGCTGTAACTGCATACTATCCTTTTGTGTTTCATGCACAAGTACCCCCAGGTCTCGCTGTGCTGCGGCACTTTGCAATCTTTTTCCATTTAAATAATAACTTGCTCTTTGATTTTTTTTCTGCCAAAATGCATGACCTCACACTTTCCAACATTATACTCCACCTGGCAAATTTTTGTCCACTCACTTAGCCTGTCTATGTTCTTTTACAGATTTTTTGTGTCCTCCTCACACATTGCTTTTCTTCCCATCTTTGTATCATCAGCAAATTTGGCTACGTTACACTCAGTCCCTTCTTCCAAGTCGTTAATATAGATTGTAAATAGTTGGGGTCCCAGCACTGATCCCTGCAGCACCCCACTAGTTATGGTTGCCAACCAGAGAATGAACCATTTATCCTGACTCTCTGTTCTCTATTAGTTAGCCAATCCTCTATCCATGTTAATATATTACCCCCAACCCCATGAACTTTTATCTTGTGCAGTAACCTTTTATGTGGCACCTTGTCAAATGCCTTCTGGAAGTCCAAATACACCACATCCACTGGTTCCCCTTTATCCACCCTGTTCATTACATCCTCAAAGAACTCCAGCAAATTTGTCAAACATGACTTCCCCTTCATAAATCCATGACCAAATTTTGCTTTTCCAAATGTCCTGCTACTGCTTCTTTAATAATGGACTCCAACATTTTCCCAACCACAGATGTTAGGCTAACTGGTCTATAGTTTCCTGCTTTTTGTCTGCCTCCTTTTTTAAATAGGGGTGTTACATTTGCAGTTTTCCAATCTGCTGGGACCTCCTCAGAATCCAGTGAATTTTGGTAAATTACAACCAATGCATCCACAATCCCTGCCGCTACTTCTCTTAAGACCCTAGGATGCAAGCCATCAGGTCCAGGGGATTTATCTGCCTTTAGTCCCATTATCTTTCTGAGTACCACCTCCTTAATGATTGTGTTTGTGTTAAGTTCATTCCCCCCTATAGCCCCTGGACTATCCACTGTCGGAATATTGTTAGTGTCCTCTGACGTAAAGACTGATACAAATTATTTGTTCAGAGTTTCTGTCATGTTCCCCATTACTAGTTCCCCGGTCTCGTCCTCTAAGGGACCAACATTTACTTTAACCACCCTTTTCCTTTTTATATACCTATAGAAACTCTTGCTATCTGTTTTTATATTTCGCGCTAGTTTACTTTCATGGGCGTCAAGTTTCGGGCCGCGCCTAGAATGCCGCAGCCCCGCGAGCTATGCCTGATTTCCGCGCTCAAAAGCGCGTCAAAACCTTACGGAGCAATTCTCCGGTTCCCTCTGCTCCTGTCCAGCTCGGTGAGGTGTGGCGAGATCTGCGGGGGGCAGGGCCAAAGCGGGGCGACGATTCTGAGACTGCAGGGGGGTGGGGCTACATCTGAGAAGACGACGTCGTGCCGGCAGCCCTGCGCACGCGCGTTGGAGCGTGCGCGCATGCACAGTGAGACACAGCTTGCTGCCGTCCCGCCCCTGTCTCCTGGCCGTATGGCCTGATGCTCCGCCGCAGCTCGAAGGCTTCTTGCTGCCGTCGTTGGGCTGACACCGCCCCTGTCTCCTGCAAGAAAGGCCTGAAGCTCCGCAGCTCGAAGGCTGCTGCTGCTGCTGCTTCACAAAGGTAGAAAAATTTATGTATTTTTTATTTGCTTTATTTATAATTTTTTATTCAGGATGGCTCTTTATTTGTATAAGTGAGACTGTTGAATGCTTGTAAAATTTAATTATTTCTCTTTCCCCTCCCCCCCCCCCCTCACTATCTCTTGTTCCCTATGCCTGATTTGTAAGTGTAGGCAAGGTTTTTCTGAGCGTACAAAAATCTACACTTACTC
Source organism: Pristiophorus japonicus (assembly GCF_044704955.1). Classification (NCBI taxonomy): domain Eukaryota; kingdom Metazoa; phylum Chordata; class Chondrichthyes; family Pristiophoridae; genus Pristiophorus; species Pristiophorus japonicus. The sequence continues at coordinate 31,826,819 of NC_091993.1, read as the reverse complement.
CATTCGAAGTTAGTTTGGAGTAAGTTTTCGCTGCCTAAACTTGCAAAACAGGCGTAAGTGGCCGGACACGCCCCCTTTTGAAAAAAAAAATCTGTTCTATAATGAAACTGTTCTAACTGACTAGAACTGGAGCAAACTAAATGCCAAGAATTGCAATTTCTGAGATGCTCCATTCTAAACTAATTGCTCCAAAAAAATAGGAGCAACTCAGACCAAAACTTGACCCCATGGTCTATCTTTCCTTTCTTAATCATTTTTTTAGTTGTTCTTTAATGGCTTTTAAAAGCTTCCCAATCTTCTGCCCTCCCACTGGTTTTGGCCACTTTGTACGCCCTTGTTTTTAGTTAGATACCGTCCTTTATTTTTTTAGTTAGCCACGGTTGCCGATCTTTTCTCTTACACCCTTTCCTCCTCACTGGAATATATTTTTCTTGAGAGTTGTGAAATATCTCCTTAAATTTACACCACTGTTCATCAACCGTCGTACACTTTAATCTATTTTCCCAGTCCACTTTACCCAACTCTGCCCTCATACCTTCATAGTCTCCTTTATTTAAACTTAGTACGCTGGTTAGAAATCCAACTTTCTCACCCTCCATCTGAATTTGAAATTCAACCATGCTATGATCATTCATTCAGAGGGATCCTTTACTAGGAGATTGTTTATTAATCCTGTCTCATTACACATGACCAGATCTAAGATAGCCTGCCCCCTGGTTGGTTCCGTTACATACTGCTCAAGGAACCTGTCCCTTACGCACTCTATGAACTCCTCCTCAAGGCTACCCTGACCAATTTGATTTGTCCAACCAATATGGAGGTTAAAATCACCCATGATTATTGCTGTTCCCTTTTTACAAGCCCCCACTATTTCCTGGTTTATGCTCCAACCAACAGAGTTGCTACTGTTAGGGGGCCTATAGACTACCAATAGTTGAGTGATTATAATCAGGGATGTTCAGGAGGGCAGAATTAGAGGAGCGCAGACATCTCGGGAGGGTTGTGGGGCTGGAGGAGATTACAGAGATAGGGAGGGGTGGGAGGTGGGTCATGTGGAACATAAACGGCGGCATGGCCAATTGAGCCGAATGGCCTGTTTCTGTGCCGTACACTCAATGTAATTCTATGTAATGTAGTTTCACGGCGGTCAATCTCACAGATTCACATGCAAACAAGATGGATAAAGCACCGAAATTAGGAATTAAATCGACATCAAATATAGAATCAGAGAAATTTACGGCACAGAAGGAGGCCATTCGATCCATGGCATCGGCGCCAGCGACAAAGAACGATATTCTTTGAAAAATGTTTACTTTGGATTTTTGGATTTTAATCTCCAGCTTCCCCGGTGTGTGACAGCAATCGCTTGGTATATTGAGCTGGAGCCTGAGACGCACTGAATGTCCCACCATCCTGTACTAGAGCTTGGGGGGAGGGCAGAGGCCACACTGATTTAGGTACTTCGATGCCACTGGGTTCTGGCAGCTGTGTGTGGGACATGCCTGGACTCTCTCTGTTACTGCAGTGGTTCGAAGGCACGAGACCTTTATCTCAGTCCGCGGGAAATCACCACTGATCCCAAGCGATACCGCTAAGGTTATGTAGGCCGACACAACAGCCATTACGTGCACAGCAAGATCCCACAATCAGCCATGGGATGAACGGCCAATTGATCTGTATCTGGTCGCGTTGGCCGAGAGAGGAAGGTTGAGCAGGAGATCGCCCTCCTCTCCCTGGGAGACTGTCGCGGATGGCAGTGGTTTCGGCCAACCTCCCGCCATCTCTCCGGGTTTTCCGCCCGATCCCTCGCTACGGTGAGGGCGGGAGCTTATACCCTGGGATACTTCAATGCTCACTTGTACGACCAGCAACAGGCAGTTAAACATTTCAGCAATGAGACGGCACCTCTGACAGCGCAGCACTCCCTCGGTACTGTCGAGCGAGATTGTGCGCGGAAGTGGGACTTGAACCCACAACCTGCAGACCCAGCAACTCACAATCCTGTTGCCGACAATAGTTCAGTGTCTCCCTCGTCATCCGTTATCCCAAAGCACACATTTCATTTTCCAATTACACTCCCAGACTGCAAGTCAATTAAAATAATTGCTGAGACCCAATAACCGAACAATGTCAACCTCTCATTACTGCGTCGCACTGAAGCCTTGGGATGGACCCGAGGCTCTGGGCCCCATCCCCAGTTGGCACAGGCAATGGTAGCATCAAAATATTTTCATTCTGTTTATCAAGCAGATTAAATGAACAAGATGCGACTGTAAGCTGCGAGCTTTACCTTGCTGTAATAACCAGAGAGATCAGAGCCCGTCCAGAAGGAGAGGTTCGTTACACCAAGGATACAGAGGGACTTGAACTGCAGCAATCCAACTCAGTGAGCCATGGTCCAGTGAGCCCCACTCCTGGCAGACCCAGCGGGCGCAGAACCGGCGAGCACAGGCCCAGCGGGTGCAGAACCGGCGAGACACAGACGGGAGTTCCAAGGGACTTGTGTCTGATGGGAGCGGAGTGGCCCCACCCCATCCTCCTTCCTCCCTCCCCCTCCTCTCTCCCCATCCCCCCCTCTCTCCCCATCCCTCTCCCTATGGCCCTCCCTCACTTCCACACCCTCCTCCCCCTCCCTCTCCACCTACTCCCTCCCTCACCCTCCACCCCATCCCGCTCCTCCTCCCCATCCCCCTCCTCCCTCCCCATCTCCCTCCCCACCCCATCCCTCTCATCCCTCCCCATCCCTTCCCATCTCCCTCCTCCCACCACATCCCCCTCCACCTCCCCCATCCCTCTCCCCTCCCCCCTCAGTGTAGGAAACATGGTGTCCCTTTATCAATGACAGCCTTATTATGGTCCCAGCGAGACCCCCTCGGTGTGACCCAGAACGCTCGGCAGAGAGAAAGTGATGAGCTCCCACAGAGCCAGCGGCTGGTCTCGCTGAGACTGCTAATCCTTGCCGTGAGTGAGTCACAGTTAATGTTGCCAAGGTCACATAAAGGGAGCACATTCCCAGCAGATGCGTGTCCCAGCAGGCCGAGAGGTTCCGTCAGAGCTGCCCCATAGAAATTAGGAGCAGGAGTCGGCCATTCGGCCCCTCGAGCCTGCTCCACCATTCAGTAAGATCATGGCTGATCATCGACCTCAACTCCACTTTCCAGCCCGATCCCCATATCCCTTGATTCCCCTTGAGTTCAAAAATCTGCCGATCTCAGCCTTGAATATACTCAACGACCCTCTGAGTGAAGAAATACCTCCTCATCTCAGTCCTAAATGGCCAACCCCTTATCCTGAGACTGAGCTCCCTGATTCTAGACTCCCCAGCCCGGGGGAAATATCCTCCCTGCATCTCTGTGTGTTACTCTTTTCCGACCGCTTGGCTTCGGGGAAAAGGCCACAGGATTGTAAGATGAAGGTGAGGAACTTTAAGAGGAAGTCAGGTGCGAAAGAGCACTGACAAATTGGCTTTGACTTACCAGGAACAATAACTCGGCCAGTGTTGAATTAGCCAGGCTTATTTGACCCAGATAATCGTTCCCTTGATTTCAAGGACGTCTCTTTATTTTAGGATATGCAGATTACTGTTTTGATGCAAGGTGGCGAGAAAAATGTGAGCGTTACAGAGATCTTCAGCCGAATGGCAAATGCCCTGCGACAGCCCGGCAGTGTAGATATGAAACAGAGTTTGTCAGCTGCTGGGCTGCATTAGGCGACACGCCCTCCAAATATCTTAACAACTTTTGAACAATCTTTCAAAATTGCTGGGTTAGTTCCAGAGTGGAAACTTCAATGGAAACCAAGTCGTTGGAGGATGGGAGGAATATGTGAAAAAACAAAAGAAGTAATGTTTATCCCTCAATCAACATCACTACAACAGATTATCTGGTCATTGTCACATTGCTGTTTGTGGGAGCTTGCTGTGCACAAATTGGCTGCTGCGTTTCCCACATTACAACAGTGACTACACTCCAAAAGGGACTTCATTGGCTGTAAAGCGCATTGGGACATCTGCTGGTCGTGAAAGGTGCTATATAAACGCAAGTCTCTCTTTTATTTCGCTCCTGTGAAGCGCCTGGGGTCATTTTACTACATTAAAGGTGCTATATAAATGCAAGTTGTTGTTGTTGCAGTTGCTGTCAACAACATGCTCTCTCAAATCAATCTTAATACAGGTGGGAGGCACAGCAAGATCCCATCCCCTACCCATTCTGTCTCAGGCGTGTCCCTAAACCCTCATTTCAAACACCCACCCAGTATGGGTACAGGTCAGCCTTGGTGTAATAAGAACATAACAATTAGGAGCAGGAGTGGGCCATTCGGCCCCTCGAGCCTGCTCCGCCATTCAATATCATGGCTGATCTTCTACCTCAACTCCACTTTCCTGCACTATCCCCATATCCCTTGATTCCCTGAATATCCAAAAATCTATCGATCTCTGTCTTGAATATACCCAACCACTGAGCCTCCACAGCCCTCTGGGGTAGAGAATTCCAAAGATTCACCACCCTCTGAGTGAAGAAATTTCTCCTCATCTCAGTCCTAAATGGCCGACCCCTTATTCTGAGACTGTGACCCCTGGTTCTAGACTCCCCAGCCTGGGGGAAACATCCTCGCTGCATCTACCCTGTCAAGCCCTGTAAGAATTTTGTATGTGGAGCAGGCTCGAGGAGCTGAATGGCCTCCTCCGGTTCCTCCTGCATCACTGCATCTTCAACCACGATTTCGAAGCACTGTTTTCAAATTAGTGTCAACCTTTGGGCAGTCTCTTCTGTCAGTTACCACAATGAAATATAATAACACTGGCAATTAAATGGCATCTTATCATATCAGACATCTGAAAGTGCTCCACAAGACGGATTATGTGTGTGGTACTGTAACGGTCATTGGCAAATGCACCAGCCATCCTGTGCCAGCAAGCAGCAGTAAAATTAACAGGCAGCTCTAGCAGTGCAAGCAACTAGTGACTAACGCTTGGCGGCATGGATTGTGGGAGGTTGATCAGCGAGGCTCGGTCTGACTCACAATACCCGGCCCACACCAAGGAACACATCGCTCGTATGAGCTGCAGCCTTAAAATCCCCCCCCGATACTACATCTTTTTTATTCATTCATGGGATGTGGCAAGGCCAGCGATGATGAAGGAACGGCGATATATTTCCAAGTCAGGATGGTGTGTGACGTGGAGGGGAACGTGGAGGTGATGGTGTTCCCATGCGCCTGCTGCCCTTGTCCTTCTAGGTGGTAGAGGTCGCGGGTTTGGGAGGTGCTGCTGAAGAAGCCTTGGTGAGTTGCTGCAGTGCATCTTGTAGATGGTACACACTGCAGCCACGGTGCGCCGGTGGTGGAGGGAGTGAATGTTGAAGGTGGTGGTTGGGGTGCCGATCAAGCGGGCTGCTTTGTCCTGGATGGTGTCGAGTGTTGTTGGACCTGCACTCATCCAGGTAAGTGGAGAATATTCCATCACACTCCTGACTAGTGCCTTGTAGATGGTGGAAAGGCTTTGGGGAGTCAGGAGGTGAGACACTCGCCGCAGATTACCCAGCCTCTGATCCTCTCTTGTTGACACAGTATTTATGTGGCTGGTCCAGTAAGGTTTCTGGTCAATGGTGATCCCCAGGATGTTGATGGTGGGGGATTTGGCGATGGTAATGCCGTTGAATGTCAAGGGGCAGTGGTTAGACTCTCGCTTGTTGGAGATGATCATTGCTTGGCACCAAAGTCAAAGAAAGAACTTGCATTTCTATAGCGCCTTTCACAACCTAAGGATGTCCCAAAGCGCTTTACAACCAATGAAGTACTTTTTGGGAGTGTAATCACTTTTGTAATGTAGGAAACAATTTGCGCAGAGCAAGTTCCCACAAACAGCAATGTGATAATGACCCAGATCATCTGTTTTTTGTTATGTTTATTGAGGGATAAATATTGGCCCCAGGACACCGGGGTTAACTCCCCTGTTTTTCTTCGAAATAGTGTCATGGGATCTTTTATGTCCACCTGAGAGAGCAGACGGAACCTCTGTTTGTCTCATCCAAAAGACGGCACCTCCGACAGTGCGCCACTCCCTCAGCACTGCGCTGGAGTGTCAGCTTAGATCTTGTGTTCAAGTCCCTGGAGTGGGACTCAAACCCACAACCTTCTGACTGAGAGGCGAGGGTGCTGCCCACTGAGCCACGGCTGACACTAAGACTAAAAGAGAATACGAGAGAGTGCGAGACTTGAGACTTGGAAGTCTTGCAAAAAGATGATGAAGGGGGTACTTTAGGAGATACTAAAGATATGAAATGAGACAGATAAACATAGAAACATAGAAAATAGGTGCAGGAGTAGGCCATTCGGCCCTTTGAGCCTAAACCACCATTCAATATGATCAAGGCTGATCATGCAACTTCAGTACCCCATTCCTGGTTTCTCTCCATACCCATGGATCCTGTTAGCTGTAAGGGCCACATCTAACTCCCCTTTGAATATATCTAATGAACTGGCCTCAACAACTTTCTGTGGCAGAGAATTCCACAGGTTCACAATTCTCTGAGTGAAGAAGTTTCTCCTCATCTCTGTCCTAAATGGCTTACCCCTTATCCTTAGACTGTGACTCCTGGTTCTAGACTTCCCCAACATCGGGAACATTCTTCCTGCATCTAACCTGTCCAATTCCATCAGAATGGTCTATGTTTCTATGAGATCCCCTCTCATTCTTCTAAACTCCAGTGAATATAAGCCTAATCGATCCAGTCTTTCTTCATGTGTCAGTCCTGCCATCCCGGGAATCAGTCTGGTGAACCTTTGCTGCACTCCCTCAATAGCAAGAATGTCCTTCCTCAGATTAGGAGACCAAAGCTGTACACAATGTTCAAGGTGAGGCCTCACCAAGGCCCTGCACAACTGCAGCAAGACCTCCCTGCTCCTATACTCAAATCTTCTCGCTATGAAGGCCAACATGCCATTTGCCTTCTTCACCGCCTGCTGCACCTATATGCCAACCTTCAATGACTGATGTACCATGACATCCAGGTCCCGTTGCACCTCCCCTTTTCCTAATCTGTCACCATTGAGATAATAATCTGCCTTCCTGTTTTTGCCACCAAAGTGGATAACCTCACATTTATCCACATTATACTGCATCTGCCATGCATTTGCCCACTCACCTAACCTGTCCAAGTCATCCTGCAGCCTCATAGCATCCTTCTCACAGCTCACACTGCCATCCAGCTTAGTGTCATCTGCAAACTTGGAGATATTACATTCAATTCCGTCGTCTAAATCATTAATGTATATTGTGAATAGCTGGGGTCCCAGCACTGAACCTTGCGGTATCCCAATAGTCACTGCCTGCCATTCTGAAAAGGACCCTTTTATTCCTACTCTTTGCTTCCTCTGCCAACCAGTTCTCTATCCACATCAATACCATACCCCCAGTACCATGTGCTTTAATTTTGCACACTAATCTCTTGTGTGGGATCTTGTCAAAAGCCTTTTGAAAGTCTAAATACACCACTCTCACTGGTTCTCCCTTGTCCACTGTGCTAGTTACATCCTCAAAAAATTCTAGAAGATTTGTTAAGCATGATTTCCCTTTCATAAATCCATGCTAACTTGGACCGATCCTGTCACTGCTTTCCAAATGCGCTGCTGTTACATCTTTAATAAATGATTACAACATTTTCCCCACTACTGATGTCAGGCTAACCCGTCTATAATTCCCTGTTTTCTCTCTCCCTCCTTTTTTAAAAAGTGGGGTTACATTAGTTACCCTCCAGTACATAGGATCTGATCCAGAGTCTATTGAATGTTGGAAAATGACCAGCAATGCATCCATTATTTCTAGGGCCACTTCCTTAAGTACTCTGGGATGCAGACTATCAGGCCCTGGGGATTTATCGGCCTTCAATCCCATCAATCTTCCTAACACAATTTCCTGACTAATAAGGATTTCCTTCAGTTCCTCCTTCACACTAGACCCTCTGTCCCCTAGTATTTCCGGAAGGTTATTTGTGTCTTTCTTAGTGAAGACAGAACCAAAGTATTTGTTCAACTGGTCTGCCATTTCTTTGTTCCCCATTATAAATTTATTTGATTCTGACTGCAAGGGAACTATATTTGTCTTCACTAATCTTTTTCTCTTCACATATCTATAGAAGCTTTTGCAGTCAATTATGTTCCCGGCAAGCTTCCTCTCATACTCTATTTTCCCCCTCCTAATTAAACCCTTTGTCCTCCTCTGCTGAATTCTAAATTTCTCCCAGTCCTCACGTTTGCTGCTTTTTCTGGCCAATTTATATGCTTCTTCCTTGGATTTAACACTATCCCTAATTTCCCTTGTTAGCCACGGTTGAGCCACCTCCCCGTTTTATTTTTACTCCAGACAGGGATGTACAATTGTTGAAGTTCATCCATGTGATCTTTAAATGTCTGCCATTGCCTGTCCACCGTCAACCCTTTAAGTGTCACTCGCCAGTCTATTCTAGCCAATTCATGTCTCATACCATCGAAGTTATCTTTCTTTAAGTTCAGGACCCTAGTCTCTGAATTAACTGTGTCACTCTCCATCTTAATGAAGAATTCTACCATATTATGGTCATTCTTCCCCAAGAGGCCTCGCACAACAAGACTGCTAATTAATCCTCTCTCATTACACAACACCCAGTCTAGAATGGCCAGCCCTCTAGTTGGTTCCTCAACATATTGGTCTAGAAAACCATCCCTTATACACTCCAGAAAATCCTCTTCCACCGTATTGCTACCAGTTTGGTTGGCCCAATCTATATGTAGATTAAAGTCACCCATGATAACTGCTGTACCTTTATTGCATGCATCCCTAATTTCCTGTTTGATGCCATCCCCAACCTCACTACTACTGTTTGGTGGTCTGTACACAACTCCCACTAGCATTTTCTGCCCTTTGGTGTTCCGCAGCTCCATCCATACAGATTCCACATCATCCAAGCTAATGTCCTTCCTTACTATTGCGTTAATCTCCTCTTTAACCAGCAACGCTACCCCACTTCCTTTTCCTCTCTGTCTATTCTTCCTGAATATTGAATACCCTTGGATGTTGAGTTCCCAGCCTTGGCCACCCTGGAGCCATGTCTCCGTAATCCCAATTACATCATATCCGTTAACAGCTATCTGCGCAGTTAATCCACCCACCTTATTACAAATGCTCCTCGCATTGAGACACAGAGCCTTCAGGCTTGTTTTTTAACACTCTTATAGAATAGCTGTTAAAGCAGCCAGCAGAGGTGGTATGTCTCATTCCTCCAATCTGGGTTGGATTTTAACCCAGGTTAGACTCTTTGAAGGTTACAGAAGCCTCATCCGTGCCTTTGTTACCTCTACATTTGACTATTCCAACGCACTCCTGGCTGGCCTCCCATGATCTATCCTCCATAAACTGGAGGTGATCCAAAACTCGGCTGCCCGTGTCCTAACTCGCATCAAGTCCCATTCATCCATCGCCCCTGTGCTCACTGACCTACATTGGCTCCCGGTTAAGCAACACCTCGATAATAAAATTCTCATCCTAGTTTTCAAATCCCTCCGTGGCCCTCACCCCTCCCTATCTCTGTAATCTCCTCCAACCCCACAACCCCATATGTTTGCGATCCTCCAATTCAGCCCTCTTAAGCAATACCGATTTTAATCGTTCCATCATCGGTGGCCGTGCCTTCTGTTGCCTGGGCCCCAAGCTCTGGAACTCCCTCCCTAAACCTCTCCGCCTCTCTACCTCTCTTCCCTCCTTTAAGACGCTCCTTAAAACCTACCTCTTTGACCAATGCCCTAATATCTCCTTATGTGGCTTGGTGTCAAATTTTGTTTGATAACACTCCTTCCTGTGAAGGCCTTTGGGACGTTTCACTACGTTAAAGACGCTATATAAATGCAAATTGTTGTTGTTGTTGATAGAATACTAACATGGCGACCGACTACTATCCTAACTTCCTCTGTCTGTGGTTTTAGCACCTTCATTAACATATCAAAGAGCGGGATTTCCCACGGGAGTGTCCATGTTGCCGTCACACTGTGCAGTGTCACCGCAACGCTCTGTCCAGCGAAGCAATGATTTTAAAGCCCATGCCACCACTTTCACGTTCCACTCTCTCAGCTACTTGCTGTGGGAAGAACCCCCACCTCGAGGAGGGCTCAGCGATTTCCCTGCGGCAGACTGCAATAAATCTGCACCAGGCGGAGTCTGCTAATTACCGGCCCGCTGCCTCACTTTGTGACAAATTTAGATTATTTCAAAAACATTTCGTGGATACTCCAGCACGACTTGAAGTTTAGATGAAACAACAATGAACACACACCAGAAAATGCACAAGGAACCGAGTTTCACCCCAATCAGCACGGCTTCAAAAGGCAGCTTATTCCTGGACTGATTACAAGGTCTCTCTCTCATACCCGAAGCCCGGTCCCAACCCAATAACAACTCTTATCAGTTGCCAGCCTGGCTCAGTGGGCAGCACTCTCTCATCTCCGAGTCAGAAGGTTGTGGGCTCAAGTCCCACTCCAGGGGCTTGAACATAAAATCTAGGCTGACACTTCAGTGGAATGCTAAGGGAGTGCGGCACTGTCGGAGGGGCAGTACTGATGGAGTGCTGCAATGTCAAAGGGGCAGTACTGAGGGAGTGCTGCATTGTCAGAGGGACAGTACTGAGGGAGCGCCGTACTGTTGGAGGGACAGTACTGAGGGAGCACTGCACTGTCGGAGGAGCAGTGCTGAGGGAGTGCCGCACTGTCAGAGGTTGCAACTTATGGATGAGACGTTAAACCGAGGCCTCCTCTGCCCTCTTGGATGTTCGTAAATGATTCCATGGCCACTATTCAAAGACAAGTTATCCCTGATGTCCTGAGCTAATATTTAGTCCTCAACCAACATTTACAGATTATCTGGCCATTATCACATTGCTGTTTGTGGGAGCTTGCTGTGTGCAAATTGGCTGCCGTGATTCCCACATTACAACAGTGACCAAAGCATATGCTTTTTAAAATTCATTTCGGGATGTGGACGTCACTGGCAAGGCCAGCATTTATTGCCCGTCCCTAAATCCATGGCAATGGTTGCAAAGCATTTTGGGTCATGAAAGGCACTATAGAAATGCAAGTCTTTCTTTCCTAAGAACATAAGAATTAGGAGCAGGAGTCGGCCATTCGGCCCCTCAAGCCTGCTCCATTCAATGAGATCATGGCTGATCTTCTACCTCAACTCCACTTTCCCGCCCGATCCCCATATCCCTCAATTTCCCTTGAGTCCAAATATCTATCGATCTCGGCCTTGAATATACTCAACGACTGAGCCTCCACAGCCCTCTGAGGCAGAGAATTCCAAAGATTCACCACCCTCTGAGGGAAGAAATTCTTCCTCATCTCAGTCCTAAATGGCCGACCCATTATTCTGAGCCTGTGACCCCTGGCTCTAGACTCTCGACAGCTTGCATTAGGTACACTGGGAAGGCTAATGTGAGCAATGGAATTTTCCTTCATTAGTGCTGAGGACTTTGGCAAAGGAGCAAGGAGCAATGTACAAGACATCACCAAGGTTGGAAAGAGTGGGTGCGAGAATGAGATAAATCAGGAAGAAGTAATGAGGTGCTACATCCGAATATACACAGGAGTGATGGGTGTGGCAACCTCTATTTGTTACCTCTAGACTATTCCAACGCACTCCTGGCTGGTCTCCCACATTCTACCCTACATAAACTAGAGGTGATCCAAAACTCGGCTGCCCAGTGTCCTAACTCGCACCGAGTCCCGCTCACCCATCATCCCCTGTGCTCACTGACCTACATTGGCTCCCGGTTAAGCAACGCCTCGATTTCAAAATTCTCATCCTTGTTTTCAAATCCCTCCATGGCCCTCGCCCCTCCCTATCTCTGCAATCTCCTCCAGCCCCACAACCCCCCGAGATCTCTGCGCTCCTCTAATTCTGCCCTCCTGAGCATCCCTGATTATAATCACTCACCTTCTGTTGCCTGGGCCCCAAGCTCTGGAACTCCCTCCCTAAACCTCTCCGCCTCTCTTCCTCTCTTTCATAGAAACATAGAAAACATAGAAAATAGGTGCAGGAGTAGGCCATTCGACCCTTCGAGCCTGCACCGCCATTCAATGAGTTCATTGCTGAACATGCAACTTCAGTACCCCATTCCTGTTTTCTCGCCATACCCCTTGATCCCCCTAGTAGTAAGGGCTACATCTAACTCCTTTTTGAATATATTTAGTGAATTGGCCTCAACAACTTTCTGTGGTAGAGAATTCCACAGGTTCACCACTCTCTGGGTGAAGAAGTTTCTCCTCATCTCGGTCCTAAATGGCTTTCCACTTATCCTTAGGCTGTGACCCCTGGTTCTGGAGTTCCCCAACATTGGGAACATTCTTCCTGCATCTAACCTGTCTAAACCCATCAGAATTTTAAACGTTTCTATGAGATCCCCTCTCATTCTTCTGAACTCCAGTGAATACAAGCCCAGTTGATCCAGTCTTTCTTGATATGTCAGTCCCGTCATCCCGGGAATCAGTCTGGTGAACCTTCGCTGCACTCCCTCAATATCAAGAATGTCGTTCCTCAAGTTAGGAGACCAAAACTGTACACAATACTCCAGGTGTGGCCTCACCAAGGCCCTGTACAACTGTAGCAACACCTCCCTGCCCCTGTACTCAAATCCCCTCGCTATGAAGGCCAACGTGCCATTTGCTTTCTTAACCGCCTGCTGTACCTGCATGCCAACTTTCAATGACTGATGTACCATGACACCCAGGTCTCGTTGCACCTCCCCTTTTCCTAATCTGTCACCATTCAGATAATAGTCTGTCTCTCTGTTTTTACCACCAAAGTGGATAACCTCACATTTATCCACATTATACTTCATCTGCCATGCATTTGCCCACTCACCTAACCTATCCAAGTCACTCTGCAGCCTCATAGCATCCTCCTCGCAGCTCACACTGCCACCCAACTTAGTGTCATCCGCAAATTTGGAGATACTACATTTAATCCCCTCGTCTAAATCATTAATGTACAATGTAAACAGTTGGGGCCCCAGCACAGAACCTTGTGGTACCCCACTAGTCACTGCCTGCCATTCTGAAAAGTACCCATTTACTCCTATTCTTTGCTTCCTGTCTGCCAACCAGTTCTCAATCCATGTCAGTACACTACCCCCAATCCCATGTGCTTTAACTTTGCACATTAATCTCTTGTGTGGGACCTTGTCGAAAGCCTTCTGAAAGTCCAAATACATCACATCAACTGGTTCTCCCTTGTCCACTCTACTGGAAACATCCTAAAAAAATTCCAGAAGATTTGTCAAGCATGATTTCCCTTTCACAAATCCATGCTGACTTGGACCTCTCATGTCACCTCTTTCCAAATGCGCTGCTATGACATCCTTAATAATTGATTCCATCATTTTACCCACTACCAATGTCAGGCTGACCGGTCTATAATTCCCTGTTTTCTCTATCCCTCCTTTTTTTAAAAGTGGAGTTATATTGGCTACCCTCCACTCCATAGGAACTGATCCAGAGTCTATGGAATTCCTCCTTAAGACACTCCTTAAAACCGACCTCTTTGACCAAGCTTTTGGTCACCTGCCCTAATTTTTCCTTATGTGGGTCGGTGTCAAATTATTTGTCTCATAACACCCCTGAAGTGCCTTGGGACGTTTCATTACGTTATAGGCGCTATATAAATACAAGTTGCTGTTGTTACTCCCATTGAGGGTCTATATAACAAGATGCAACCACCATTACATGCGAGAGGACACCTTCACTCGGGATTTAACAGGCTAGAGATAGCTGGAGATGGGGAACACTGAGGGAGGCAAGATCTTTCATGCCTTTTAAGCCTTGGAAAATAACCAGCTCAGGAAAATAAATCCTCTCCCCAAAGAATCATTTAAAATAATCAGGAACACAAATCCCCATTAACTAACGGCAGTAACAACGGAGGAGGCTTGGAGACATAAAAGGCTTCAGTAAATACGTTCCCAATTAGCACGCTAGTTGATACCATACCAAAGTGTCTTTCAGTTCTAACTGTTCCCATGCTCGATGCAAACTTTCTCCTTTATTTGCCATTGTTATCTCCACTATTCCAATTCTCTCCCGGCCGGCCTCCCACATCCCATCTTCCATTAACGTGAGCTCATTCAAAACTCTGCTGCCCCTATCCTAACTCTTCCCCCTCCCCCTGTGCTCCCTGACCTACATTGGCTCCCGGTCCGATAACACCTCAATTATAACATTCTCATCCTTATTTTCCAATCCCTCCATGGCCTCGCCCCTCCCAATCACTGTAATCTCCTCCAGCTCCCCCCGAGATGTCTGCGCTCCTCAAATTCTGGCCTCTTGCCCATCCCCCATTTTAATCGCTCCACCATTGGCGGCCGTGCCTTCTGTTGCCTGATCCCCAAGCTCTGGGATTCCCGCCCTAAACCTCTTCGCCTCTCCACCTCTCCCTGTCCTCCTGAAAGCCTACGTCTTTGGCAAAGCTTTTGGTCAGCAGCCCTAATATCTCCTTATGTGGCTCGGTGTCAGATTGTGTCTGAGCACGCTCCTAAAAAGCGCCTTGGGACGTTTTACTGCATTAAGGGCGCGACATAAATGAAAGTTATTGTTGCTGTTGCCTAAGCGACTGTTGCCATCCCTAGAGACGCTGGACTATGGGATGTCCCGTAGGTACATCTGTCTTGCGGCGGACAGGACTTGGGAATGTGCATTTGCACAGCACAGCGAGGTGCCTCTGGCTGGAGACTCAGCGTGGGGTCTGGACTATAAACAGTGCGATAGTGGATTGGGAGGGAACGCTTTTTATTGTGGACAGCAAGGTGAACCCCTCCATCCTGAAATAAGGCACGGTTAATATTCATTTATAATCATTTAATAAAAGATTGAAAACTGATCTAGGATACATCCTAGTACTGCATACAGTTTTGGTCTCCATATTTAAGGAAGGATATACTTGCATTGGAGGCTGTTCAGAGAAGGTTCATTGGGTTGATTCCGGAGATGAGGGGGTTGACTTATGAAGTTAGGTTGAGTAAGTTTGACCTATACTCATTGGAGTTCAGAAGAATGAGAGGTGATCTTATTGAAACATACAAGATAATGAGGGAGCTCGACAAGGTGGATGCAGAGAGGATATTTCCACTCATAGGGGAAACTAAAACTAGGGGACAGTCTCAGAATAAGGGGCCGCCCATTTAAAACTGAGATGAGGAGGAATTTCTTCTCTCAGAGGGTTGTAAATCTGTGGAATTCTCTGCCCCAGAGAGCGATGGAGGCTGGATCATTGAATATATTTAAGGCGGAGATGGACAGATTTTTGAGCAATAAGGGAGTGAAGGGTTATGGGGAGCAGGCGGGGAAATTGAGCTGAGTCCATGATTGGATCAGCCATGATCTTATTGAATGGCGGAGCAGGCTCGAGGGGCCGAATGGCCGACTCCTGCTCCTATTTCCTATATTCTTATGTCCTTGACGATGAAGATTGCAGTCAGCCATATCCAGCTGTACGCAGCTTGTGATTCAGCGAGAAAACAGAAGGCCCAATCATTTCTGCTCTCCTTGACCTGCTCAGAATCAGGAGCCACAGGAGGATTTTATAGTGCGTCGGGAATTGCTTACCGTAGATTTTCCATTTAGTTCCCAAACACACCTCATGGCACAAATAAAACCTGCCCTGGTTTTTCTGGCCATTGATTGCTGGTAATCTTAGCACTGAGAAAGCTGAAATTGGGATGTGGGCGAGACAGAGAGGGGAGGGAGACAGAGACACAATGAGAGAAGGAGACGGAGACAGAGACAGAGAGAGACGGAGAGAGAGAGAGAGAGAGGCAGAGAGAGAGAGGGACAGAGACAGAGACAGAGAGAGAGAGAGGGACAGAGAGAGAGGAGACAGAGAGAGAGCGAGAGACAGAGAGAGACAGAGAGAGAGACAGAGACAGAGAGAGAGAGAGAGACAGAGAGAGAGAGAGAGACAGAGAGAGAGAGAGAGACAGAGAGACAGAGAGAGAGAGAAGAGACAGAGACACAGAGAGAGAGAGAGAGAGAGAGAGACACAGACAGAGAGAGAGAGAAAGAAAGATAGAGACAGAGAGAGAGAGAGAACGATAGAGAGTCAGACAAAGAGAGAGAATGATAGAGAGAGTCAGACAAAGACAGAGACAGAGAGAGACTGACAGCCAGACAGAAACAGAAGACATTTTGAGAGACAATAACAGAGACAGAGATAGAGACTGAAACAAAGACCCACATAGAGAGACAAATAAGAGAGAGACACTTAAACACAGAAAGCGAGACAGAGAATGGTGAGCTAATTGAGGTGTTTAAAATAATTAAAGGTTTTAATAAGGTCGATAGAAACTATTTCAGGGAGGTTTAGGAATGGAATCTCAGAGCTTGGGGCCCAAACTGTTGAGAGCTCGGCTGCCAATGGTGGAGTGATGGAAATCGGGGGATGTGTAAGGGGCCAGAATTGAAGGGGCGCAGAGATCCCGGGTGATTCTAGGGGCTGGGGGGGGGGGCGGGTTACAGAGATAAGGAGGGTGTAGGGGCTGGAGGGGGTTAGAGAGATAGGGAGGGGTGTAGGGGCTGGAGGGGGTTATAAAGATAGGGAGGAGTGTAGGGGCTGTAGGGGGTTATAGAGATAGGGAGGGGTGTAGGGGCTGCAGGTGGTTACAGAGATAGGGAGGAGTGTAGGGGCTGGAGGGAATTACACAGATAGGGAGGAGTGTAGGGTCTGGAGGGTTTATAGAGATAGGGAGGGGTGTAGGGGCTGGAGGGGAATACAGAGATAGAGAGGGGTGTAGGCATTGGAGGGGGTTACAGAGATAGGGAGGGGTGTAGGCATTGGAGGGGGTTACAGAGATAGGGAGGGGTGTAGGGGCTGGAGGGGGTTACAGAGATAGGGAGGGGTGTAGGGGCTGGAGGGAGATACAGAGATAGGGAGTGGTGTAGGCGTTGCAGGGGGTTACAGAGATAGGGAGGGGTGTAGGGGCTGGAGGGGGTTAGAGAGATAGGGAGGGGTGTAGGGGCTGGAGGTGGTTACAGAGATAGGGAGGAGTGTAGGGGCTGGAGGGAGTTACACAGATAGGGAGGAGTGTAGGGGCTGGAGGGGGATATAGAGATAGGGAGGGGTGTAGGGGCTGGAGGTGGTTACAGAGATAGGGAGGTGTGTCGGGGCTGGAAGGGTTATAGAGATAGGGAGAGGTGTAGGGCTGGAGGGATTACAGATATAGGGAAAGGTGTAGGGGGTTACAGAGATAGGAAGGGATATAGGGGCTGGAGGATGTTACAGAGATAGAGAGGGGTGTAGGGGCTGTAGGAGGTTACAGAGATAGGGAAGAGTGTAGGGTCTGGAGGGTTTATAGAGATAGGGAGGGGTGTAGGGGCTGGAGGGGAATACAGAGATAGAGAGGGTGTAGGCGTTGGAGAGGGTTACAGAGATAGGGAGGGGTGTAGGCATTGGAGGGGGTTACAGAGATAGGGAGGGGGTGTAGGGGCTGGTGGGAGATACAGAGATAGGGAGGGGTGTAGGCGTTGCAGGGGGTTACAGAGATCGGGAGAGGTGTAAGGGCTGGAGGGGGTTACAGAGATAGGGAGGAGTGTAGGGGCTGGAGGGGGTTTCAGAGATAGGGAGAGCTGTAGGGGCTGGCGGGGGTTACAGATATAGGGAAGGGTGTGGGGGCTGGAGGGGGTTACAGGGATAGGGAGGGGTGTAGGGGCTGAAGGGGTTACAGAGATAGGGAGGGGTGTAGGGGCTGGAGGGGGTTACAGAGATAGGGAGGGGTGTAGGGGCTGGAGGGGGTTACAGAGATAGGGAGGGGTGTAGGGGCTGGAGGGGGTTACAGAGATAGGGAGGGGTGTAGGGGCTGGAGGGGGTTCTGGAGATAGAGAGGGGTGTAGGGGCTGGAGGTGGTGACAGAGATAGGGAGGAGTGTAGGCGTTGGAGGGGGTTACAGAGATAGGGAGGGGTGTAGGGGCTGGAGGTGGTTACAGAGATAGGGAGGTGTGTCGGGGCTGGAGGGGTTATAGAGATAGGGAGGGATGTAGGGCTGGAGGGATTACAGATATAGGGAACGGTGTAGGGGGTTACAGAGATAGGAAGGGATATAGGGGCTGGAGGATGTTACAGAGATAGGGAGGGGTGTAGGGGCTGGAGGAGGTTACAGAGATAGGGAGGAGTGTAGGCGTTGGAGAGGGTTACGGAGATAGGGAGGGGTGTAGGGGCTGGAGGGGGTTACAGAGATAGGGAGGGGTGTAGGGGCTGGAGGGGGTTACAGAGATAGGGAGGGGTGTAGGGGCTGGAGGGGGTTACAGAGATAGGGAGAGGTGTAGGGCTGGAGGGATTACAGATATAGGGAAAGGTGTAGGGGGTTCCAGAGATAGGAAGGGATATAGGGGCTAGAGGATGTTACAGAGATAGGGAGGGGTGTAGGGGCTGTAGGAGGTTACAGAGATAGGGAAGAGTGTCGGTTCTAGAGGGTTTATAGAGATAGGGAGGGGTGTAGGGGCTGGAGGGGAATACAGAGATAGGGAGGGGTGTAGGCGCTGGAGGAGGTTACAGAGATAAGGAGGGGTATAGGGGCTGGAGGGGGTTACAGAGATAGGGAGTGGTGTGGGGCTGGAGGGGTTACAGAGATAGCGAGGGGTGTAGGCATTGGAGGGGGTTACAGAGATAGGGAGGGGTGTAGGGGCTGGAGGGGGTTACAGAGATAGGGAGGGGTGTAGGGGCTGGAGGGAGTTACAGAGATAGGGAGGGGTGTAGGCATCGGAGGGGGTTACAGAGATAGGGAGGGATGTAGGGGCTGGAGGGGGTTACAGAGATCGGGAGGGGTGTAGGGGTTGGAGGGGGTTACAGAGATAGGGAGGGGTGTAGGGGCTGGAGGAGATTAGAGAGATAGGGAGGAGTATAGGGGCTGGAGGGGGTTATAGAGATAGGGAGGGGTGTAGGGGCTGGAGGGGGTTACAGATATAGGGAAGGGTGTCGGGGCAGGAGGGGGTTGCAGAGATAGGGAGGGGTGTAGGGGCCGGAGGGGGTTACAGAGATAGGGAGGGGTGTAGGGGCTGGAGCTGGTTACAGAGATAGGGAGGGGTGTAGGGGCTGGAGGGTGTTCTGGAGATAGAGAGGGGTGTAGGGGCTGGAGGGGGTTGCAGAGATAGGGAGGGGTGTAGGGGCCGGAGGTGGTTACAGAGATAGGGAAGTGTGTCGGGGCTGGAGGGGTTAAAGAGATAGGGAGGGGTGTAGGGCTGGAGGGATTACAGATATAGGGAACAGTGTAGGGGGTTACAGAGATAGGAAGGGATATAGGGGCTGGAGGATGTTACAGAGATAGGGATGGGTGTAGGGGCTGGAGGTGGTTACAGAGATAGGGAGGAGTGTAGGCGTTGGAGGGGGTTACAGAGATAGGGAGGGGTGTAGGGGTTACAGAGATAGGGAGGGGTGTAGGGGCTGGAGGTGGTTACAGAGATAGGGAGGGGTGTAGGGGCTGGAGGGTGTTCTGGAGATAGAGAGGGGTGTAGGGGCTGGAGGGGGTTGCAGAGATAGGGAGGGGTGTAGGGGCCGGAGGTGGTTACAGAGATAGGGAAGTGTGTCGGGGCTGGAGGGGTTAAAGAGATAGGGAGGGGTGTAGGGCTGGAGGGATTACAGATATAGGGAACAGTGTAGGGGGTTACAGAGATAGGAAGGGATATAGGGGCTGGAGGATGTTACAGAGATAGGGATGGGTGTAGGGGCTGGAGGTGGTTACAGAGATAGGGAGGGGTGTAGGGGCTGGAGGGGGTTACAGAGATAGGGAGAGGTGTAGGGCTGGAGGGATTACAGATATAGGGAAAGGTGTAGGGGGTTCCAGAGATAGGAAGGGATATAGGGGCTAGAGGATGTTACAGAGATAGGGAGGGGTGTAGGGGCTGTAGGAGGTTACAGAGATAGGGAAGAGTGTCGGTTCTAGAGGGTTTATAGAGATAGGGAGGGGTGTAGGGGCTGGAGGGGAATACAGAGATAGGGAGGGGTGTAGGCGCTGGAGGAGGTTACAGAGATAAGGAGGGGTATAGGGGCTGGAGGGGGTTACAGAGATAGGGAGTGGTGTGGGGCTGGAGGGGTTACAGAGATAGCGAGGGGTGTAGGCATTGGAGGGGGTTACAGAGATAGGGAGGGGTGTAGGGGCTGGAGGGGGTTACAGAGATAGGGAGGGGTGTAGGGGCTGGAGGGAGTTACAGAGATAGGGAGGGGTGTAGGCGTCGGAGGGGGTTACAGAGATAGGGAGGGATGTAGGGGCTGGAGGGGGTTACAGAGATCGGGAGGGGTGTAGGGGTTGGAGGGGGTTACAGAGATAGGGAGGGGTGTAGGGGCTGGAGGAGATTAGAGAGATAGGGAGGAGTATAGGGGCTGGAGGGGGTTATAGAGATAGGGAGGGGTGTAGGGGCTGGAGGGGGTTACAGATATAGGGAAGGGTGTCGGGGCAGGAGGGGGTTGCAGAGATAGGGAGGGGTGTAGGGGCCGGAGGGGGTTACAGAGATAGGGAGGGGTGTAGGGGCTGGAGCTGGTTACAGAGATAGGGAGGGGTGTAGGGGCTGGAGGGTGTTCTGGAGATAGAGAGGGGTGTAGGGGCTGGAGGGGGTTGCAGAGATAGGGAGGGGTGTAGGGGCCGGAGGTGGTTACAGAGATAGGGAAGTGTGTCGGGGCTGGAGGGGTTAAAGAGATAGGGAGGGGTGTAGGGCTGGAGGGATTACAGATATAGGGAACAGTGTAGGGGGTTACAGAGATAGGAAGGGATATAGGGGCTGGAGGATGTTACAGAGATAGGGATGGGTGTAGGGGCTGGAGGTGGTTACAGAGATAGGGAGGAGTGTAGGCGTTGGAGGGGGTTACAGAGATAGGGAGGGGTGTAGGGGTTACAGAGATAGGGAGGGGTGTAGGGGCTGGAGGTGGTTACAGAGATAGAGAAGGGTGTAGGCGTTGGAGGTGCTTACAGAGATAGGGAGGGGTGTAGGCGTTGGAGGGGGTTACAGAGATAGGGAGGGGTGTAGGGGCTGGAGGGGGTTACAGAGATAGGGAGGGGTCTAGGGGCTGGAGGGGGTTATAGAGATAGGGATGGGTGTAGGGGCTGGAGGTGGTTACAGAGATAGGGAGGAGTGTAGGCGTTGGAGGGGGTTACAGAGAAAGGAAGGGGTGTAGGGGGTTACAGAGATAGGGAGGGGTGTAGGGGCTGGAGGGGGTTACAGAGATAGAGACGGGTGTAGGCGTTGGAGGTGGTTACAGAGATAGGGAGGGGTGTAGGCGTTGGAGGGGGTTACAGAGATAGGGAGGGGTGTAGGGGCTGGAGGTGGTTATAGATATAGGGATGGGTGTAGGGGCTGGAGGGGGTTATAGAGATAGGGAGGGGTGTAGGGGCTGGAGGTGGTTACAGAGATAGGGAGGAGTGTAGGGGCTGGAGGTGGTTACAGGGATAGAGAGGGGTGTAGCCGTTGGAGGTGGTTACAGAGATAGGGAGTGATCTAGGGGCTGGAGGGGGTTACAGAGATAGGGAGGGATGTTGGGGCTGAAGGGGGTTATAGAGATAGGGAGGGGTGTAGGGGCTGGAGGGGGTTACAGAGATAGGGAGGGGCTGGAGGGGGTTACAGAGATAGGGAGGGGTGTAGGGGCTGGAGGGGGTTACAGAGATAGGGAGGGGTGTAGGGGCTGGAGGAGATTACAGAGATAGGGAGGGGTGTAGGGGCTGGAGGAGGTTACAGAGATAGGGAGGGGCTGGAGGGGGTTACAGAGATAGGGAGGGGCTGGAGGGGGTTACAGAGATCGGGAGGGGTGTAGGGGCTGGAGGGGGTTACAGATATAGGGAGGGGTGTAGGGGCTGGAGGGGGTTACAGAGATAGGGAGGGGTGTAGGGGCTGGAGGTGGTTACAGAGATAGGGAGGGGCTGGAGGGGGTTACAGAGATAGGGAGGGGTGTAGGGGCTGGAGGGGGTTACAGAGATAGGGAGGGGTGTAGGGGCTGGCGGGGGTTACAGAGATAGGGAGGGATGTAGGGGCTGGAGGGGGTTACAGAGATAGGGAGGGGCTGGAGAGGGTTACAGAGATAGGGAGGGGTGTAGGGGCTGGAGGGGGTTACAGAGATAGGGAGGGGTGTAGGGGCTGGAGGGGGTTACAGAGATAGGGAGGGGTGTAGGGGCTGGAGGGGGTTACAGAGATAGGGAGGGGCTGGAGGGGGTTACAGAGATAGGGAGGGGTGTAGGGGCTGGAGGGGGTTACAGAGAAAGGAAGGGGTGTAGGGGCTGGAGGGGGTTACAGAGATAGGGAGGGGCTGGAGTGGGTTACAGAGATAGGGAGGGTCTGGAGGGGGTTACAGAGATAGGGAGGGGTGTAGGGGCTGGAGGGGGTTACAGATATAGGGAGGGGTGTAGGGGCTGGAGGGGGTTACAGAGATAGGGAGGGGTGTAGGGGCTGGAGGTGGTTACAGAGATAGGGAGGGGCTGGAGGGGGTTACAGAGATAGGGAGGGGTGTAGGGGCTGGAGGGGGTTACAGAGATAGGGAGGGGTGTAGGGGCTGGCGGGGGTTACAGAGATAGGGAGGGATGTAGGGGCTGGAGGGGGTTACAGAGATAGGGAGGGGCTGGAGAGGGTTACAGAGATAGGGAGGGGTGTAGGGGCTGGAGGGGGTTACAGAGATAGGGAGGGGTGTAGGGGCTGGAGGGGGTTACAGAGATAGGGAGGGGTGTAGGGGCTGGAGGGGGTTACAGAGATAGGGAGGGGCTGGAGGGGGTTACAGAGATAGGGAGGGGCTGGAGGGGGTTACAGAGATAGGGAGGGGTGTAGGGGCTGGAGGGGGTTACAGAGAAAGGAAGGGGTGTAGGGGCTGGAGGGGGTTACAGAGATAGGGAGGGGCTGGAGTGGGTTACAGAGATAGGGAGGGTCTGGAGGGGGTTACAGAGATAGGGAGGGGTGAGGCCACGCAACACATCGCCATTCGCCCCAACTCACAAGTGCTCACAAGGGACAGCTAGCCCTGGGATCGTGTTTCCAGATGAGTGTGTTGAAGGGACGCGTGTTGGCTGAATAAATTGTCAGTCTGCATCAGGTCGGGACTGCAAGTGAAGCAAAAGCGGGAGACACGAGAAGGTTCTCGTACCAACAGCTGTACTGCGGGCAAAGCACCAGGCCAGCCCGAGCGGCGGCCGAGAAAGTCAGCTGTGGCTGGAGGGCAGGAACGTGACGTGTGAACTGAGGGAGCTGTGGGCAGGACGGACAGACCAATCACCACACGCCGCGATGATGCTTCTGACCACGATCACAACCTTCAGCCCCCCTTCTCTACTTCAAGCAAGAGCCACGGAACGAGGACTGGGATAACCACAGGCAACGTTTCAGCGATTCGCTACCAGGGATCGATTCCGGCAACGTTTCACCTTTAATGGAATATTCCGCAGGATTCTCTGCAAAACATCTTCGTGCTCATTTGATCGTGTTGCTGCCTGTTCTGCATTTAATTTAGAAACAGTAATCCATACATTAAACAACGTCTGCTGGCGGAGGAAAACCTTTCTAAATAAATGTTTTTTAAATCAATTCTCATAGCACTGTTGAAATGGCCTCTTTTCATTCTTAATCAATAGCAGCCGTGTTGATCGATCTGTGTCTTATGTAGTCTTTCTTTTTGATGTAATTTTGCGTATCATATCCAATTAAATTATTGTACACTTTGCAGGCAAAATTAATATTTTCAGGCAGAAGATCTCCATCTATATCCTCTCTTGAGTCCCATTGGTGAGGCCACACCTTGAATATTGTGTACAGTTTTGATCCCCTAATCTGAGGAAGGACATTCTTGCTATTGAGGGAGTGCAGCAAAGATTCACCAGACTGATTCCCGGGATGGCAAGGCTGACATATGAAGAAAGACTGGACTTATATTCACTGGAATTTAGAAGAATAAGAGGGGATCGCATAGAAACATAAAATTCTGACGGGATTGGACAGGTTAGATGCAGGAAGAATGTTCCCGATGTTGGGGAAGTCCAGAACTAGGGGTCACAGTCTAAGGATAAGCCATTTAGGACCGAGATGAGGAGAAGCTTCTTCACTCAGAGAATTGTGAACCTGTGGAATTCTCTACCACAGAAGGTTGTTGAGGCCAGTTCGTTAGATATTCAAAAGGGAGTTAGATGTGGCCCTTACGGCTAAAGGGATCAAAGGGTATGGAGAGAAAGCAGGAATGGGATACTGAAGTTGCATGATCAGCCATGCAGGCTCGAAGGGCCAAATGGCCTACTCCTGCACTTATTTTCTATGTTTCTATGGTGTCACATTGACGATTTCAGAACAACAACCACCTCTATTTATATAGCGCGTTTAATGTAGTGAAATGTCCCAAGGCGCTTTACAGAAGTGTTATGAGATTTTAAAAATTCAACCGCATAAGGAGAAATTAGTGCTGGTGACCAAAAGCTGGGTTAAAGAGCTAGGTTTTAAGGAGGAAAGAGAGATAGAGAGGTGGAGAGGTTTAGGGAAGGAGGTCCAGAGCTTAGGGCCCAGGCAACAGAAGGCACGGCCACCAATGGTTGAGCGATTATAATCAGGGATGCTCACGAGGGCAGAATTAGAGGAGCGCAGACATCTCGGGGGGTTGTGGGGCTGGAGGAGATTACAGAGATAGGGAGGGGCGAGGGCCATGGAGGGATTTGTAAACAAGGATGAGAATGTTAAAATCGAGGCGTTGCTTAACCGGGAGCCAATGTAGGTCACCGAGCACAGGGGGTGATGGGTGAGCGGGACTTGGTGCAAGTTAGGACACAGGGCACAGGGGGTGATGGGTGAGCGGGACTTGGTGCAAGTTAGGACACGGGGCAGCAGAGTTTTGGATGAGCTAAAGTTGACGGAGGGTGAAAGATGAGAAACTGAGAAGTTCACGGAGGGTGGCAGATGAGAGAGGCCAGGAAAGTGTTGGAATAGTCGAGCCCGGAGGTAACAAAGGCACGGATGATATAAGTGGGTCTCCTCTCTTTTAGGGGGTATCTGTGCAGTTGTCTTACTGTTTGTGACACTGGAGCAAACCCCTATTGGTTTATTTTAGAATGGCCGACTTAAGCTCTTCCCCTTCTCCGCAAGCTCCACATTTAAATAACAAGAGCAACAATATCCCTTTAAGCAAATATCGGCCCATCTCTAACGTTTTCCACGGCAGGGAGCAGTTCACTGAATCATCCAATCAGCAGCTGGGTGATCAATGGGCAGGAGAGACGAGAACCTTTCCACATTCCTGGGCCTGAGTGAGGATCAGAATTCCCTGAGTTCACCTCAGTCCCAGCACGGGGCAGATCCCCAGCAACTGGGCACGTGCGCTATCAGGCCGCTGTGACTGATTGCAAATCACCCTCACCACTTCACGTTTCTGGTGGTGAACCATCTCAGGATCACGGCAAAAGGCCAGACAGGTCAGCGAGGTCAAAAGCACATCACTGGCCTGCACAACAAGGACACGAGCTCTCTGCCTCACCCCCGGAGATTGCCATCAATATTACTACCTCTCCTAGCCTCTGCCTCCAAACTCTTTAGCTGTGTCAGCCGTGGCTCAGTGGGCAGTACTCTTGCCTCTGAGTCAGAAGGTCGTGGGTTCAAGTCCCATTCCAGGAACCTAAGCACAAAAATCCAAGCTGACACTCCCAGTGCAGTACTGAGGGAGTGCCGCATTGTCGGAGGGGCAGTACTGAGGGAGCGCCGCACTGTCGGAGGGACAGTACTGAGGGAGCGCCGCACTGTCGGAGGGGCAGTGCTGAGGGAGCGCCGCACTGTCGGAGGGGCAGTACTGAGGGAGCGCCGCACTGTCGGAGGGACAGTACTGAGGGAGCGCCGCACTGTTGGAGGTGCCGTCTTTTGGGTGAGACGTTAAACCAAGGCCCAATCTGCTCTCTCAGGTGGATGTAAAAGATCCCATGGCACTATTTTGAAGAAGAGCAGGGGAATTATCCCCGGTGTCCTGGGGCCAATATTTATCCCTCAATCAACATCACCAAAACAGATTACCTGGTCATTATCACATTGTTGTTTGTGGGAGCTTGCTGTGCGCAAATTGGCTGCCACGTTTCCCACATTACAAAAGTGACTACACTCCAAAAGTACTTCACTGGCTGTAAAGCGCTTTGATCGTGAAAGGTGCTATATAAATGCAAATCTTTCTTTTTTAAGGTAGGGGTGGCCACCCCACCCCTCCTCCCACCCCCCCTCCCCCCCTGCGCACCCCCGAGAATTGCTGGGGGCCCTCCCGGAATTAAAGATGAATGGCCCGGACACTGGGAACAAATCCTCGGGACAAAAATCATAAAGTAAGAAATGCTGTTTCCTTTTTCATTTTCTTCATTAGTTACAAAAATATTGATGAGGGGGGAAAAGGGGCTGTGAGACCGGGCGGGGCGGTTCGAGGTGGGCGATCTGGAATACGTCGAGCCGGAGTTGGCCACCCTAGCCCAGGGGTCCAGTGGGAGGGGGACCCGAGCCCTGGGTCCTGGGGGCCACAGAGACTCCAGCACTGCCTTGTTCCCAGTGGCTGCTCCGTCAAACAGCAAGGTGTTAACATAAGCACAGGGACGCCCTCAAAGCCTCCTTGGGAAAAATGCAACATCCCCACCGGCTCTTGGGAATCCCCGGCCCAAGACCGCTCAAAGTGGAGGAGGAGCATCCGGGAGGGCGCTGAGCACCTCGAGTCTCCTCGCCGGGAGCACACAGAAGCCAAGCGTAAACAGCGGAAGGAACACGCGACAAGCCAAGCCCCCCACCCACCGTCTGCCCCACGTGTGACAGAGAATGTGGGTCCCACATTGGACTCATCCGTCACCTGAGAACTCGTGTTAGTGTGGAAGCAAGTCATCCTCGACTCCGAGGGACTGCCCAAGAAGAGAAGAAGAATATTAACAGAGCCCTCCATCGGGCTCAATAACTGTGCAAGGATTACCTAAACCAGCAGCAACTAAAACACAACCCGGTAAAAAATAAGAACCCTTTCAGGAGCTGGGAAATATTTATATAAACCACGGACATAAGCTTCGGACCATGGTTCAGCGAGGCTGAAATCTGATTGGTCAATTGGAGAGCGCAATGCCTCGTTGTCCGTTACATGTAGTTTTAGTTCTTCTGACACAAAACTTCACCGCTAACACTGATGACATGCAGACTAGTTGATGGGAACTGTCGCCATGAATACACTCACTGCGAGAAATGAAGCAACAAGAAATCATTTGCTTCCAGCCCTATTAAAGGACACTTCAATGACTTTACTGGACCCGCAAACTGTCACTTCTGTGAAGAGCGAAGAGCAGAGGCTACTTCAATCACGGACAGCAGGCCCAGGGATTATTCTTACACCTGAATGGTTGATCCAGAAGCCAGGGCTATTCTCTGAGAAAGAAACAAAGACTTGCATTTATGTAGCGCCTTTCACAACCTCAGGACGTCCCAAAGCCCTTTACAGCCAATGAGGTACTTTGGGAGTGTAGTCACTGTTGTAATGTGAGAAATGCGGCAGCCAATTTGCGCACAGCAAGCTCCCACAAACAGCAATGTGATAATGACCAGATAATCTGTTTTTTGTTATGTTGATTGAGGGATAAATATTGGCCCCAGGACACCGGGGATAACTCCCCTGCTCTTCTTCGAAATAGTGCCGTGGGATCTTTTACGTCTACCTGAGAGGGAAGACGGGACCTCGGTTTAACGTCTCATCCGAAAGACGGCACCTCCGAAAGTGCGGCGCTCCCTCAGCACTGCCCCTCCGACAGTGCGACGCTCCCTCAACACTGCCCCTCCGACAGTGCGGCGCTCCCTCAGTACTGCCCCTCCGACAGTGCGACGCTCCCTCAGTACTGCCCCTCTGACAGTGCAGCGCTCCCTCAGTACTGCCCCTCCGACAGTGCAGCACTCCCTCAGTACTACCCCTCTGACAGTACAGCACTCCCTCAGCACTGCACTGGGAGTGTCAACCTAGATTTTTGTGCTCAAGTCCCTGGAGTGGGATTTGAACCCACAGCTTCCTGACTCAGAGGCGAGGGTGCTGCCCACTGAGCCGATCAGGTGGAACGTTCGATTGGCAACGTTATTTTCTGGCTGCTACATGTCTGTGCACTCGGGGGTTAACCAGTGCCCCAACTACAGCCTTCATTAATGTTGCCAACCCTCCAGGATTGGCCTGGAGTCTCCAGGAACTGAAGACCAATGTCCAGGACACTGCCGCGAGCAAAACAAACAGAAAAATCACAGAGACCCCGCAAACAATCGACTGTTTTTGTCCATTTTCTGTGAACACTTCTGTTTATTCATTATAAAAATGTTGGAGTTTGGGGCATAAAAGGCTGTTCGATTGACAGTCAGGATTCATCCAATCAGGTCATGAAGACTCTGTCTGCTCTCTGATTGGTTAGGAAGGTGGGGCGCCGTGAGGATGGACGTGTCGGGTGACCAATGGCGGGAGGTCATGTGATGAAACCTCCAGGAATACACCCAGAGTTGGTGACTCCAGCCGTCATGGAAACCACACAAACCCCGCCCACCGCCCCACCCACCTCCACTCCATGCCCCCCGCCCCCTCACACACCCACCACCCCCACACACACCCCACCAAACGTTTTCAAATAAATGGTGCACAGCCGCATAAAAGCAGCGGGAATGCAGCCCGCTGGAGATTTGCTGCTCCCACACAGACCAACAATCTGAAGTTCGAACCTCCCCGAAGCACGAGGCGTCTATTTTACCCCTTTCTATCCTTTGCACAAAATTATTAAGACATGAATATAGCCAATCATCTCAGCAAGCTCCAAACCCGACGTCATTACACGGAACGTATGGCACAGAAACAGGCCATTCAGCCCCACCGTTCCGTGCCGGGGTTTATGCTCCACACCAGCCCCCTCCCACCCCATCACCATATCCCTCTATTCCTTTCTCCCTCATGTGTTTATCCAGCTTCCCCTTAAATGCAACGATACGATTCGCCTCAACCCCTCCCTGTGGCAGCGGGTTCCACATTCTCACCAGTCCTGAATTCCCGATTGGATTTATTGCTGATTCTCTGATATTGATGGCCCCTCAGTCTCTCCCCACATTCTCTCTGTATCTACCCTGTCAAACCCTTTCACAATCTTAAAGACCTCTATCGGGTAAACTCTCAGTTCTGGTATCATTTTAGTAAATCTCCACAAATGACCAGATGTTATGAAGTTTCACAACTTGCCCTGGTGGGAGTTAAACGGAAATGATTGCATTTTGAAGTAATTCATTGTACGTGAAGCCGTTGGAGACACCGCTGAGAAGAAAGGAAAAGGAAAGAAAGACTTGCATTTATATAGCGCCTTTCACAACCTCAGGATGTCCCAAAGCACTTTACAGCCAATGAGGTACTTTTGGAGTGTAGTCACTGTTGTGATGTGGGAAACACGGCAGCCAGTTTGCGCACAGCAAGCTCCCACACACAAAAATGTGATAATGACCAGATAATCTGTTTTTGTTATGTTGGATGAGAGATAAATATTGGCTCCAGGACACCGGGGAGACCTCCCCCTGCTCTTCTTCAAAATAGTGCCATGGGATCCTTTACATCCGCCTGAGAGAGCAGACAGGGCCTTGATTTAACATCACATCTGAAAGACGGCACCTCTGACAGTGCAGCACTCCCTCAGTACGGTTCCTCCGACAGTGCGGCACTCCCTCAGTACTGCCCCTCCCACAGTGCGGCGCTCCCTCAGCACTGCCCCTCCGACAGTGCGGCGCTCCCTCAGTACTGCCCCTCCGACAGTGCGGCGCTCCCTCAGCACTGCCCCTCCGACAGTGCGGCGCTCCCTCAGCACTGCCCCTCCGACAGTGCGGCGCTCCCTCAGTACTGTCCCTCCGACAGTGCGGCGCTCCCTCAGTACTGTCCCTCCGACAGTGCGGCGCTCCCTCAGTACTGCCCCTCCGACAGTGCGCCGCTCCCTCAGCACTGCCCCTCCGACAGTGCGGCGCTCCCTCAGCACTGCCCCTCCGACAGTGTGGCGCTCCCTCAGCACTGCCCCTCCGACAGTGCGGCGCTCCCTCAGTACTGCCCCTCCGACAGTGCGGCGCTCCCTCAGCACTGCCCCTCCGACAGTGCGGCGCTCCCTCAGCACTGCCCCTCCGACAGTGCGGCGCTCCCTCAGTACTGTCCCTCCGACAGTGCGGCGCTCCCTCAGTACTGCCCCTCTGACAGTGCGGCGCTCCCTCAGTACTGTCCCTCCGACAGTGCGGCGCTCCCTCAGTACTGCCCCTCCGACAGTGCGCCGCTCCCTCAGCACTGCCCCTCCGACAGTGCGGCGCTCCCTCAGCACTGCCCCTCCGACAGTGCGGCGCTCCCTCAGTACTGCCCCTCCGACAGTGCGGCGCTCCCTCAGCACTGCCCCTCCGACAGTGCGGCGCTCCCTCAGCACTGCCCCTCCGACAGTGCAGCGCTCCCTCAGCACTGCACTGGGAATGTCGGCCTAAAAGACAAATGATATAAATACGCCGGTCCACAAATGACCAATTTCACAATTCAGCCCGGATAGTGAACTCACTGCATCTTGCAAGTCTATTGCTGCAACCACTGGGGAACTGTGACCATGTGCTTCAATACACCCACTTTATAAACTGGGGTGTGCGTGTGCAGATGTACATCCTCTGTCTCTCCACCTCCCTCAACACCCTCCATAAAACCAACTTATTCACCCACCTCCGCCTGAAGCTCCGTGGCCAGGTATTTCTGATTGCGCCTCTGTGAAGGACCTCGTGATGTTATTTCCGTGTGTTTTTATATAAATGCAAGTTGTTATTTTAGTGTACATCAATCACAGTTTGAAATGTCTGAAGAATATTTTAAAAATCCGGCGACATCCAGCTGCTTTCTCTGACCTTGACAGCGTGACCTACCCCAGGCCGGGGGTACACAAGCAGATGCCAATTTACAGAACCTTCCCGCAGTAATTTGCTTCTAATTAACACAATGATGTGCCGATTCAGACCACTTCCCTGCAGGGAGTACCTCAGGGTAGAGAGGGCTTTTAAAGATGCAAAGCAAGTTACACAGTTTCACGTTAGAGATTTCCATCGCTCCACCATCAATGGCCGTGCCTTCTGTTGCCTGGGCCCCAAGCTCTGGAACTCCCTCCCTAAACCTCTCTGCCTCTCTCTCCTCCTTTAAGACGCTCCTTAAAAATCTACCTCTCTGACCAAGCTTTTGCTCAGCTGCTCGAATATCTCCTTAAGTGGCCCGGTGTCAAATTTGTTTAATAATCGCTGCTGTGAAGCACCTTGGGACGTTTTACGATGTTAAAGGCGCTATATAAATGCAAGTTACAGTTGCTGAAGCCACTATAAGAAGATAAGAAATAGGAGCAGGAGTCGGCCATTCGGCTCCTCGAGCCTGCTCCGCCATTTAATACGATCATGGCTGATCTGATCATGGCCTCAACTCCACTTCCCTGCCCGCTCCCCATAACCCTTCACTCCCTTATCGCTCAAAAATCTGTCTATCTCCACCTTAAATATATTCAATGACCCAGCCTCCACAGCTCTCTATGCATCACGATCATGTTTTGGACCTCAAATTAACTGTGAGCAACCCCAATAGAGACCAGCTATTAATTTCAATGAAAGATCGATGGGAGTCACAATCCTTCTTGTTGTGGTCTGTGTGTGTGTGTCTGTGTGTGTGTGAGTGTGCGAGTGAGTGTGCGAGAGTGTGTGAGTGTGCGTGTGTGTATGTGAGTGTCAGTATGTGAGTGAGAGTGTGTGTATGTGTGAGTGTGAGAGAGAGAATGTGTGAGAGAGCGTGTGAGAGTGAGTGTGTGTGTGTGTGAGAGAAAGTGTGTGAGAGTGAGTGTGAGTGTGTGTGTGAGAGTGAGTGTGTGTGAGTGAGAGAGAGAGTGAGCGTGTGTATGTGAGTGTGAGAGTGTGAGTGCTCCTGCTGATGCCAAGTGCAGTAAGCGACACGTTAGCGCTGTGTCCGAGTGTTGCTCGCTTTGTGTGACGGCTCCTCCTTGAGTTGCGTGGATCTGCACACAGGAGGATGCAAGGAGCCGTCAGTGCTCAGACAGACGGAGAAAGAAGTGCTGCTGATCACAGTGCTGTCACTGAGCAGCCTGCACTCCGTGAGGTACGGCCACACCCACCGCTTCCATCCTGAACCAGCCCTGCTGCACACATCATTTCATCGAAACCTCTTAACTCCAACATCCCAGGTTCCCCAATTATCTGTGTCTTTGTGCTCCCTGAAATATCCGATCCCTGCCATCCTTTCCCCTGGGATAAAGGCAGAATTGTCGACAGTTCCTTGCTGTTCTCGGGGCGATGAAGGAAGGGGCTTGCAACCTTACAACTTCCCTCAGGAGGCCATTCAGCCCCTCGAGCCTGTTACACAGGTACAGGAGGAGGCCCATTCAGCCCTCGAGCCTGTTACACAGGAACAGGAGGAGGCCCATTCAGGCCCTCGAGCCTGTTACACAGGAACAGGAGGAGGCCCATTCAGCCCCTCGAGCCTGTTACACAGGAACAGGAGGAGGCCCATTCAACCCCTCGAGCCTGTTACACAGGAACAGGAGGAGGCCCATTCAGCCCCTCAAGCCTGTTACACAGGAACAGGAGGAGGCCCATTCAACCCCTCAAGCCTGTTACACAGGAACAGGAGGAGGCCCATTCAGCCCTCGAGCCTGTTACACAGGAACAGGAGGAGGCCCATTCAGGCCCTCGAGCCTGTTACACAGGAACAGGAGGAGGCCCATTCAGCCCCTCGAGCCTGTTACACAGGAACAGGAGGAGGCCCATTCAACCCCTCGAGCCTGTTACACAGGAACAGGAGGAGGCCCATTCAGCCCCTCAAGCCTGTTACACAGGAACAGGAGGAGGCCCATTCAACCCCTCAAGCCTGTTACACAGGAACAGGAGGAGGCCCATTCAGCCCCTCGGGCCTGTTACACAGGAACAGGAGGAGGCCCATTCAGCCCCTCGAGCCTGTTATACAGGAACAGGAGGAGGCCATTCAGCCCTCGAGCCTGTTACACAGGAACAGGAGGAGGCCCATTCAGCCGCTCGAGCCTGTTACACAGGAACAGGAGGAGGCCCACTCAACCCCTCTAGCCTGTTCCACAATTGAACAAGATCACAGCTGATCTGCATCTTAAACTCCAACGTCTTGGTCCATGTCTCTTAATCCCCTTACCCATCAACAATCCATCAATCTCAGGTTAGAAGTGTACAAGTCCCCCAGCCTCAACAGCTTTTTGGGGGAGAGAGTTCCAGATTCCCACTGCCCTGTGTGTGAAGAAGTGTTTCCTGACATCACCCCTGAACGGCCGGGCTCTAATTTTAAGGTGACGCCCCCTTGTTCTGGACTACCCCCATTGGAGGAAATAGTTTTTCCTCTGTCTATTTGTATCAAATCCTTAAATCCTAAACACCTCGATTAGATGGACCTTTAATCTTCTACACTCGAGGGAACACCGGCCCGGTCTGTGCAGCCTGCCCTTGGGATTTAACCCCTTTAGCCCCGGTATCAGTCTGGGGAATCTGAGCCGCTCCCCCTCCCTCCGAGGCCGATATACCCTCCCCGAGGGATGGGGCCCAGGACTGAGCGCAGTAATGGAGGGGAAGATGCTGCCAACAAATCAAC
This sequence comes from Pristiophorus japonicus, assembly GCF_044704955.1. Lineage (NCBI taxonomy): Eukaryota > Metazoa > Chordata > Chondrichthyes > Pristiophoridae > Pristiophorus > Pristiophorus japonicus. Next base: position 31,793,191 of record NC_091993.1, on the reverse strand, counting down.
CCGTATCACTCATGTCAGACACAAACGCACGCAGTTCAACACGTTGGGCTTTTAGAAAGATTCCAGTTGCCTTTGCTGAGAATGAATGTGTGAATAATTGGGGTGTTTTTTGGGATGAAAGGTGCGGGCAATGCAGGGGCTGTTTCTGGGGCTGGGCAGGGTTTGCGTGTCCTTCGCTTTCGGTGCTGACAAACAGCACTGTGCCCGAGGCAGCCGCAGGCTCAGTAAACCTCACCTCCCTCATGGCTCAGCACGTCTTTTATCACAATGCTCGTCCTTGCAAATCTCCTCACGTTTGCTCTGACTTTCACACGTTCAATATGCTCCCAGCTTTCCCCTGCACCAACCTAACAGCTCATTTGGAAACAGCTGAATTGGATTCACTGGGCTGAAAATCAGCTCCTCTGCCCTTTCTGTGAACGCACCAATTACGCACATTTCCCACGTTACGTGTCAGTGGGCAGCACTCCCGCCTCTGGGTCAGAAGGTCGTGGGTTCCCCACTCCAGGGACCTGAGCACAAAATCTAGGCTGACACTCCCAGTGCAGTGCTGAGGGAGCGCCACACTGTCGGAGGGGCAGTACTGAGGGAGCGCCGCACTGTCGGAGGGGCAGTACTGAGGGAGCGCCGCATTGTTGGAGGGGCAGTACTGAGGGAGCGCCGCACTGTCGGAGGGGCAGTACCGAGGGAGTGCTGCACTGTCGGAGGGGCAGTACTGAGGGAGTGCTGTACTGTCAGAGGGGCAGTACTGGGGGAGTGTTGCACTGTTGGAGGGGCAGTACTGAGAGAGCGCTGACTATCGGAAGGGCAGTACTGAGGGAGCGCTGCACTGTCGGAGGGGCAGTACTGAGGGAGTGCCGCACTGTCGGAGGGGCAGTACTGAGGGAGTGCTGCACTGTCGGAGGTGCCATCTTTCAGATGAGACGTTAAACCGAGGCCCCGTCTGCTCTCTCAGGTGGATGTAAAAGATCCCATGGCACTATTTCGAAGAAGAGCAGGGGAGTTATCCCCAGTGTCCTGGGGCCAATATTTACCCCTCAACCACATGCTTTGGGACATCCTGAGGTGCTGAAAGGCCCTGTGGAAATGCAAGTTCTTGCTTTCATAAATGGATGAGACACACTTGGTACGATCAGTATAACTTCTGTTTGCACACTATTACAAAGTACAGAACTTGCGATCTCAAGCCCCCTCACCGAGTCAGCACACACAATGTAAAAGCACAAAGGTGGTCATTTTCACTTTCTGCGACGGTGAGATGGGTGGGAGCGGCCGGTGCTTGTTACAGGGGCTCCCCAACTTTCCATTTCTAGACATGTAACTGAGAAAGCACTTCATCTTCCCTCTCCCTGATTAGTGCAGTGTATATATTATACCCAGCAAGATCATTTGCAGTCAGTGATTGCAGCGCTGTGACGGGGACAGCGCGAGTGCATTAAAAGAGCATTTGAAGGACACTCCAGCTCATTTATCTCAGAGGACAATGAGATGGTCTCACTGCATCACTGCTGAACCTGCCACGACTTATCGAGTATTTGCATATTCCACAATCTACACGCTGCTCACTGATGGAATACTAGCAGAATGTAACAAAGCCCTCGATAAGACGCACACGTGATTTTTTGTTCCTCTTCAAAGTCCCTCGCTCTGATTGAGGCAAACACCTTTCGCACTGGAGTGGGGGGGGGGCTGGGGGATGTTCCCCACTGTGTACTCAGAAAATCACTCCACAACACTGTGGCACTCCCTCAATACTGCCCCTCCGACAGTGCAGCACTCCCTCAGTACTGCCCCGCTGACAGTGCGGCACTCCCTCAGTACTGCCCCTCCGACAGTGCGGCACTCCCTCAGTACTGCCCCTCTGACAGTGCCACACTCCCTCAGTACTGCCTCACCGACAGTGCGGCGCTCCCTCAGTACTGCCCCTCCGACAGTGCCACACTCCCTCAGTACTGCCCCTCCGACAGTGTGGCAATCCCTAAGTACTGTCCCTCCGACAGTGTGGCACTCCCTCAGTACTGCCCCTCCGACAGCGTGGCACTCCCTCAGTACTGCACTGGGAGCATCAGCCTAGATTTTGTGCTCGAGTCCCTGGAGTGGGACTTGAACCACGACCCTCTGACTCAGAGGCGAGAGTGCTGCCCACTGAGCCACGGCTGACACAGTGACTTTAGTCGAGTTTATACTTTTACTGTGAGTTGTAGCCTGTGCCACGTGTCCGCGAACTGACAATCCGGCAGCTGGCTCTCTCGGGCTGGCAACTGCCGCTGCTCTCCTCAGGTGATCAATAGCCATCAATTAAAAAAAATAGATCAAACATTTTGAAAAGCGGAGTGATAAATCACTTCCTACAAACAATTAGCTCACCGATCTGAGCCTCTGAGTTTAACCTTGTCTGATGATGTCATTCCCCTTGTTATTTTGCGGAGAAGGTGGAGGAGCTTCAGTCGCTCATTCTAAAATAAACCAATAGGGGTTTGCCCCGAGGCCTCAAGCAGGAAGACAGCGACACAAATGTCCCCTCAAATTGAGCAAGCCCTACTAATATCATTAAAGGTCAACTCCAATTAAACTCAATTAAACTCATAATGTAATTCATGTTAATATATGTGTGGCGAAGACACTCTGGCTGGAACTGTTCCAGGCGCTCTGTGGACTCCCAAAGCCCCAAAATGGTAAAGTTACGGCAACAGATTGGGAGCAGCTCCCAGGAAATTCCTATTGCCACTGTCTCTTAAGAAAGAAAGACTTGCATTTATACAGCGCCTTTCACGACCGCTGGACATCCCAAAGTGCTTTACAGTAAATGAAGTACTTTTGGAGTGCAGTCACTGTTGTAATGTGGGAAACGCTGCAGCCAATTTGCGCACAGCAAGCTCCCACAAACAGCAATGTGATAATGACCCAGATAATCTGTTTTTGGTGATGTTGATTGAGGGATAAATATTGGCCCCAGGACATCGGGGATAACTCCCCTGCTCTTCTTCCAAATAGTGCCATGGGATCTTTTATGTCCACCTGAGAGAGCAGACGGGGCCTCAGTTTAATGTCTCATCTGAAAGACGACACCTCCGACAGTGCGGCGCTCCCTCAGTACAGCCCCTCCGACAGTGCGGCGCTCCCTCAGCACCGCCCCTCCGACAGTGCAGCGCTCCCTCAGTACTGCCCCTCCGACATTGCAGTGCTCCCTCAGTACTGTCCCTCCGACAGTGCGCCGCTCTCTCAGTACTGCCCCTCCGACAGTGCGGTGCTCCCTCAGTACTGTCCCTCCGACAGTGCGGCGCTCCCTCAGTACTGCCCCTCCGACAGTGCGGCGCTCCCTCAGTACTGCCCCTCCAACAGTGCGGTGCTCCCTCAGTATTGCCCCTCCGACAGTGCGGTGCTCCCTCAGTACTGTCCCTCCAACAGTATGGCGCTCCCTCAGTACTGCACTGGAGCGAGAGTCTGGATATATGTGCTCAAGTCCCTGGAGTGGAACTTGAACCCACAACCTTCTGACTCAGAGGTGAGAGAGAGAAAGTGCTACCCACTGAGCCCCTGACACCTGCTGTAAGTTGCTGATATGATCAATGCGTTTGTTCTGAGTGCTAAGTTCCCCATTTGTTGCCTTCCTGGTGTTGCTTAGTTTTGTTTTAAGCGCACACGCGCGGGTTCGAACGACCAGACTTGGCCTGAATGTCCGAGTGGTTTACTCCGAACCCCAGGGTCACAGCGGGGGTCACCGACTCTGATCGGACGTATTACAGGAGGTTTCATCACATGACCGCCAACTGCTCCGCCATTGGTCAACCGACACATGCATTCTCGCGGGGCCCCGCCTTCCCACGGCCAATCCGAAAGCGGACTGTCTCTCCGTTATCCCATGACTCTGGACTCTCAGTCTTTTCCATCTCCATTATTTTCATGATAAACATGTTTAAAGATAATGGGGAAAAACACAATAAGTTCCCCACCCCACTCCCCCTCTGACCTCTCTGTCCTCGGCCTCCTACACTGTTCCAATGAAGCTCAACGCAAGCTCGAGGAACAGCACCTCATCTTTCGATTGGGCACCTTACAGCCTCTGGACTCAACATCCAGTTCAACAACTTCAGACCATAACCTCTGCCCACACCTTGTTCCCTTTCCTCCCTTTTTCCCTCTTTCCCGCAACAGCCGGTGATGATTCCGTCATTCACATCCCATCTAGACTCATCTTTTGTTTCCTAACTTGTGCCATCATCATCTCATTTTTGCCCAGCTTCCCTTTTGTCTCTCTCATCTCTCCTGTCTTCCCCCTATCACAGACCTTCCCTTTTGACCTGTCCCGCCTCCTCCCTTTCCCTGCCCCTCCCACTTCCTCAAGAATCGGTCACATCTCGAACTTTCCCAGTTCTGACGTAGGGTCATCGAACATTAACTCTGTTTCTCTCTCCACAGACGCTGCCTGACTCGCTGAGATTTCCAGCGCTTTCTGTTTTTATTTCAGATTCCAGCACCTGCGGTATTTTGCTTTTGTACAGGATTGTTTTTATTGCCCCGATGGGTCATCTCCCGGGGTTGCAGATTCCGAGAGATTAATCTTCGATTGTTGGAGACTCCAGGCCAATCCTGGAGGGTTGGTGACCCCGTTCACGGAGCTGTGTCAATCGACTTCAAACATTCCCATTGGTTCCCTCACTCGCTGTCATCACTTGTGGATAAAGGAGACACCAGCCCTGACTGCTGTGGGTGCCACTGTAATGTATGCATCTGTGAGCGTGCTCAGGGGCTGGTGGAGCGGTTGCGTTGTGGGTGGCTTAGTCAGTCACGTGACGTTCACAAGACTCAATAAAACCCCGGTTAATTGAGTCCAGGTTCTCCATGATGAAGCGCGCAGTATTGAGCCTAGTGGATGAACCGGTCGGGTTCAGTTTGATTGTTAAACCTTTGCTCATAAACCAGCTCGTTCCTTACAGCAAATGTGTAGCTGGGAATTCTTAAGCAAAGAACCCATGGAGCAAATACACTACAGGTACAAACGAGGCAGGGAGGTTAAAGAAACAGAACAACAATTTGCCTTTATATAGCGCCTTTAACGTAGTAAAAGTCCCAGGGTGCTTCACAGGAACGTTATGAGACTCAATCTGACACCGAGCTGCACGAGGATATTAGCGCAGGTGAGCAAAAGCTTGGTCAAAGAGGTAGGTTTTAAGGAATGTCTTAAAGGAGGAATGGGAGACGGAGAGGTTTAGGGAGGGAGTTCCAGAGCTTGGGGCCCAGGCAGCTGAAGGCACGGCCACCGATGGTGGAGCGATGGAAATCGCGGGAGAAGGATTTTCTGCTGCACCGCTCAGGATTGCAGTAAAGACGAATGCAGAATTGATATTAACTCAAAGTGGTTAAAATCATTTTCTACGTACAAAAACAACCCAATGTATAGGCCGAGTTATGCAAGGAAGGGTTGAGGAATTCTAGTCCAGATGTGCCAAGCCTTTATCAATTGAACAATCTCCTTACAGTGAGGATAACAGAAGGCCATTGTGCCCTGGGTGTGACGTTCGGGGCATTGCACTCTGTTTGACTGCGTTGGAGTCCATTCGAATCATTTCATCATCATCTCAACATGTTGTAATCTTCACACTTTAACCATTCAGCTCGGCCTAACTGGTGTGCACCGCAACACACCCGTCACACTGCGTCTCACACACACCCCTCACACACCCCCGTCACACTGCGCACCCCCCCGTTATACACACACCTGTCACACACACACCCATCACACTGCGTCATACACTCCCGTTACACCCCCGTCACACTGCCTCACACTGTGTCACATCCCCCCATTACACCCCCCCGTCACACTGCGTCACATACACACCCGTCACACACACCCGTTACATCCCCCCATCACACTGCGTCACACACTCCCGTCACACACACACACCCGTCACACACACCCGTCACACTGCGTCTCACACACACCCGTCACACACCCCGTCACACTGCGTCACACCCTCCCGTTATACACACCCCCGTCACACACACACCCGTCACACACACCCGTTACATCCCCCCATCACACTGCGTCACACACTCCCGTCACACACACACACCCGTCACACACACCCATCACACTGCGTCTCACACACACCCGTCACACACCCCCGTCACACTGCGTCACACCCCCCCGTTATACACACACCCGTCACACACACACCCATCACACTGCGTCACACACCCCCGTTACAACCCCCCGTCACACTGCGTCACACCCCCCCGTTATACACACACCCGTCACACACACACCCATCACACTGCGTCACACACCCCCGTTACAACCCCCCGTCACACTGCGTCACACCCCTCCGTTACACACCCCCGTCACACACACACCCGTCACACACACACACCCATCACACTGCGTCATACACTCCCGTTACACACCCCCGTCTCACACACACACCGTCAGACACACACCCCGTCACACTGCGTCACACCCCCCCGTTATACACACACACGTCACACACATACCCATCACACTGCGTCACACCCCCCCGTTACACTGCATCACACCCCCCGTCACACTGCGTCACACACCCCGTTACACACCCCCGTCACACTGCGTCACACCCCCCGTTACACTGCGTCACACACCCCGTCACACTGCGTCACACACCCCCGTCACACTACATCACACACACCCGTCACACTACGTCACACACCCCCGTCACACACCCCGTCACACTGCATCACACCCCCCCGTTATACACACATCCGTCACACACACCCCCGTCACACTACGTCACACTGCGTCACACCCCCCCGTTACACTGCGTCACACCCCCCCGTCACACTGCGTCACACACCCCCGTTACACACCCCCGTCACACTCCCCCATTACACTGCGTCACAACCCCCCGTCACACTACGTCACACACCCCCGTCACACTGCGTCACACACCCCCGTTACACACCCCGTCACACTGCGTCACACCCCCCGTTACACTGCGTCACACCCCCCCGTTACACTGCATCACACACCCCCGTCACACTACGTCACACTGCGTCACGCACCCCCGTCACACTGCGTCACACTCCCCCGTTACACTGCGTCACACACCCCCCCGTCACACTACGTCACACACACCCGTCACACACCCCGTCACACTGCGTCACACCCCCCCCCGTTACACACACACCCGTCACACACACCCGTTACATCCCCCCATCACACTGCGTCACACACTCCCGTCACACACACACCCATCACACACACACCCGTCACACACACACCCGTCACATTGCATCACACACATCCGTCACTCTGCGTCTCACACCCCCGTCACACACACACCCGTCACACACACACCCAACACTCTGCGTCACATCCCCCCGTCACTCTGCGTCACACACTTCCGTCACACACCTGTCACACACATTCGTCACACTGTGTTTCACACACCCGTCACACCCCCCCCGTCACTCTGCGTCACACACACCCGTCACACCCCCCCGTCACTCTGCGTCACACACACCCGTCACAACCCCCCCCGTCACTCTGCGTCACACACACCCGTCACTATAAAACATAAGAACATAAGAATCGGTCCCTCGAGTCTGCTCCACCATTCAATGAGATCATGGCTGATCTTCTACCTCAACTCTATTTTCCCGCCTGATCCCCATATCCCTCAATTCCCTCAATATCCAAAAATCTCTCGATCGTTGAGAGATATAAGAGTTAGCACAGTGGGACAGCATATTGGTCTGCCAACACACAGCACCATAGAGAGATCGAGTTTCACACACCATGGGCTAGAACCTCCACTTTTGTGCTTATCGCCCAAAAATGACGTTATTTCCGGCGTGGGCGGTAAAAAAGGGTTTTCAGATCGTCGGCTTCTTGCCCATTCTCAAAGCACCTCGTCTCCATTTTTGAAAATGGGCGCTACCGCGAGCGATATGAAATGGGCGTTAGCGTTAAATCTCGCTGACCTCTGCCGTAAAGTGTGGTTGTCCTTAGCAATTCAGGAGGTCAAGGGTCATCATGACATGCACAGGAGAGAGAGCGAGAGAGAGAGAGGGAGCTCAGAGGTACTGAAGGCGAGGCTGGTTGTGGTGTGGCTGCTTTGGGAGGAAGGAGGGAGACTTGAGCTTCACAGCAAGTAGGCAAACAAAAAGTAGCTGTTACCAGCTACATATTTGACCGAATTTGCCCTATAATGGAGAGAGAGGAGGAGGGATCACAGCACACTGTGGAGACTGATGCTGGAGAGAGCAGTGAGATGGGAGAGGAGCACATTGTAGGGCGCAGAAGAGCCAGGAGGTTCTCGGACGAGGCAAGTGCCTCCCTCCTGCAGGAGGTTGAGTTACGCTAGGGTGATGTGACACAGGGAGGGCGTGGGAAGCCCACCCCAAAGGCCTACCAGAGGATTATAGACCGAGATAGCAGAGGTGGTCTCGTCGGCGACCAACGAGGTGCGTGAGGGCAACCAATGCCGCAAACGATGGAACGACCTTGTGGGATCTGAAAGTGTAAGTATTACATTGATTTACAAGGACTTAATGTATTTATATAATTTGATTTGTAACAGTCATGAGTGACTATCAGCAGATGTGAGGTCTTTCACTTTTACTGGAAATGTTTTACTCAAAGCCTGCGGTCACGGTGCACATCTTTAGGTAACGAAGGATCATTTTCATAATAATCATGATTACATCTGTTGGTTATGTGTTGTATCAGTCTCTGTGACAGTACCTAGCAATGATATCACGCAATGATCTCATGCCATGTCGTCCTGTCACCTTTTACAGAAGAAGCTATCGACAACGAGGTCCATGCAAAGGCGAATGGGTGGGGGAGCCACGAGTCACCAGCGACATCACAGAAATGGAGGAGCGAGTGCTCGCAATCATGGGGAACCACCCCCGGTGTGATGTAAAGTCAATAGATGCCACACCCACTCATATCGGACCAATCATATATGATAGATGATTCCTAAAATTGTCATAGAAATAATGATGGCCTAATGAAAATTATTGCAATGCAAATGTGATGATGGTCATGAAATGTGATGTCTGCGATGATTTTGAGAGCAGTGGTGCTTTTGTCGTGCATATGCTGTATGTAGCGCTGGACTCACCTTGTCACCCTAGCACCCCCTTTTCCTCTAATAACCTCATTTGTGTCTTGCAGCTCAGCCAGGAGCGCGTCCCAAGGCAAGGCCACAGAGGCCAGAAGGTGGGGACACGGGGCCCGATTCTCCAGACGATCCAACATATGGTGCTGAGGAGCTCCAATTCTTGCCCGTCAATCCGCTGGGTCTGTTCTCTACAGATGAGAGCGCGGACTTTGAGGAACCTACATCGCCACGCTCCAGAAGCCATTCCACCCCAAGACCATCTAGTGGTCCTCCGGTCATTCCTGCCTCCACTCTGGAGGTACTGGCCCTAAGCACCTCTCCACAGAGCACCCCATTTGTCCCCAGGACGACGCCGACCCCGCGGAGGTCTCGTGGACGCGGCAGGTCTGTTCCACGAGCGCCACATGACGGCGGAGAGATGGTATAGTTGTCCAGGAGGACTGTAGACATTGGTGACCAGCTCATCGAAGCATTGGTGGGCATATCCTGACAGCTGGCCACCATGACGGAGTACATTCCGCGGATGGCGGAGTCCCTGGATGCGATAGCCAGGAACACTGCTGGCACAGACCTCCCAGTGGTCCCCGAGCGCGGCACTCCACCCCTAGGTTCCGCACCACCACTGCAAACGACAGATGCGAGCAAGGACCAAGATCCTGCTTCTGCATCAGAGAATGTTGCCCCCTCGGTACCTCCCATTCCTGTACCTGTGCAACGATCGCATCTGCCTTCATCCCCCCCAATGAGGCACCGCCTGAGGAGCTCCTCGGCCAGGCGCCATGGAGCGAGGAGGGGAAGGGGTAGTGATGGGGAGAAGAAGGGGAGGGGTGAGGAAAGTCAGATGCATGTCCGCAGGTGATGGCTGTGTTATATCTCTATCTGGATGTATGCAATTTGTTGTAATGTATGGGGGCTGGGGACCATCCTCCTGCTTTACCTTTGTATTCTGTGTTGCTGGACATGTTGAACATTTGATTGATGTCAATGGTGGAAAATGGGGGTGTGGGCGGTGGTTGGGTATTATTGGCTGTGATACTTATGATTTCAGACCAATGTTGGTATAAAAAATTTTTTATTGAACATAACTTTGTTGTGCATTGTCTCAGATAGCTGGGCCATTACACACTGGTGATTCCTTAACATGAAAGGGTTAAATACAACTTAACTTCAATCAACGTAAACTTTAACTGGCACCAAGGTGATGGGCACCATTGATGTCTGAGCTGCAGTGTGTCAGCGTTGTCACTCACATCAACGTTCTTTCAGGAAAATCATTCAGATATCAGCTGCTCACGTAAGAGTCTTGCAGCTATGTAGCCACCATGGGCCCTTTCCTGTGGTCTGGATGGGGTCATGGGCATGGTTACATAGCCAGCCTGATTGTCTGGCCCTAGGACAGCATCCAGCCCCTCGTTGTCCTCTTCCTCTCTCTCCTGAGGTGGAGCATCAGTCCCTGCTGACAATTCTTGGCCCCTCCTGATAGCCAGGTTGTGCAGCATCGAGCACATGACCACGAATTTACCTACTTGCTCAGCGTTATATTGTAGCTCCCCTCCTGAGTGGTCAAGACATCTGAAGCGCTGCTTAAGCACAGTTATTGTTTGGTGGCCCCATTGCATTGAAAGTATAATAGCGATTGATCAGAAGCAATAATTTCCTCACTAAAATAAACCTAGAGTAAACCCCCAATATAGTGCAGAGTCTGAAAATATGTCTGTTGAGATGTTCACTTCACCTGAGAAGAACTCCAGAGTCAATGCAAACTCCCCCGAAGTTGAGGCAGCCTTTTGAATAAAGCGACCTGCAATTTTAAAAATGGCAGCCACACCGCTGGCGTTCGTTCAGAACAGTTCCACTTTTTCTGGGCGTTTTTTGGGGCGAGCGATATTGTGGGCGAAAGTGACAGTGGACGATCTCCTGGGCATTAGTTTCGTCAAATGTGCTCTTTACAGCAAAAAAAAGTGGGCGGGCGGAATTCTTGAATCTTGGCGTTAATTCCGTGCGGAAAGTAACGCTGGGCGATATTATGGGCATTGATTTCGCCCATTTTGATGTTTCTGCCCAAAAAAAGTGGGCGGGCGGTAGTATTTTTTGCCGGCGTTAATCACATGGGGAAAATAACGCTCAGTGATAAGTTTCCATTTTGTGCCAAGATGGGCGTTATTTGTCATTTCAGCGGTAAAGTGGGCGTTAAGCATGCAACAAAAGTGGAGGTTCGAGTCCCATGACCTAGGTTTTGTGCTCGGGTCATGGGAGGGGTGGAAGGTTGGACCCAGAGTCGGGAATGCGGCGAACTGAGCCACGCTGAGAATGGGATTGATGAAGTACTCCGAGGTACAGGTCCTATTGTAGAAAGGGGCTTCGTTTAGAGCGTTGAAATTAAAATAATGATTCCTGCAATGATGTAGCTTAGATGAACGTGAATCAGAGGTGATCTCATTTTAACATATAAAATTCTTAATGGGATCGACAGGGTAGATGCAGGGAGTCTGGCTGGGGAGTCTAGAATCAGGGGTCACAGTCTCAGGATAAGGGGTCGGCCATTTAGGACAGAGATGAGGAGAAATTTCTTCACTCAGAGGGTGGTGAATCTTTGGAATTCTCTACCCCAGAGGGCTGTGGAGGCTCAGTCGTTGAGTATATTCAAGACAGAGAGTGATAGATTTTCGGATATTAAGGGAATCGAGGGATATGGAGACAGTGCGGGAAAGTGGAGTTGAGGTAGAAGATCAGCCATGATCTTATTGAATGGCGGAGCAGGCTCGAGGGCCGAATGGCCGACTCCTGCTCCTAATTCTTATGTTCTTATTCCTGTCCTGTCCTCGGAGTCCCATTTCTTTCTCCGTCTGCTCTCACATTCCTTTTCCTTCTCGCCGGTTTTGCGATTCTTGGCGAGGGGAAGTACTGCCCTCACCCACACAACTCTCCGGCGACGAGCTGGGCGGGCAGCCCAGTTCCTGCCGTGGGCCTTCGCAGGAGGTGATTTGCGGCAGTGTTGGAATCGCAGGCGTCGCTGTGCGCACCGCACTGGAGAGGAGAATGCGCTGCGATTGGCGCCAGGAGCGGGCAGCAGATCCCAGTGCTGTGTGCTGTGAGCGGGGCTGCAATCACTGATCGGTGAAATGGATCCTGCAAAGAGGATTAGCATAACGGGGTACGGAGCACGATCAATGGCAGGAAATATTCAGAGACCCCTTGGAGCACTCCAGAATCTAAAGGGGAGTAGCCACGTGTTTATGTTTCGCACAGTGCTGGATTCAAAGTCAGGCTGACTCATTTTTCGGGTAACTCCAAGACCCCAAACCTCCAGAGGCCAGAAGGAGGCGGAAGGCTGATTTCGAACTGGTGGGGGGGGGGATACGGGACAGAAATGGATTCTGCCAAGGTTCCACCCCCATGGCTCTCGCGGTTCACATTGTGTTTGGGGGATCTTGGCCGAGTCATCCGCTCAATCCCCCTGTAATGTACGCACCAGTGAGGATGCTCACAGGTTTGGAGAGTTGGGAGTGGCTGAGCCAGTCACGTGATGTTCACAAGACTCAATGAAACCCCAGCCAGTTGCGTCTGGGAGATCCACGACGGGGCAGGTGGTTGTGAACCTAGTGGATGAACCGGTAATGTGTAGTGTGATTGTTAAACCTTTGCTAATAAACCAACTAGTTCTTAATAGCAATGTGTTGCTGTGAATTCTTAAGCAAAGAACCCATGAAACAAATACATTACACACCACAACCACCATATATCGTTAGATATATTCAAAAGGGAGTTAGATATGGTCCTTATGGCCAAAGGGATCAAGGGGTATGGAGAGAAAGCAGGAAAGGGGTACTGAGGTGGAATGATCAGCCATGATCTTATTGAATGGCGGTGCAGGCTCGAAGGGCTGAATGGCCTACTCCTGCACCTAATTTCTACGTTTCTATGTTTCACACGCACCCCAACCCTGTCCTTGGGACCCTTACCGCCAGGGATCGATTTACTTCGCATCAGACTATGCTGAGATGGCCCTCGGGGAAAAGGACATTCTGTTACCCACTGCAACAGCCCATCCCCAGGGCAAGGCATGCTTGATCAATAAAGTGCGCCAAACTGGAAAATGCAAAATGTCAACTACCCACTGGCCATAGAGCATGTTACTGAGTGCCAGCCATGGCTCAGTGGGCAGCACTCTCACCTCTGAGTCACAAGGTTGTGGGTTCAAGTCCCACTCCAGAGATTGGAGCACAAAAATCTAGGCTGACATTCCCAGTACAGTGCAGAGGGAGCGCTGCACTGTCGGAGGTGCCGTCTTTTGGATGAGACGTTAAACCGAGGCCCCATCTGCTCTCTCAGGTGGATGTAAAAAATCCCATGGCCTCTATTTTGAAGAAGAACAGGGGAGTTATCCCCGGTGTCCTGGGGCCAATATTTATCCCTCAACCAACATCGCAAAAACAGATGATCTGGTCATTACCACAGTGTTGTTTGTGGGAGTTTACTGTGGCCAAATTGGCTGCCGCGTTTCCCACATTACAACAACTTCAAGCGAGTACTTCATTGGCTGTGAAGCGCTTTGGAACGTCCTGAAGTGGTGAAAGGCGCTGTAGAAATGCAAGTCTTTCTTTCACCTGTAATCAAAGAGCACAGAGATCCCCAACGGTGAAATTAATCGGAGATGAGAAGTATACGGGAGGGGCGAGAAACTGAACAAGAGCTAGTCTGCTTCGGAAGATCCATTTCCCTTGGCCAACTTGGTTTCCTGTGGGTTGGCACCAATTCTGCTGAAGTGGGTTTTTCTCTTTCATTGGCTGCCAGCATCCCTTCGAACCATCACTATCAATACCATCAAACTTGGTCAATGCAACATAATGTAGCACTGGGCAGTGCCCAGACTGCACTTGCGTGAACAGGTCTGTCAATACTCGATTATAATACTGATGGCCAAGCGAGGAGCTCTGGCAACAATTCAGGCTCCTGGCTTTTTCATTCTGGGTCTCAACAAGGAATGTTCCAAATGGTAATATGGGTTTTGATAGAGTAGGTTGGGAGAAACTTTTTCTAGAGGTGGGGGGGGGTCGGTAACCAGAGGACACAGAGTTAAGGTAATTGGCAACAGAACCAGAGGGGGAGATGAGAAATTGCTTTACGCAGCGAGTTGTTGTGATCGGGAACACGCTGCCTGAAAGGGCGGTGGGAGCAGATTCAATAGTAACTTTCAAACAGGGAATTGGATAAATACTCAAAGGGAAAAGTTGCAGGGCTGTGGGGAAAGGGCAGGGGGGAGTGGGACTGATGGGATCGCTCTGTCACAGAGCCGGCACAGGCACGATGGGCCGAATGGCCTACTCCTGCACTGTATTATTCTCTGATTTTTAGCCACAGCAAGATCTCACAAACAGTAGTCAGACAAGTGTCCAGTTAATCTGTTGCGATGGTGTTGATTGAGGGAGTTAGCGGGCCGTTTCTGGGTGACCCCGCCCTGGGAGCACGTGGCACAGGCCTGGTACCCACGCGGAGTTGGGCCTTAGGCTTCAGCACCATAATCCCGGAGAGCAACAGGCACCAATCGGGCTTCCAGGGGAAGCTCACAGCATTGGCCAGGACCAGCATGGGCCGGTCACGTCACCTCACCCATAACAGCCCTCATGTGGGTCGGGGCATTTGTTGACCCAATCCTGAAGCCGCAGCAGTTTCAAGTCAGGTTGACTGCTCGATGCGGCTGAGCTGGGGACTTGCTGCCACAATCTGGCTCCACTCCACCAAAGATGCTGCAAGCTTAGTATTCATTTAGAAACTGGGCATGGTCCAGAGAAAGTACTGCATCCACGTCATTGATTCCGACAGTGTGAGGTGGCAATGAGGAGAGAAGGCAAGAGAGAGAGAGAAAAAGAGAGAGCGAGAGAAAGAGGGAGAGAGAGAGAGAGAAAGAGAAAGAGAGAGAGCGAGAAAGAAATAGAGAGCTGGAAGAAGAATAAAAGAGAGAAATACAGAAAAAAATGACAAAGAAATACATTAAATAATCACGGCTACAGGTTTCATGGAAAAATTGATGGTATTGTGGTTAAGTAAACACTGGGTGAGGTCAGTAAGAGGTTGTAGATATCCTGTCTCCAGTATTTTGTGTCATTAGTACAGACTCACAGCACAGGGGGCCGCTGGACCCGCTGTCGTCCATGTCGTCTCTTTCTTCGAGCGATCCAAAAATAATCCCAGTTCCCACTCTTTCCCCAGAGCCCTGGCCTGAGACCAACTGCTTTGTACTTGCCCCGTTTATCCTTACCCTTGTACATTGGCTGCCCCCCTGTCCCCAGACACAATTTGTGCATCAGAAGAGGACGGAGACATTGTGGTGAGAGCCTGTGACACAGCCTGGGAGGCGCACCATCGGGATGCGATGAGTGCTCTCGTTTCTTCAGAACCAATTCCTTCCTGATGGGGTTATTTAACAGATGTTCCATATCCTCCAGTACACCTCGATCTGAGCTTCCACCATCAAATATAAACACTCAGAGGCCCACAATAATGGAATCCACTTCCACTGTACTCTTAGGGGGAGAAGTTCATTATCGTCCCATCTGGGGGCAGTAACCTTTGAAAGTGCTAACGCTTCCCCGCTCTCTAAAAGTTGGCTTTAGCGCTCCAGGAAGGAAGTGGAATGCAAAGGCAAGTGCGGAGCGCTAAAGGACACGGGCGACGCAGAGCCCTCAGCGACGCTACGCACTGGGCCGTGCAGTGCTGCCACGTACAAAGGGCCCTTCCCTCCCTTAAAGGGACAGGCCATCGCTGCAGACTCTGCAATTAAAGAATCACCACCCTGGACCACCCAGGGAGCGGCGATCCGGCGCCATTAGCCCGCCGCTTGAGCAGAGAGTCGGGCTGAACGATCACCGGCAGGACCCCGTGGAGAAAACGCCAGGAACAAAGGTAAGTTTTATTTGTTCTACCTTGCTGTGAATCGTCGTCCCCGGAAGCGGCTGGCCGCCCGATCCCGCGCCCCTCGCCGCTGTCGGTGTTTGCGCCCGGCGCTGCCGCAGGGGGCGGAGGTGAGTTTCGGGTCCGGGGTGCTAACTGGGCGCTGCACACGGCGGTGACATCATGATCTCTGGACGCAGGACATCGGGCGCAACACCGTAGCGCTGCCGCCAAACTGCCGGCAAGTCGATGTCAGCGCCACGCCCGTTCGCAAAGCGGTGTGAGGGGCACTAATGGGACACAAATGCCCCCAATCTCTAGCCCCATAATAAGTCTTCTGAAACCTCCACTGGGATTTTGCGAGGGCTTTATACCTCAGCATTCAACGGTAAATGAAGCATCAAGTCAGCCAACATTCCGACACCCCGCCATTTCTCGTCACTTGTGTAAGATTATGGAGCTGCACTAATATTGTACCAAGGATCTTTCAGCTCCCGCACTGCCTCCAGGAACGATGTCACCATTGATGATCAGCGGGAAGGAGATTAATAGCACAGGGCAGACAAAATAAAACCTTCCAATTTATCACTTAATTGCTCAGTTTTGACTTGTAGATTTTTCAAATTCTAGTACACACGCCACGACTGCACACATCTGCAGGAGTTATTTGTATTTTATAGTCCAGTCATTGCAGATAAAATGGCAATAGAACAAGGGCAAACTGGGAAATGATAAATAGTCTTTATTTTCGGTTCCAAAATCTCTGGGGTACTTTATCAGAAATGACACCCAGCAAAGCATTCTTTCCTTCCGTCCAACTGTAAATTGATGGCTAGATAAGAGAGAGAGAGCGAGAGACAGAGAGAGAGACAGAGAGAGAGAGAAAGAGAAAAAAAGAAAACGACTTGCACTTATTTACTTCCTTTTGCGACGTCCTAACGAGCTTTGTAGCCAGTGAGGCACTTTTGGAGTGTAGTCACTGTTGTAATGTGGGAAACGCGGCAGAGAAATTGCGCACAGCAAGCTCCCACACACAGCAATGTGACAATGACCAGATAATTTATTTTTAGCGATGTTCATTATGGAATAAATATTGCCCAAGACACTGGGGATAACTACACTGTTCTTTTTCAAAATAGTGCCAAGGAATCTTACATCCACCTGAGAGAGCAGACAGGGCCTCGGTTTAACGTCTCATCTGAAAGTCAGCACCATCCAGACAGTGCAGCACTCCCTCAGTACTGCCCCTCCGACAGTGCGTCGCTCCCTCAGTACTGCCCCTCCGACAGTGCGGCACTCCCTCAGTACTGCCCCTCCGACAGTGCGGCGCTCCCTCAGTACTGCCCCTCCGACAGTGCGGCGCTCCCTCAGTACTACCCCTGCGACAGTGCGGCACTCCCTCAGTACTGCCCCTCCGACAGTGCGGTGTTCCCTCAGTACTGCCCCTGCGACAGTGCGGTGCTCCCTCAGTACTGCCCCTGCGACAGTGCGGCGCTCCTTCAGTACTGCCTCCCTGACAGTACAGCACTCCCTCAGTATTGCCCTTCCGACAGTGCGGCACTCCCTCAGTACTGCCCCTCTGACAGTGCAGTGCTCCCTCAGTACTGCCCTTCCGACAGTGCGGCACTCCCTCAGTACTGCCCCTCTGACAGTGCAGTACTCCCTCAGTACTGCCCTTGAGTTTCAGTCTGGATTTTGTGTTCAAGTCTCTGGAGTGAGGATTGTAACCCATGACTGTGGGACTCAGAGGCGAGTGAGTGACCCACTGAGCCCCGCCTGTCACCTTGACAGAGGTGGAAACATCACAAAGGCACTCGGTATGGAGATGAATGTCACGTAGTGCCATAGACCATGAGCTTGGTGCCAGATTTGAGGTCCTGGTTTTCAAACACTCTCTTCCTCAGGCAACCGAAAGTTATGCTGGCGCACTGGAGGTGGTATTGGACGTCATCGCTGATGCCTGCCATTCTGATAGTAGGCTCCCGAGGTATGGAAAGTAGTCCACGTTGCTCAGGGTGGATTTTGATGATAGTGGGGAGGCAATGCTGTGTGGCGGGGTCAGGTTGGTGGAGGACCATTGTCTTACAGATGTTTAATGGGTCTACAGGGCTGTAGTGATACCCGCCCTCCTGTATGATTCAGAGGCTTGGACCATGTACAGCAGACACCTCAAATCGCTGGAGAATACCACCAACGATGCCTCCGCAAGATCCTACAAATCCACTGGGAGGACAGACGCACCAACGTCAGTGTTCTCGTTCAGGCCAACATCCCCAGCATCGAAGCACTGACCACACTCGACCAGCTCCGCTGGGCAGGCCACATTGTCCACATGCCTGACACGAGACTCCCTAAGCAAGTGCTCTACTCGGAACTCCTACACGGCAAGCGAGCTCCAGGCGGGCAGAGGAAACGTTTCAAGGACACTCTCAAAGCCTCCCTGATAAAATGCAACATCCTCACCGACATCTGGGAGTCCCTGGCCAAAGACCACCCTAAGTAGAGGAAGAGTATCCGGGAGGGTGCTGAGCACCTTGAGTCTCGTTGCCGAGAGCACGCAGAAACCAGGCAGCAGAAGAAGCGTGCGGCAAACCAGACTCCCCACCCACCCTTTCCTTCAACCACTGTCTGTCCCACTTGTGACAGAGACTGTAGTTCCCCTACTGGACTGAATAGTCACCTGATAACTCACTTTTAGAGTGGAAGCAGGTCTTCCTCGATTCCGAGGGACTGCCTATGATGATGAGTGCCATAGTACAACTATGAGGAAGGGAGAGAGTGGTGCAATGACACAAGGCTGTGAAAATCAGCACACAAGATCATGAGGTAGAGGGAGAAAGCACTGCTGAGCCACACTTCCTTAACGACGGAGTTCCCAACCCACGTATACTCATCACATGGACATGAGGCAGCTCGCAATGTTAGCCGTGGCTCAGTGGGCAGCACCTTCACCTCAGAGTCAGAAGGTTGTGGGTTCAAGTCCCACTCCAGGGACTCAAGCACAAAAATCGAGGCTGACACTCCCAGTGCAGTACTGCATTGTCAGAGGGGCAGTGCTGAGGAAGTGTCTGCTGTGGCTCAGTGATTAGCACCCTCGCCTCCTCCAGGGACTTGAGCACATAAATCCAGGCTGACTATTGTAGTGCTGAGGGAATGCCGCACTGTCGGAGGGGCTGTCTTTCGGATGAGATGTTAAACCAAGGCCCCGTCTGCCCTCTCTAGTGGATTTAAAAGATCCAATGGCACTATTTCGAAGAAGAGCAGGGGAGTTATCCCCAGTGTCCTGGGGCCAATATTTATCCCTCAACCAACATAACAAAAACAAATTATCTGGTCATTGTCACATTGCTGTGGGTGGGAGCTTGCTGTGCGCAAATTGGCTGCCGCGTTTCCCACATTACAACAGGGACTACACGCCAAAAGTACTTCATTGGGTGTAAAGCGCTTTGGGGCATCTGGTGGTCATGAAAGGTGCTATATAAATGCAAGACTTTTTCTTTTCCTGTTCAGGGACCTCGTTCTCCTGTATCTGCACCAATCCCATATTTCTCCGCTCTCTGTTAAAACTGCAAACCATCCATTTCTCTGCGGGAGGGTTTGCCTGAGTCAGCAATTGCATGCGTTGGCACCTCCATCCCATTAATTAACAGCTCCGAGTGCGAGGAGCGAACAAGGAGCGGGAAAGAGTATTAATGTTTATTGCAGAGATTGATTTACTGCCTGTCCCCATTCCAAACAGCCCACAATCAATGGTCATTTCTTTTAAAATTTAATGAAACCGATCTCAAAGAAATTTTAAAACAGTCAATTAAATAAAGACACAGAATTGCAACCCGAGAGTTTGGCATTTTTTTTCCCCTCCCATTTTTCCTGGTATTAGGATCCCATGGCAACCCTCGCCCAGGGGCTGTTCAAGATTGGTGAGACTGAGCGGCATATTCAACAATAGGAGGCCATCACAAAAAATTTGCCCCTTCCCTGTAATGTGTGCAGTGAGGAAGCTCACAGGTTGGTGGAGCTGTTGAGTCGGGAATGGCTTAGTCAGTCACGTGATGGTCACAAGACTCAATAAAACCCCAGCCAGTTGGGTTCAGGGGATCCACGATGAGGCAGGTGGTTGTGAGCCTGGTGGATAAACTGATAATGTCATCATCATCATCATCATAGGCAGTCGCTTGGAATCGAGGAAGACTTGCTTCCACTCTTAAAATGAGTTCTGAGGTGACTGAACAGTCCAATACAAGAGCCACAGTCCCTGCCACATGTGGGACAGATAGTCGTTGAGGGAACGGTTGGGTGGGACTGGTTTGCCGCGCGTTCCTTCCGCTGCCTGCGCTTGTTTTCTGCATGCTCTCGGCGACGAGACTCGAGGTGCTCAGCGCCCTCCCGGATGCACTTCCTCCACTTTGGGTGGTCTTTGGCCAGGGACTCCCAGGTGTCGGTGGGGATGTTGCACTTTATCAGGGAGGCTTTGAGGGTGTCCTTGTAATGTTTCCTCTGCCCACCTTTGGCTCGTTTGCCGTGAAGGAGTTCCGAGTAGTAATGTGTAGTGTGATTGTTAAACCTTTGCTAATAAACTAACTAGTTCTTAATAGCAATGCATTGCTAGGAATTCTTAAGCAAAGAACCCATGAAACAAATACATTATATTCCT
This sequence comes from Pristiophorus japonicus, assembly GCF_044704955.1. Classification (NCBI taxonomy): domain Eukaryota; kingdom Metazoa; phylum Chordata; class Chondrichthyes; family Pristiophoridae; genus Pristiophorus; species Pristiophorus japonicus. The sequence continues at coordinate 31,772,542 of NC_091993.1, read as the reverse complement.
CACTTGACATTGACTTGAGCGCATTTTTTAAAACTTCATTCATGAGATGTGGGCGTCGCTGGCGAAGGCCAGCATTTATTGGCCATTCCTGATTGCCCTGAGGTGGTGGTGAGCCGCCTTCTTGTTGAACTGCTGGCCGTGGGTTGGTACAACAGTGACTTGCTGGGTGGCAGATTATCAACCATGTTGGTGTGGGGACTGGAGTCACGTATAGGCCCAGACCGGGAAAGGACAGCAGCTTTTCTTCCCTAAGGGCATCAGTGAACCATTTATGGTTTAATGTGACAATACTTCATGACTTTTTTTAAAACTGAGTTCAAATTCACAAATTGCCTTAGTAAGATTTGAACTCATGGGAACAGGAGTCGGCCATTCGGCCCCTCGAGCCTGCTCCGCCATTCAATGGGATCATGGCTGATCTGCGACCTAATTCCATATACCCGCCTTTGCCCTTAATGCCTGTGGTCAATAGAAAACTATCAATCTCCGATTTAAAATTAACAATTGATGTAGCATCAATTGCCGTCTGCAGAACACCCTGTGTGTGTAGAAATGTTTCCTAATTTCACTCCGGAAAGGTCTGGCTCTAAATATGAGACTATGTCCTAGAATCCCCAACCAGCAGAGATAGTTTCCCTCTATCTGTTTCCCTTAATATCCTGAAATCTTCCATCAGATCACCCCTTAACCGTCTAAATTCTAGGGAATACAACCCTAATTTGTGCAATAATAATTTTTTCACCCAGAGGGTGGTGTGGGTCTGGAACTCACTGCCTGAAAGGGTGGTAGAGGCAGAAACCCTCACCACATTTAAAAAGTACTTGGATGTGCACTTGAAGTGCCATAACCTGCAGGGCTACGGACCAAGAGCTGGAAAGTGGGATTAGGTTGGATAACTCTTTGTCGGCTGGCACAGACACGATGGGCCGAATGGCCTCTATGGTTCTTTAATAAATTGGGCTCAGCCGGGATTTGAACCCGTGACCTCTCACATTTCAGCTACAAAAATCCCAAAGCAAGAACTACACCCAACAACTATGCAGAACTATGCCGAGAACTCATGTTCTACTGGATTACTGGTCCAGTAACATATTGCACCTTCACCACTTTCAAACAGATATCTGCCACCTAGAGATATGTTTCTGACCATTTACAGACAGATTGACTGCGAGAAGTAACTGATTTTGAAGGATAAGTGGGTCAGTCTTTGGCCCTTCATCAGTTCCTCTGGGTACAAGAGATGGTACATAGAAATTGCCAGATGGTAAAAGAGAGCGGTCCGTCTAGTTCACCGACTCCCATCCTGGTAGTCGCATGATACGACAATAATGGAGCTGTTGACCAATCACAGCGATCGTTCTCTATCACTGTCTACAACAGACCCAGACATGAGGCCGCCACAGGGTGGGACCAAGGAAATCAGGGGCTGCACGAGAGGCCAGAATTGGAGGAACGCAGAGAGGGAGGGGTGTAGGGGCTGGAGGGGGTTACAGAGAAAGGGAGGGGTGTAGGGGCTGGAGGGGGTTACAGAGATAGGGAGGGGTGTAGGGGCTGGAGGGGGTTACAGAGATAGGGAGGGGTGTTGGGGCTGGAGGAGGTTACAGAGATAGGGAGGAGGTGGCAAGAAGGTTACAGAGAGAGGGAAGGGGCAACGAGAAGGTTGGGGGGTGCGGGAGGGAGCGACTCAGCCAGTACAGAAGGGACAGTTGATTTGCTGGTCCAGACGTCACTGTTATTTCTCACCGCTGTGCAGACTAACGCACGCTGACACCGAGCCAAGTTCCAAAGCCACATCAGTGATTCCCAGTCATTAATAAATAATTTATTACAGCATTATAATATGTAGCCTTTCATCCAGTGCGTGTCAAGTTACTGTAAGACAGAGTGTGTTATACTTGGCCGAATTGCTGGGAGGCCTTTTTAGCACCAGCTGGTGGTGGCATTCCCAAAATCTCCCCAATTCCCTCCGCTTAGGAAGTTGCTGCCTCGTGGATCCATTGGCATCAGGTGCCCTCCGAGGCAGCAGGTCGTGGGTTCGAGGGGCTTGAGCTCATAATCCAGGCCGACACTCCCAATGCAGTACTGAGGGAGCGCCGCACTGTCGGGGGAGCAGTGCTGAGGGAGCGCCGCACTGTCGGAGGGCAGTGCTGAGGGAGTGCTGCGCTGTCGGAGGGGTAGTACTGAGGGAGCGCTGCACTGTCAGAGGGGCAGTGCTGAGGGAGTGCTGCGCTGCCGGAGGGGCAGTACTGAGGGAGTGCCGTGCTGTCGGATGGGCAGTACTGAGGGAGTGTCGCACTGTCGGAGGGGCAGTACTGAGGGAGTGCTGCACTGTCGGAGGGGCAGTGCTGAGGGAGTGCTGCACTGTCGGGGGGCAGTGCTGAGGGAGTGCTGCGCTGTCGGAGGGGCAGTGCTGAGGGAGTGCTGTACTGTCGGAGGGGCAGTGCTGAGGGAGTGCTGCACTGTCGGAGGGGCAGTACTGAGGGAGTGCCGTGCTGTCGGAAGGGCAGTACTGAGGGAGCGCCACACTGTCGGAGGGGCAGTACTGAGGGAGCGCCGCATTGTCGGAGGGGCAGTGTTGAGGGAGCGCTGCGCTGTTGGAGGGGCCGGCTTTCGGATGAGATGTAAAACTCTCTCTCCCCCATCATTAAAACAAAACAGATTATCTGGTCATTATCACATTGCGCACTGTAGGAGCTTGCTGTGCACAAATTAGCTGCCGCATTTCCTACATTGCAACAGTGACTACATTTCAGAGTACTTCATTGGCTGTGAAGCGTTTTGCAACGTCCTGAGGTTGTGAAAGGCGCTATAGAAATGCAAGTCTTTCTTTCTCGGCTTCCTCAGCCACTGACCCTGCCTCATGAGTGGGTTTCGAGATTGGACCTCAGTCGCCCAGTAACTACAAGGGAGGGTTGCAGCACAGTCCAACCCTACACTGAATGTCCAGCCCAGAAACAGACCATCCAGCCCCACCGCTCCGTGCCAGGGTTTATGCTCCACACCAGCCCCCTCCCAGCCCTCTCCATCTCACCCTATCACCATATCCTTCCATTCCCATCTCCCTCGTGTGGTTGCATGGGAATGTGCTGGGGGAAGCTAAGTCGGTATTGGGGTGATTGAAGAGCGGACCAAGGTGTTCCGAGTCTACCCAGAACATCTCAATGTGATGTCTGGTGGTCATGAAATGCAAGTCTTCCTTTCTTCTTTCCTTCTCAATCTGCGTCCACCGACCTTTCAGGCAGCGCGTTCCCGACCACAACAACTCGCTGCGTAAAACATTCTGCCCACCTCCCCCTCTGGTTCTTTTGCCAATCACCTTAAACCTGTGGCCCCTGGTTACCGACCCTCCTGCCACTGGGAACAGTTTCTCCCGGTTTACTCTATCAAAACCCTTCATCATTTTGAACACCTCTATCGAATCTCCGCTTAACCTTCTCTGCTCGAAGGAGAACAACCCCAGCTTCTCCAGTCTCTCCATGTAATTGAAGCCCCTTATCCCTGGGACCACATCAACCTCTACTGCACTTCAATGTAGTCCATTGTATATGGATTGTTTCAGAATTGCCTTGAAGCACATGATAAGACACAGGTGCAGATGTCTCTCCCTCCGCGATAAATTGGGGTTACCGCGCCCGAGAGGAAGTGGAACGCACAGCTCAGCGGCGTTAGGCACTGGGGTCGCATGTCGCTGCCAAGTATGAGGGCCTGTTCCCTCAATTAAAGGGGAAGGCCCCATACTAGAGTATTGGGACCCCACCCACCCGGGCCCCCGAGGAGCGGGGATACCACATGATCAGCCCGGCACTCGAGCAGAGCGACCCCGGCCACGACCCCGCGACCAAAGTGGCAGCGGAGCGGCAAGCGAAATGGGAGTTTGTTTCAGCGGCAGCCGGCCATCTCCCCGCGAGCGGCGGCCCCCTGGGTCCGCGCCCCCTGAACCTGTCGCTGTCATCGCCCCGCGCAGATTCAGGGGGCGATGCCCAATTTAGGTGCCGCGATGCTAACGGGGCGCTGCAGACATCGATGACATCATGATCTTCAGCGCAGGAGATCGGGATGCAACGCTATAGCGCCGCCGCTAATCTCCTGCCAAATTCAACGGGAGTCGTAGCAGCACCGCGCTCCGTTAGCGCCCCCATTTTCTCCCCCTTTAAGTCTTGCTTTCTTCTTGGTGTCTAATTAATGTTGGTCCCCGTCTTCTTCTTATTCTTCTCCTTAGGCAGTCCCCCGGAGTCACCTGAGGGTGACTCGCTCCCACACTAACACAAGTTCTCAGGTGATGGATGTGACAATGTGGGACCTACAGTCTCTGTCACAGGTGGGGTAGACAGTGGTGGGAGGGACAGGTGGGTGGGGAGCCTGGGTTGCCGTACACTCCTTCCGCTGTTTGTGCTTGGCCTTCGCTCTATGTTTCTATAAAGGAGTTAGATGTAGTCCTTACTACTAGGGGGATCAAGGGGTATGGAGAGAAAGCAGGAATGGGGTACTGAAGTTGCATGTTCAGCCATGAACTCATTGAATGGCAGTGCAGGCTAGAGGGGCCGAATGGCCTACTCCTGCACCTATTTTCTATGTTTCTATGTTTCGCGTGCTCCCGGCAAAGAAACTCGAGGTGTTCGTTCCCTTCTGGATGTTTCTCTTCCACTTTGAGCGGTCTTGGACCAGGGATTCCCAGGAGTCAGTGGAGATGTTTTCAAGGAGGCTTTGAGGAAGTCCTTGAAGCATTTTCTCTGCCCTATTGGGGCTCACTTGCCGTGACGTAGCTCGGAGTAAAGCGCTTGTTTTGGGAGTCTTGTGTCGGGCATGCGGACAATATGGGACGTCCATCGGAGCTGGTCAAGTGTGGTCAGTGCTTCGATGCTGGGGATGTTGGCCTGAGCGAGAACACTGACATTGGTGCGTCTGTCCTCTCAGGGGATTTGTAGGATTTTGCGGAGGTACTTCTCCAGTAGGCACTGGTCCCCATAATCTTTAACGGACATCATCTATTATCATTTTTGATTCAGGAGCAGTCCATTCCAAAAGGGAGGGAAGACATAATTTTCCCAAAGCCGGGGCTGTAGATTTTACGATCGAATGGTACATTTTATTCAGAAATTAATTGTCAGGTGAGTAAATAAAAAAAGAAATAGTTTCTAATTGATAATGGCGGTCACACGGGTTTCAAACCACATTCCCCTCCCTCCGTAAAATCCTAGTGTGAAGGACTGGGTTCTCCTCACGGATTGTAGCTATACTGCCTTCCTCCCATATATTCGTTTGGGGTTTCCCTTGTGGTTGCATGGCCTATTCCCCACATTACAACAGTGACTACATTCCAAAAGTACCTCATTGGCTGTAAAGCACGACTGCTGGTCATGAAAGGCGCTATATAAATGCAAGTCTTTCTTTCTTTCATTTTTCTATTTTTCAATTAATAAAAACCCATTGTTTGACAACATTGGTTTGTGAAAAATTAGAGTCAATTCCCACAGCCCCCAATAGATTACCATCAAACAGCTTTCCCTCACCACTGATATTCCCTTTGAAATGCGTCCGAGAGAAACATTTCTCTCGCTCTTCGAAATAAAACAGGACGATTGACTCGAGAAAGTTGACAGGAAACGGTTTCCTTCCCCCAGATCAAACAACACCAACAGGTTGAATTTACAAAACATCTGTTAAATAAATAACTGTTCAGCCAGGATACATCGGCTGTTTGCAAATAAAACAGAAACCCTGTAAATTAATAATGTATTGTGCTCATGATTCAATCTAAATGCTTCTCTCCTTACTAGCAACAGCTTCATCCTCGTGAAACTGGGGAACGTCAGCGCTGAGGAACGCAGCATTTTTCTCACGTTTAATCTCGTCATCAGAAGCAAGTTGTTCCAGAGTGGGTACGGTGGGACCCAGAGCAGGTACAGTGTGCGGACACCCAGAGTGGGCACAGTGACACCCAGAGCGGGTAGAGCGGGACCCAGAGTAGGCACAGTGACATCCAAAGCGGGTACAGTGACACCCAGAGCGGGTACGGTGACGCGCAGAATGGGTACAGTGGGACCCAGAGCGGGCACAGTGACACCCAGAGCAGGTAGAGCGGGACCCAGAGTAGGTACAGTGACACCCAGAGCGGGTACAGAGGGACCCAGAGCGGGCACAGTGGGACCCAGAGCGGGTACGGTGACACCCAGAGCGGGTACAGTGGGACCCAGAGCGGTTACAGTGGGACCCAGAGCGGTTACAGTGGGACCCAGAGCAGGCACAGTGACACCCAGAGTGGGTACAGTGACACCCAGAGCGGGTACAGTGACACCCAGAGCGGGTACAGTGACACCCAGAGCGGGTACAGTGGGACCCAGAGCGGGTACAGTGGGACCCAAAATGCAGTTCTCTCCAAAAAATACTCCCTAACTCCAACCACAGTGAACCAGCCTTCCTGCAGCAATGCAGCGTGGAGCAGCCGATCTATAACTTTCTCGGGGGGTTGAAATTCCAGTGTGTGCTATTTTTAGCCCACTGGGTAATGCATTAGCATCAATTTCCTGCGTGGGTTATTTCAACCATCATTAACCAGGTTAAAATCACACCCTTAGATTTACCCCTCAACCAACATCACTAGAACAGATTATCCGGTCATTATCACATTGCTGTTTGTGGGAGCTTGCTGTGCGCAAATTGGTTCCGCTTTTCTTACATTACAACAGTGATGACACTTCAAAAGTACTTCATTGGCTGTAAAGCGCTTTGAGATGTCCGGTGGTTGTGAAAGACGCTATATAAATGCAAGACTTTCTTTTTGTTTCCCGACAGTGAAGGTCAGTCTCTGTAACACCATCGTTACTGGACACCTCGGTCTGAAGGGACATCTTCATCGATTAAAGCAATATCCTTTATTAATAACACGTGGCAAACTGGCATATTATTAATAAATCCCTGTTGTAACCACGGACCTCAGTCAAGGGTGTCAACTCCTGGGCAAATAACCATTTGTACCAATGGTGCGCAGAACGATGTTGGAGTGATGGTGAACTGCCCTTGCTCCGGAGTAAAACCATTCAGAACATCAGGAACCTCGAGTTGTTGTGATCGGGAATGCACTGCCTGAAAGGGCGGTGGGAGCAGATTCAATAGTAACTTTCAAATGGAAATTGGATGAAGGCTTGAAGGAGAACCAAGTGCAGGGCTGTGAGGAAAGAGCAGGGGGGAGTGGGACTGATTGGATCGCTCTGTCACACAGGCACAATGGGCCGAATAGCCTCCTTCAGTGCTGTATGATTCTACGATCTCCATGACAGGGGCTTACACCAAACAGTGTCAGCCATGGCTCTGTGGGTAGCACTCTCGCCTCTGCGTCAGAAGTTGTGGGTTTGAGTCCCACTCCAGGGACTTGAGCACATAAATCTAGGCTGACACTCCCAGTGCAGTGCTGAGGGAGTGCTGCACTGTCGGAGATGCTGTCTTTCGGATGAGACATTAAATCGGGGCCCTCCTCCTGCCCTCTCAGGTGGGCGTAAAAGATCCCATGGCACTATTTCGAAGAAGAGCAGGGGAGTTATCCCTGGTGTCCTAGGGCCAATATTTATCCCTCAATCAACATAACACAAACAGATTATTCTGGTCATCATCACATTGCTGTTTGTGGGAGCTTGCTGTGTGCAAATTGGCCGCCGCGTTTCCCACATTACAACAGTGACTACACTCCAAAAGTACTTCATTGGCTGTAAAGTGCTTTGAGACGTCTGGTGGTCGTGAAAGGCGCTATATAAATGCAAGTCTTTCTTTCTTTGAGTTCTCCACGCGGGAATCTCGGCAGAAGGAAATGAATCGAGTCATGGTACGGGAATATAGGGCGGAAACTAAACAGCGCCTGTTGCTTGCTTCCAAGCTTGGTACCATCTAGATACTTGGGGCAAGAAATTCAAGGTATTTGCGCCTCTTGTTAACAGGGAGATACTGAATTTCACCCCCAGGGACTCATTTCCTCCTCTCTCCCCCTCTTCTCAATCTCAGTGGGATTAAGAACATAAGAATTAGGAGCAGGAGTCGGCCATTCGACCCCTCGAGTCTGCTCCTCCATTCAATAAGATCATGGTTAATCTTCTACCTCAACTCCACTTTCCTGCCCGATCCCCATATCCCTCGATTCCCCGAGAGTCCAAAAATCTATCGATCTCAGCCTTGAATACACTCAACGACTGAGCCTCCACAGCCCTCTGGGGTAGAGAATTCCAAAGATTCACCACCTTCTGAGTGAAGAAATTTCTCCTCATCTCAGTCCTAAATGGCGGACCCCTTATCCTGAGACTGCGACCCCTGGTTCTAGACCCTCCAGCCCAGGGGAAAACATCCACCCTGCATCGACCCTGTAAAATCTCTCCCCCACTATTCCCAACACCAGTGGGAGTCCTGCGCTCAAAACTGTCGCCTTTCAGCCAGGATTCTAATTTTTCCAACCTCAGGAATTCCAGAATCTCAGGAATAAGGCATGTCCGTCCTCAGGGCAAAGGAGGGCTGGGTTTTTCTCAGTACGTCGTGGAGTGTTGCTCGGAGAGGGTATACTTGGTCACCCCGTCCCCTCTGACACCCCGTGCTTGGCCAGCTCCCCGGGGCTGTAACAACAGGTGGTCCCAATCCCCCGGGGTGGGGGGTGGGGGGGGGCAGGGGAGGGTAACGGTCGGGCGCTCGTTGTGAATGGGCCAGGCGGGTAAGCCTCTCCCACCATGTGTTCAAAAACATAGTTCACAAAGGGAATAAACGATGCTTGTGGTCTTGAAGGAGATGCCAGTATTGGGGTGAACGTGCTTCATCACTTTGTAGAGGTAGAACATAAGAACATAAGAAATGGGAGCAGGAGTCGGCCACCAGTCCCCTCGAGCCTGCTCCGTCATTCAATAAGATCGCAGCTGATCTGATCTTGGCCTCAGCTCCACTTCCCTGCCCGTTCCCCATAACCCTTTACTCCCTTATCGATCAAAAATCTGTCTATCTCCACCTTAAATATATTCAATGACCCAGCCTCTCAGCTCTCTGGGGCAGAGAATTCCATAGATTTACAACCCTTTGAGAAGAAATTTCTCCTCATTCTGAAACTATGTCCCCTAGTTCTAGATTCCCCCACAAGGGGAAACATCCTCTTAGCATCTACCCTGTTGAGACCCCTTAGTATCTTATACGTTTCAATAAGATCATCTCTCATTCTTCAAAACTCCAATGAGTATAGGCCCAACCTGCTCAAGCTTTCTTCATAAGACAACCCCTTCATCTCAGGAATCAACCTCGAGAACCTTCTCTGAACTGTCTCCAATTAAATAAGGAGACCAAAACTGTACGCAGTACTCCAAGTGTGGTCTCACCAACAGTTGTAGCAGGACTTCTCTGCTTTTATACTCTATCCCCCTTGCAATAAAGGCCAACATTCCATTTGCCTTCCTAATTACTAGCTGTACCTGCATACTAACTTTTTAGGTTTCATGTACAAGGACACCCAGATCCCTCTGTACTGCAGCATTCTGTAGTCTTTCTCCATTTAAGTAATCATTTGCTTTTTTATTCTTCCTGCCAAAGTGGATAACCTCACATTTTCCCACATTATACTCCATCTGCCAAATTTTTGCCCACTCACTTAGTCTATCTATGTTCCTTTGCAGATTATTTGTGTCCTCACAAATTGCTTTCCCACCTATCTTTGTATCATCATCAAACTTGGCTACATTACACTCGGACCCTTCATCCAAGTCATTAATATAGATTGTAAATAGTTGAGGTCCCAGCACTGATCCCTGCAGCACCCCACCAGTTACAGTTTGCCAACCAGAAAATGAACCATTTATCCCGATTCTCTGTTTTCTGGTAGTTAGCCAATCCTCTATCCATGCTAATATATTACCTCCAACCCCGTGAACTTTTATCTTGTGCAGTAACCTTTTATGTGGCACCTTGTCAAATGCTTTCTGGAAGTCCAAATACATCACATCCACTGGTTCCCCTTTATCCACCCTTCTCGTTACATCTTCAAAGAACTCCAGCAAATTTGTCCCTCCCTGCTTCTTGCTGCCCTTTGCTGGTACTTTATTCAAGGTTTGCTAGGCCCCCTCTCTGGGAGATGTTTCCTTAGGTTCTGGTATTTTCAAGCGCAGATGTGGGAGATCAGCCAACCTCGGTTTCTTTGAGGCATCTCGCAGTGCTCAGTTAGCTCCCCGAGCTGCCCGAAGTCAAGGTGTGCGCGACATACTGCCAGCTGCAGATATGTCGCAGGCGCAAGGTTGGGAGAGCAAGAGGACAAAATAAGCAGAAGCTGAAATCCTTCCCTGACCACCGAGCGTGCAATCAAATCATCTTTAATTTGACCTCACAATGTCAGGAAAATGGGTTACCATGTCAACAGCAGAATTAGAGGAGAGCTGACAGTAACGCACTGAGAGTCGGTGGAGCTTCTGCTGCTGTCTGCTCTGAAATCTGGCGTTTGATAAACCTCGACAATTTACTCACTAGTGTGAGTCTCAAGTGTCATCATTACTGTGGCTCGGTGGGCAGCACTCTCGCCTCGGAGTCAGAAGGTTGTTGGTTCAAGTCCCACAGGAACATTTCAACACACAAAGGCTGGTAGAGGTATGGAACTCTCTTCTGCAAACGCCAATTGATGCTGCATCAATTTTACATCTGCGATTGATGGATTTTTGTTAACCAAATGTATTGAGGGATATGGGGCAAATCGGCTATAGGGAGTTAGGTCACAGATCAGCCGTGAACTCATTGAATGGCGGAGCAGGCTGGATGGGCTAAATGGCCGACTCCTGTTCCAATGTTCCTATATTCTATGCTCCTACTCCAGAGACTTGAGTACATAATCCAGGCCAACACTCCCAGTGCAGTGCTGAGGGAGCGCTCCCCGGTGTCCTGGGGCCAATATTTATCCCTCAATCAACATCGCTAAAATACAGATGATCTGGTCATTATCACATTGCTGTGTAAGGGAGCTTGCTGTGCACAAATTGGCCGCCCATTTCCTACGTTACAACAGTGAATACACTCCAAAAAACAAGTACATCATTGGCTGTAAAATGCTTTGGGACGTCCTGGGGTTGTGAAAGGCGCTATATAAATGCAAGTTCCTCTCAATTTACTGAGTGCATTGTGTGTGGATAATATTGAATATTCGACACACTGACCGGGAGCAACATCACGGTGTGAAAGAATGACCAGAGCCCTGTGTTGTTTGGTGAAGAGTCGGGGTTGGATGGGTTTCAATCCCTGTATAATGTCGGTCAGTCGTTAATGGAGTCAGGTTTCAAAACGTCAAACATCGGAAACTTTTCTAACTTCATTTTGTATTAAGTTTATCTTCCTATGCTTGGCCATCGAGATGAATGAATTATTTCCGTGAAATTAATTTCTGAAATTTGATGTCTCTGGTGCTAATGATGGTTATTATCAGTGAGTTACACACATGAATAGTACGTTTAAAATTCCAAGTGCAGTTTGCCTTCCTCTACAGCTCAATGGTGACCAAGAGCTATATTTAATTCTACCTAAATTATCATATTTAAAAATGTCTGTAAACAGGGGAGGAAAAAAGAAGACTTGCATTTATATAGTGACTTTCATATCCTCAGGATGTCCCAAAGCAGTTTACAGTCAATGAAGTAGTTTGAAGTGTGTAGTCACTGTTGGAATCATAGAATCAGAGAATGTTTACAGCACGGAAGGCCATTCAGCCCGTCGAGTCCATGCCGACACTCAGCCACTCCCACTCCCCGCCCTTTCCCCGGAGCCCTGAAAATCTTTTGCCTTCCAATATTTATCCGACTCCCTTTTGAAAGCCGTGATTGAGTCTGCCTCCACCACCTACTCAGGCAGCGCATTCCAGATCCTAACCACTCGCTACGTAAAAAAGCATTTTCTCGTGTGGCCTTTGGTTCTTCTGCCTTAAATCTGTGACCTCTGGTTCTCGATCCTTCCCCAATGGGAACAGTTTCTCTCTATCTACTCTGTCCAGACCCCTCATGATTTTGAACACCTCGATCAAATCTCCTCTCAACCTTCTCTGCTCCAAGGAGAACAATCCCAGCTTCTCCAGTCTCTCTATGTAACTGAAGTCCCTCATCCCTGGAATTATTCTCGTAACTGTTTTCTACACCCTCTCCAAGGCCTTCACATTCTTCCTAAAATGCGGCTATTTGGCGGCCGATTTGTGCACAGCAAGCTCCCACAAACAGTGATGTGATAAGGACCAGATAACCTGTTTTAGGTGTTGGATGTGAGATAAATATTGGCCTCAGGACACTGGGAAGGTGGGGGGAGGTGGGGGGGGATCTATAGAAAGTGTTAACGGACTATTGAGGCATAACCGAGTTGTCCTCCCTGGGGAAATACACCAGTGAATGTGTGACTGGGCCGAAAACTGAGCCCTCCCAGTGAAAGGTAGAGCCCGTGCACAAGTGTTCGGTACTCCTACACACAAACAGTGAAGCCCAGAAACAACAAAGAGGGAGACTATCAGGCAGAGAAATCCCGCCTCCCCCAATTAATGCTTGTGTTCAAATCCAGTATGTAAACAGTTGCCTGTTACAGTGTAGTCCCTGGCTCTGGCCAGTTGGTGGCAATGCAGAGTGTAGCAATTCCATAAGATGTTCATTTTTCCATTTATAATACACTTCTGATTTGTCCAGGAATGCCCAATGGAGAGTTTCTGCAGGAATGTATTTCAATGGTGCCCAGGGTGACTCTTAGCCTTGAATCGCTGGATTTATGAACTGTTTTTAATTGTTTTGCCCGTTACACATCCGCTCGTTATAAGAACATAAAAAATAGGAGCAGGAGTCGGCCATTTGGCCCCTCGAGCATGCTCTGCCATTCAATAAGATCATGGCTGATCTGATCATGGACTCAGCTCCACTTCCCTGCCCGCTCCCCATAACCCTTTACTCCCTTATCGCTCAAAAATCTGTCTATCTCCGCCTTAAATATATTCAATGACCCAGCCTCCACAGCTCTCTGGGCAGAGAATTCCACAGATTTACAACCCTCTGGAGAGAAAAAATTTCTCCTCATCTCAGTTTTAAATGGGTGGCCCTTTATTCTGAGACTATGTCCCCTAGTTTTAGTTTCCCCTAGGAGTGCAAATATCCTCTCTGCAACCACCTTGTCGAGCCCCCTCGTTATCTTGTATGTTTCGATAAGATCACCTCTCACTCTTCTGGACTCCAATGAATAGAGGCCAAACCTACTCAACCTATCTTCATATGTCAACCCCTTCATCTCCGGAATCAACCTAGTGAACCTTTTCTGAACTGCCTCCAATGCAAGTATATTCTTCCTTAAATACGGAGACCAAAACTGTACGCAGTGCTCCAGGTGTGGCCTCGCCAATACCCTGTACAGTTGTAGCAGGACTTCTCTGCTTTGATACTCCATCCCCCTTGTTATACACCCGCCCAACATACACCCCGCCCAATTCATGTTTTTATTGAAGTCAACGTGCGGGGGATGTAAAGCAGGCAACCCGATCGTTGGTCCGGTTCGTTTACAATTCCCCCAATGATGTCCCACCTCCAGCTGTTTGGCTGTCTGAGCACAGTCCGCCTCGGACCAATCCAATGATGTCAATGCAGAAAGAATGGGACAAGGAGCCGCACTGTGGTCGCAGGTTTACAACAGCTGGGATGCTTTAAACAAAATCAAAATCTTTGTGTCATTTCGTAACATTGTGTGCAGGACCCAATCGCTGCACATTCACACCACCGAAACAATCGCTTGTCACGATGTGTAATATTCCCGCCCGTCGCACAAAGGCGCTTCAGATTACCAACACTAAAACCCTGCTGGACTCCCTCCAACCACTGCCGTTTACTCTCTGTCACTGGCACTACTAATTCCATCAAGGCCTTTGTTTACAAACATTACAGCTTCATCTCTTGGAAACAGAACGGATTTAAAGCTCTCTTTGCCGTGACCTGATACTTTAGGACTGTGACTTTTCCAATTACCTTCCATTATCACCCACAATAGCCGATCCCCGCCCCCGTTACTGGATGATGCAAATCGCCCAGCAAACCTGCAATTCCCCGTCTCACACAGATGGTGCCCGAATACGCTTGGCGCAAGAATGAAATGAACACAAATAACAAGTCAAAATGTAGTTGGTGAAATATGTGGCTCAATGGGCAGCACACTCATCTCCGAGTCAGCAGATTGTGGGTTCAAATCCCACTCCAGCACAAAAATCTAGGCTGACACTCCCAATGCAGTACTGAGGGAGCGCTGTACTGAGGGAGTGCAGCACTGTCGGAGGGGCAGTACTGAGGAAGCACAGCACTATCGGAGGGGCAGTACTGAGGGAGTGCTGCACTGACGGAGGGGCAGTATTGAGGGAGCGCAGCACAGTCGGAGGGGCAGTACTGAGGGAGCGCCGCATTGTCGGAGGGGCAGTACTGAGGGAGCGCCGCATTGTCGGAGGGGCAGTACTGAGGGAGTACTAATACAAAAGCAAAATACTGCGGATGCTGGAATCTGGAATAAAAACAGAATGTGCTGGAAATCTCAGCAGGTCAGGCAGCGGGAGAGGAAGCAGAGTTAACGTTTCAGACTGAGATTTCCAGCATTTTCTGTTTTTACTCCAAAAGTACTTCATTGGCTGTAAAGCACTTTGGGACATCCTGAGGTTGTGAAATGCACTATATAAATGCAAGTTCTTTCTTTCTGGAGAATGACTGCACTGAGGCGAAGGCTTGTTGAAGGATTTGCTCTTGCAGAAGTTCTGCTGGTTGATCGGGATGGGAAAGGGTGTGAGGGTGGGGAGGGAGGAATGAGCACCGTGCTGTCAGGAGAGGGGGGGGGGGGGTGCCGTGTCATTAGCCGTGAGCAGAGTGCTTGGCTCGGGCTGGTTTCCGGCGGTTATTTGAATTCAGACCTCCAGACATTTTGCAACAGCCTGGCCACCATCATTAGCTCCAGCTCGCTGCTTCTGGCTTCCCCCAAAGGCCATTTCTTCCCAGCTTCAGCAGTCCTGCCCCAGCAAGATTATTCCTCAAATAATCTTTTTATAGCAAAAGTAGTAGGGAGCAGAGAGAGAGAGAGAGATCGAGGGAGATGGACAAAGAGAGAAGAGAGAGACAGAGACAGATGGTGAGGGAGAGAAACTGAGAGAGAAAGAGACAGACAGACAGAGAGTGCGTGTGAGAGAGAGAGGGGGAGAGGGAGGGGGAGGGAGAGAGAGGGAGAGGGGGAGAGGGAGGGAGAGGGGGAGGGAGGGAGCGAGGGAGAGGGGAGGGAGGGAGAGAGGGAGGAGGGAGGGAGAGAGGGAGAGGGGAGGAAGGGAGAGGGGGAGGGAGGGAGAGGGAGAGGGAGAGAGAGAGGGGGAGGAGAGGGAGAGGGAGAGGGAGGGAGGGAGAGAGAGAAAGAGAGAGAGGGGGAGAGAGAGAGGCACAGAGCGAGAGAGAGGGATAGAGCGAGAAAGAGAGAGGGAGAGAGAGAGCGGGAGAGGGACAGAGAGAGAGAGCAAGAGAGACAGACAGACAGAGAGAGTGAGAGAGAAAGAGAGATAAAAGGTAATTGAAGCCAAGAGAAGACTTGGGGAAATGAGGCGCAGAGCGAGACAGACACAAAGAAAGGAACCAGAAGGAGAGACAAAGGAAAATAAAATACAGAAACAACAAGATGAAAAGAAGCAGCGACAGAAGCAGGGGGAGGGAGACAGAGAGACCGAGACACAGAGCTAAAGGCAAATAAACATGGAGACAACGTTTAAGCAAACACAGAAATAAAAAAGAAACGAGAGGGAAAGAAAGAGAAAGGGAACAAAGAGGGAAGGAAAGATAGAGAGGGAGAAGGAAAGAGAGAGGGAAAGAAAGAGAGAGAAAATAAAATAAAGTGAGAGAGGGAAGGAAAGAGGGAGAGGGAAGGAAAGAGAGAGAGGGAAGAAAAGGAAAGAGAGAGAAAGGAAAGGGGGAGAAAGGGAAAATAAATTGACAAAGGGAAATGAAAGAGTGAGAGAGAGGGAAAGGGAAAGCAAGGAGGGAGAAAGGGAATACGAATACGGATAAAGAAAAGCTGAAGAATTGAAGAACGCAGCTGAGGCCAGCTGCTCATTCAGCGCTGACCCGATGTGGTGTTGAGGAGGTTTATACGGACAATTCCTCATGTGTCAATCTCCGGCTGGTGAAGGGGGAACGGTGAGCAAGGCTGACACACTTCCCCATGTCACTGGACACAACTCCCACCCACACAGGGAAGACAGCGTCAAGTCTTCGGCCGCCGTCTCCCACTGTGATCAGAGAGCTTTCGCACTACACCAGGACAGAGGTCACCCCCCACCCACCAATCTTCCTCACAATCTATTGTCAATATATTCTGAGAAAACAAAGATGAATCGTTGAGCGATGGCTGCAAACGGGATAGCGATGGCTTTGAGCAGGGTTTGGCAGAGCGCTCCTGGCAGGGAGCAGACATTGTCCAAAGACGGTGCGGTGAGATTGGGGAGGCTGGCTCTAACACTGTAGCTCTGGGCTCGGCACTAACTGCGGAGAGCAGCGATTGGCGCAGGCCCTGCGGGAGCTTTCTGCCCAGCTGCTGTCTGTGTGACCACAATGGGCTATGCTGTAATGAAAGCCTTCGTCAACGGGAATGAAAGGCTCCTCTATTTTTATTGTGGGGCGCACCAATTGACCCAAAGAACAAGCCAGAAGGTGATGCGGACACATGCCAGCATGGCGAGAGGTGACCAATCACAAGGAGAATTTGTGGGAACACAGGAACAGGAGGAGGCCATTCGGCCCCTCGAGCCTGTTCCGCCATTCAATGTGATCACGGCTGATCTGCGACCTAACTCCACCCACCCGTCTTTTCCCCGTATCCCTTAATACATTTGGTTAACAGAAAGCTATCAAAATTAAGCTTTCCTTTGAAGGAGGAACGAGAGGTAGAGAGAGGTTTAGGCAGGGAGTTCCAGAGCTTGGGGCCCAGGCAACAGAAGGCATGGCCACCAATGGTGGAGCGATTATAATCAGGGATGCTCAAGAGGGCAGAATTAGAGGAGCGCAGATATCTCTGGGGGTTGTGGGGCTGGAGGAGATTACAGAGATGGGGAGGGGCGAGGGCCATGGAGGAATTTGAAAACAAGGATGAGAATTTTGAAATCGAGACGTTGCTTAACCGGGAGCCAATGTAATAAACACATGAGGGAGAAAGGAATAGAAGGAGATGGTGATGGGGTGAGATGGTGAGGGGTGGGAGGGGGCTGGTGTGGAGCATAAACACCGGCACGGATCCTGGGGCCAAATGGGCTGTTTCTGGGCTGGAACTCGATGTAAATGGAGGTGAAGCTGCTGCTTTAGTTCGCAACGGGGCCTGACCTACTGCAGGGCCTAAGCGCTGGGTGTTGTCTCGGCCCACTCGGGGAAGGTGAGGGGAGCAGGCCGGGTAGGCTGTGGGCCTCTGGCACCCACACTGCAGCACAGACTGAGCAGTGAGGCAGAAAGACGGCTATAAATGACGCCAATGTGGTAATTAACAATTATTTCACGCAACAGTAAATGCAATGAATTAACACTCTTACTCACGAGGAATACCAATCACTGACCTTTTCTCCAAAGTCTATGTAAGTTCCAAACCAAGTCTCCACACTTCAGGAATCACACATTCACATTTCAATCTCTCAAAACGTGTAATGAAGAGAGGCTTTTATTAGATTAGATGGATGGAGGGAAGATTAGACAGAGAGATAGAAAGAGAGAGAGAGAGATACAGAGAGAGAGAGACTGAGAGAGATACAGAGAGAGAGAGACAGAGACAGAGAGAGAGAGGGAGGGATTAGAGAGAGGGAGGGAGATAGAGACAGGGAGAGAGTGACAGTAAGAGCGAGAGAGAGAGAGAGATACAGACAGAGACAGACAAGGGCCCCAATATTGGTGGCCTTACCGCCCACAGCCGCCTGCTACTGCCGAGTTTTGCCTCTGGTTTTCTCTCCTTGCCATTTTACCGCCGGGAACCGCCCGCTAGCGGCTGAGTAGCGTAAGTGTCCTCCCGCCCGCCGAGATGCCAGATTGGTGCGGGAGGGAGTCGGCGGGAATCGGCGGCAGCAGGGGCAAGGACCGTTGCGTGGAGGCTGGTCTTACCCCGACGGTAAGTACGAAGAACGGAAAAAAAAGGTTGGTGAACATATTTTAAATGTTATTTTACAACGACTTACCTGGATGGGGTCCCCTGAAGGTGTTCCGGTATTTTTTTGTTTGCCATGATTTTCATTTTTAGGTCTTCCCCTCTCCCTGGGCTCCATCCTCGGCGGCACTTGGGCAGCAAGAGCGTCTGCCGCCCAGATTGGGAGCTGCCGCCCTGATTGGGAGCTGCCGCCCGCTGCTGCCCAGATTGACGGTGTAAGCCGTTATTTTGCCGCCAGGCGGTACTGCCAACTCTTTCAGAGGAATCTTCCCGGCAAAGTACCGCCCAGTCTCTCAGCGGCCATCGGTGGTATTTTGGACGGGCCTTGGCCTTCACCAATATCGCCCCAGAGAAATAGGGAGAGAGATAGATAGAGAGAGAGAGAGACACGTAGAGAGAGAGGCAGAGAGAGAGAGAGACATGTAGAGAGAGAGATAGATAGAGAGAGACATGTAGAGAGAGAGAGATAGATAGAGAGAGAGACATGTAGAGAGAGAGATAGATATAGAGAGAGAGAGACATGTAGAGAGAGAGACAGAGAGAGACGTAGGGAGAGAGAGAGACACAGAAATAGATAGATGCAGAGGGAGAAAAAATAAATTAATACAACAAAAGCTTTTTAAGGGTCTGGAAATGTAAAAAGCACACTGCTGGGGGTTTGGAATTAGTTGAAACGCAAAATTAAATTCTGGCTACGAATGTTAATGAAGTGTAAAATTGGTATTTAATGGTCCTGGATACAGAGGAACCCACACCCAGCTCTCCAGATCCCCCTATCACACATGGACTGAGGTACACACTCTCGGGGTACACGCTCCCGAGGT
The DNA here is from genome assembly GCF_044704955.1 of Pristiophorus japonicus. Taxonomy (NCBI): domain Eukaryota; kingdom Metazoa; phylum Chordata; class Chondrichthyes; family Pristiophoridae; genus Pristiophorus; species Pristiophorus japonicus. Next base: position 31,753,583 of record NC_091993.1, on the reverse strand, counting down.
ATTGGGGTATTGGGGAACGAGCCCCGGTTCATTCAGTTAGAGTGCACAGCTGGAGCAGGAGATTAAATATTCTCCAAACAAACAACAAACAAATTAAACAGTGTAAGCTTTGTCGGAGTTACTGAAAGGCCCTTTGTTAAGTCACTGTGCAGACCGAGGTACACCAGCTGTGGCCGTTTACTGATCACAGATCGCTGACCGCCCCGCGGCAGAGCGAGAGCGGCGGGTGCTTGAGGTCCGGGCACAGTGGGGATACAGCTGGTTCTCACTCCCTGCCGGTTAATGCAAATGGTGACAGCATCGCCATTAAACCCGTAACTAATGCCATTTCACACAAACGGAAAGTGTCCATGCGCTTAAACAAAGGACTTGCATTTATATAGCGCCTTTCACAACCTCAGAACGTCCCAAAGTGCTTCACAGCCAATGAAGTACTTTTGGAGCGTAGTCACTGTTGTAATGTGGGAAACACAGCAGCCAATTTGCGCACAGCAAGCTCCCACAAACAGCAATGTGATAATGACCAGATAATCTGTTTTTGTTATGTTGATTGAGGAATAAATATTGGCCCCAGGACACCAGGGATAACTCCCCTGCTCTTCTTCGCAATAGTGCCATGGGATCTTTAATGTCCACCTGAGAGGGCAGACGGGGCCTCGGTTTAACGTCTCATCCGAAAGATAGCACCTCCAACAGTACAGCACTCCCTCAGTACTGCCCCTCAAACAGTGCGGCGCTCCCTCAGTACTGCCCCTCTGACAGTGCAGCGCTCCCTCAGTACTGCCCCTCTGACAGTGCAGCGCTCCCTCAGGACAGCACTCCCTCAGTACTGCCCCTCCGACAGTGCAGCGCTCCCTCGGTACTGCCCCTCCAACAGTGCGGCGCTCCCTCAGTACTGCCCCTCCGACAGTGCGGCACTCCCTCAGTACTGCCCCTCCGACAGTGCGGCACTCCCTCAGCACTGCCCCTCCGACAGTGCGGCACTCCCTCAGCACTGCACTGGGAGCATCAGCCTGGATTATGTGCTCACATCCCTGGAGTGGGACTTGAACCCATGACCTTCTGACTCGGAGGCTGCCCACTGAGCCACAGCTGTCACCTTCACACAGTGTAATTTCGAAGCCTGAAAGCATGAGCACTTATTTGGAAACTGTTCAATCTGTGGCGTTAGATTGGGAGCAAGCCGTGGATTTAATGCCGATCGCCCACAGGATGCCGCAGTGCAGCGATGATGGGATATGGTTTTCTTATCGCCAAATGTCAGCTGCACACACAATAAGGCAACGTGGCCATGGGGGCATTTCCTGTGCACCCTTGAAAGGAAGTTATGATGAACCTGTATAAAACACTAGTTCAGCCCCAACTGATGAAATGCATCCCAGGGTATTAAAAGAGATGGCGGAAGTTATAGCAGATGTATTCGTTATAATCTACCAAAATTCTCTGGACTCTGGGGAGGTACCAGCAGATTGGAAAGCAGCTAATGTAACGCCTCTGTTTTAAAAAGGGGGCAGACAAAAGGCAGGTAACTATAGGCCAGTTAGTTTAACATCTGTAGTGGGGAAAATGCTTGAAGCTATCAGTAAGGAAGAAATAGCGGGACATCTAGATAGGAATAGTGCAATCAAGCAGACGCAACATGGATTCATGAAGGAGAAATCATGGTTAACTAATTTACTGGAAATCTTTGAGGATATAACGAGCATGGTGGATAGAGGTGTACCGATGGATGTGGTGTATTTAGATTTCCAAAAGGCATTCGATAAGGTGCCACACAAAAGGTTACTGCAGAAGATAAAGGTATGCGGAGTCAGAGGAAATGTATTAGCATAAATAGAGAACTGGCTGGCTAACAGAAAGCAGAGAGTCGGGATAAATGGGTCCTTTTCGGGTTGGAAATCGTGGTTAGTGGTGTGCCACAGGGATTGGTGCTGGGACCACAACTGTTTACAATATACATAGATGACCTGGAAGAGGGGACAGAGTGTAGTGTAACAAAATTTGCAGATGACACAAAGATAAGTGGGAAAGTGGGTTGTGTAGAGGACACAGAGAGGCTGCAAAGAGATTTAGATAGGTTAAGCGAATGGGCTAAGGTTTGGCAGATGGAATACAGTGTCGGAAAATGTGAGGTCATCCACCTTGGAAAAAAAAAACAGTAAAAGGGAATATTATTTGAATGGGGAGAAATTACAACATGCTGCGGTGCAGAGGGACCTGGGGGTCCTTGTGCATGAATCCCAAAAAGTTAGTTTGCAGGTGCAGCAGGTAATCAGGAAGGCAAATGGAATGTTGGCCTTCATTGCGAGAGGGATGGAGCACAAAAGCAGGGAGGTCCTGCTGCAACTGTACAGGGTATTGGTGAGGCCGCACCTGGAGTACTGCGTGCAGTTTTGGTCACCTTACTTAAGGAAGGATATACTAGCCTTGGAGGGGGTACAGAGATGATTCACTAGGCTGATTCCGGAGATGAGGGGGCTGCCTTATGATGATAGATTGAGTAGATTGAATCTTTACTCGTTGGAGTTCAGAAGGATGAGGGATGATCTTATAGAAACATTTAAAATAATGAAAGGGATTGACAAGATAGAGGCAGAGAGGTTGTTTCCACTGGGCGGGGAGACTAGAACTAGGGGGCACAGCCTCAAAATACGGGGGAGCTAATTTAAAACCGAGTTGAGAAGGAATTTCTTCTCCCAGAGGGTTGTGAATCTGTGGAATTCTCTGCCCAAGGAAACAGTTGAGGCTAGCTCATTGAATGTATTCAAATCACAGATAGATAGATTTTTAACCAATAAGGGAATTAAGGGTTATGGGGAGCGGGCGGGTAAGTGGAGCTGAGTCCATGGCCAGATCAGCCATGATCTTTTTGAATGGTGGAGCAGGCTCGAGGGGCTAGATGGCCTACTCCTATTCCTAATTCTTATGTTCTTATGTCCAATTCTGGGCACTGCACTTTAGGAAGGATGTGAAGGCCTTAGAGAGGGTACAGAAAAGATTTATGAGAATGATTCCAGGGATGAGGGACTTCAGTTACGTGGAGACTCTGGAGAAGCTGGGATTGTTCTCCTTGGAGCAGAGAAGGTCGCGAGGAGATTTGATCGAGGTGTTTAAAATCATGAGGGGTCTGGACAGAGTAGATAGCGAGAAACTGTTCCCATTGGTGGAAGGGTCGGGAACCAGAGGACACAGATTTAAGGTGATTGGCAAAAGAACCAAAGGCGACATGAGGGAAAACCTTTTTACGCAGCGAGTGGTTAGGATCTGGAATGCGCTGCCTGAGAGGGCGGTGGAGGCAGACTCAATCGTGGCTTTCAAAAGGGAGTTGGATAAGTACCTAAAGGAAAAACATTGGTAGGGCTCCGGGGAAAAGGCGGGGGAGTGGGACTGGCTGAGAGTGGGCACGGGCTCGACAGGCCGAACGGCCTCCTTCTGTTCTGTAACCATTCTCTGATTGTGCTATGGAAAACTGGACTCAAGGTCAACCTGTTTGGCTCCAACATCCAGAGAATGGCAGAGGGGGAAAAGAATTATAGTTCTGCTGTACATTATATAATAGTCTTATTAGATTATAGACAGCATACTCTTGGGTATCATTGGGTTATTATGCTGTACATGTCATGAATTGCTATTGTCAGGGATGAGAGCTGGAATAACTGCAGAGTAAAAATCTAGCCTTTATATTTCATTCTGGGGTTGTGGGTGTTGCTGGCAAGGCCGGCATTTATTGCCGAGATGGCAGTGTGAGTCTTCCAGACGTTCCGAGTAACTCCGGGATCTCCAGTGAGAACAAATCTGGGTTTGATTGTTGGAAGTGTGATTGCTGCCGTCGCCCCGATTGCTCTTGCCATCGGTGGCGTTGTGTGGAAGAGGACAGCGGGAGGCAAGAAATCTGGGTTCAGCCCAGCAAACCCCGCTGAAAGAGAAGAATTATCGTGGACCTCATCAGCCCCGGCCTGAGGCTGATCCCAGAGTGACTGGGACTAGACTCTGGACGTGCCGTGTCGCAGGGAGGATTCATTCCGTGATTCTATATCTTCATTTGGTTTGATTTATTGCCAGTGGTTGCTGTCGGTGTTTATAGCAATCTGTAATGTTTCTATGTCAAACTTTGAGGTTCTGGAGAGAGCACAATCAACTAGCATTGAGGTGATGATCATGCGAGCCCAGTTCCGGTGGGCTGGACATGTCATCCACATTGATGAGTCAAGGATCCCTCGTCAGCTTCTTCACGGCGAGCTCTGTGAAGGTCGAAGACACCAGGGGCGCCCCCGCAAGCGCTACAAAGATTGCATTAAGGCTAACCTCCAGTGCTGTGGCATCCGACCAAAGGACCTCGAGAATACAGCAGCTAATAAAATCCAGTGGCAAACCCTCACGAGGACTGCCTGCCAGACCTTCGAAGAAAGCCAATGTCAACAGCTGCGGGACACTAGAGATAGACAACATCAGGTGGCAGTACTGTCAGCATCAGACACATCGAACTTCCCTTGTCCGACGTGCAAGAGACAATATGCATCCAGAATTGGTCTATACAGCCACTTGAAGACACATGCCATTGATGATTAGCACATCAACGTCTCTGTTGGATACGACAGACTACCAAGTAATATTTCTATAATTCAGTTGATTTTTGGGCTTATTTTCTTTTTTGGTGATTGGCCAGAAATCCCCAGTTGGTTTTTTTGGTGTTTAATGTAAACGGCATGTTTCTAGTTCGGCATGGGCTCGAGGGGCCGAATGGCCTCCTTCCATGCTGTACCATTCTCTGATTCTATGATTCTTGATCCGCTGTGTGTAGCAGTTTGGATACAACTGAGCGGTCACCTCAGAGGGCAGTGACAAGCAATCCCTTTGGGGGTGTGTGGCCCCTTTAAGGGACAGTGCGACCCATTCAGCGTTCCGTGCATGCGCGGTTTATCCGATCGTGAAGCTGGCTACTGGCTGCGCTGCTTAGCAGAAACATTGGTTAAAGTGTCGGCCACATTTGCTGTGGATCTGGAGTCACCTATCGGCCAGACCGGGTAAGGGCAGCAGATTTCCTTCCTGAAAGGGCATCAGTGAACCAGCTGGGTTTTTAATGACAAACCAACAGCTTCATGGTCACTGTTACTGATATCAACATTTTAATCGCATCTGCAAAAATAAAATGGACCCTTAACTCCAGCACAATATGAAGATCATTTAATTAAATCAACTGAAACAATAATTGATACCAGAACGGAGAGATTAAGACGATCAGGAAAGATTGAGCAGGCCGGGGCTCTTTTCTGAGGGTTGAGGGGTGACCCGATAGAGGTCTTGAAAATTATGAACGGGTTGACACAGGGAAGCTGTTTTCACTTGTTGGGTGAGACCAGAACTAGGGGCCATCAATATAAGACAGTCACTAATAAATCCAATGGGGAATTCAGGAGAAACTTCTTTACCCAGAGAGTGGTGAGAATGTGGAACTCGCTGCCACAGGGAGTGGTTGAGGTGAATAGTATCGATGCATTTAAGGGGAGGCTGGACAGGCATATGAGGGAGAAGGGAATAGAGGGTTATGCTGATAGATTTAGATGAGGAAAGACGGGAGGAGGCTCGAGTGGAGCATAAACGCCGGCATGGACTGGTTGGGCTGAATGGCCCGTTTCGGTGCTGGACATTTGAGGTAATATTAATTTTTTCACAACTCCACGCTAGGTTTAACCGAACAGGACCTACCTGTAATGGTAACGATCAGACAATCCCCACAAATATAGTAAAACAGAACCTTCTGGAAGCATGCAGTCAGCCGGTCAGTGAGGCACAGGTTTGTGGTTCTCACCCCTCGTACTCGATCAGAACTGGCCAAATATTAACCATCACTTCTCTTTCAGATGCTGACTGACCTTCTGCCTGTTTCCAAACCACACCGGATCCTGCTCGCAATAGAAACCGTTCCCATTGGCGGAAGAGTCGTGAACCAGAGGACACAGATTTAAGGTGATTGGCAGAAGAACCAAAGACAACATGACGGAAAACTTTTTTATGCAGCGAGTGGTTAGGATCTGGAATGCACTGCCTGAGAGGGTGGTGGAGGCAGACTCAATCGCGGCTTTCAAAGGGAGTTGGATAAGAGTACTGCGTGCAGTTCTGGTCACCACATTACAGGAAGGATGTGACTGCATTAGAGAGGGTGCAGAGGAGATTTACCAAGATGTTGCCAAGACTGGGGAATTTTAGCTATGAGGAAAGATTGGATAGGCTGGAGTTGTTTTCTTTGGAACAGAGGAGGCTGCGGGAGACCTCATTGAGGTGTATAAAATTATGAGGGGCCTGGATAGAATGGATAGGAAGGACCTATTTCCCTTAGCAGAAGGGTCAATGACCAGGGGGCATAGATTTAAAGTAATTGGGAGAAGGTTTAGAGGGGATTTGAGGGGAAATTTCTTCACCCAGAGGGTGGTGGGGGTCTGGAACTCACTGCCTGAAAGGATGATAGAGGCAGAAACCCTCACCACATTTAAAAAGTACTTGGATATGCACTTGAAGTGCCGTAACCTGCAGGGCTACAGACCTAGAGCTGGAAAGTGGGATTAGGCTGGGTAGCTCTTGGTCGGCCGGAGTGGACACGATGGGCCGAATGGCCTCCTTCCGTGCTATAAATTTCTATGATTCTATGAAGTACCTGAAAGAAAAAAAATTTGCAGAGCTCTGGGAAACGGGCGAGGGAGTGGGACTAGCAGAGAGCCAGCACAGGCTCAACCGGCCAAATAGCCTCCTTCTGTGCTGTATCTATGATTGTAGCGAACAGTATCTTCCCACTGTGTTTAAGACATTCCTGAAACACAGGAAGTGGTTTCCAAGCTGGTGACAGGGAACCTAGGCCTCCGACTGCGAGTGTTGGATTATTGGCTCGCGGCCGGGAGTGTAAGAAACCCAGTCGCCAGCATGTTTTGTTTGTATTCGTTCCTGGGATGTGGGCGTCGCCGGCAAGGTCGGCATTTATTGCTCATCCCTAATTGCCCCTTGAGAAGGTGGTGGTGAGCTGCCAACTTGAACCGCTGCAGTCCGTGTGGTGAAAGTGCTCCCACAGTGCTGTGTGACTTGGAGGTGGTGGTGTTCCCATGCTCCTGTTGCCCTTGTCCTTCTAGACGGTAGAGATCACGGGTTTGATAATTTGATACTCCGATAATTACCCCTCACCCCCTCCGTAATCACCAGAGGAAATCTCCCCCAGTTCACCCTGGGGAGGAAGGGCAGAGAAATTATCCCCGGTGCCCTGGTCAATATTTATCCCTCAAACAACAGATGATCTGGTCATTATCACATTGCTGTGTGCGGGAGCTTGCTGTGCGCAAATTCTCTGCCGCGTTTCCCACATTACAACAGTGCCTACACTCAAACGTGCGGAGGTCGCGGAAGGCGCTACAGAAATGCAAGTCCTGTCTTTCTTTGGCGTGCCACCACGGCGATGAGAATAGATCCAGCCCGGAGCGTTTAATTTACGATTGGAAGCTGCGGATTGAGGCCAGTGTGCCAACCTTTGGAACAGAGGGATTCCCAGCGAGCGTTTCAAGTTTACAAAGTGAACGTGAGTGAAAGTAGAACACAAACCACCAGGGCCTTGCCACGAGCAGATGTGACCTGATTTCACTCTCGGTGGCTGGGTTCCCCTCGATTACGCTCCACATTACTAACGAGAAGCAAACTCTTCTCTCCTTTAATGGCCACGCATACAACAACAACTTGCATTTATATAGAGCCTTCAATGTTGTAAAACGCCCCAAGGCGCTTCGCAGGAGAGTAATCTAACAAAAATTGATACCGGACCAAGGAAGGAGACGTTAGGCGATCAAAAGCTTGGTCAAAGTGGTAGGTTTAAGGAGCGTCATAAACAACAACAACTTGTATTTATATGGCGCCTTTAACATAGTGAAACATCCCAAGGCGCTTCATAGGGGTATTATAAGACAAAAAATTTTACACCAAGCCACATAAGGAGAAATTAAGGCAGGAAAGAGGTATGTTTTAAGGAGCGTCTTGAAGGAGGAAAGAGAGTTAGAGAGATGGAGAGGTTTAGGCAGGGAATTCCAGAGCTTGGAGCCCAGGCACCAGAAGGCATGGCCTCCAATGGTTGAGCGATTATGATCAGGGATGCTCAGGAGGGCAGAATTAGAGGAGTGCAGATATCTCGGGGGGTTATGGGGCTGGAGGAGATTACAGAGATAGGGAGGGTCGAGGGCCATGGAGAGATTTGAAATTGAGTCGTTGCTTAACTGGGAGCCAATGTAGGTCAGCGAGCACAGGGGTGATGGTTGAGCAGGACTTGGTGCGAGTTAGGACATGAGGCAGCCGAGTTTTGGATCACCTCTAGTTTACTTAGGGTAGAATGTGGGAGGCCGGCCAGGAGTGCGTTGGAATAATCATGCCTAGAGGTAACAGAGGCACGGATGAGGGTTTCAGCAGCAGATGAGCTGAGGGCAGGGCAGAGACGAGCGATGTTACGGAGGTGGAAATAGGCGGTCTTAGTTATGCTGCAGATATGTGGTCGGAAGCTCATTTCAGAGTCAAATATGGCCCCAAGGTTGCGAACAGTCTGGTTCAGCCTCAGGAGAGATGCTAGGGAGAGGGATGGAGACAGTGGCTAGGGAATGGAGTTTGTGGCAGGGACTGAACACAATGGCTCCGATCTTCCCGATATTTAATCACCACAATGGCAATGAGCCATGAGAGCACCTGAACCATTATCGTTGCATCGCGTTAACAGGCCCAGCGGGATTGGTGACACAGCGCCTGACTTTACTTCAACAAGCAGCGGCGTTCTGTGAATCATACTTCATTATTAATCACCTTATCAATGCCTCAAACATCAGTACTTAAATGGGCAATTGTGCGAGTGGGAAATAAATGGCCTTCGATGTCAGGGACGACTTCTCGTCCACGTGAACAGGAAGCTCCCTCCGCAGCTTGGAGGTAGCGACACTCCACGGGTTAGTGAGATCGGCCCGTTTACACCACTCAACCCCAATAAAAGGGAACAGGAGAGGTTCCAGCCCCCAGCCCCCAGCAGAAGATATAAAAACAGAAAATGCTGAAAATACTCAGTGAGTCAGGCAGCATCTGTGGGGAGAGAAACAGAGTTAACGTTTCAGGTCAATGACCCTTCGTCAGAACTCTTACTGAGGAGGCTGAGGGGAGACCTCATTGAGGTGTATAAAATTATGAGGGGCCTGGATAGAGTGGATAGGAAGGACCTATTTCCCTTAGCAGAGGGGTCAACAACCAGGGGGCATAGATTTAAAGTAATTGGGGGGCGGTTTAGAGGGGATTTGAGGGGAAATTTCTTTACCCAGAGGGTAGTGGGGGTCTGGAACTCGCTGCCTGGAAGGGTGGTAGAGGCAGAAACACTCACCACATTTAAAAAGTACTTGGATGTGCACTTGAAGTGCCGTAACCTACAGGGCTATGGACCGAGAGCTGGAAAGTGGGATTAGGCTAGATAGCTCTTTGTCGGCCGGCGCGGACATGATGGGTCGAATGGCCTCCTACCGTGCCGTAAATTTCTATGATTCTATTCTATTCTATGACTTCTACGTCCCTAAAACTCTGCTTTGTAGAAAGAAGGGAATGGGGACGTTTTACTACATTAAAGGCGCTATTTAAATGCAAGTTGTTGTTGGTGTAATTGGCGGCTCATTGAGAAATTGTTGCGTGTGATTCCGCTCCAGGTTTGGAATCAAGGCCGACCGACAGAGATAAACGTTTGGTCTCCTTTTTTCCATCTTGGGAGTTTGTGACAGTGTTTTATTATTTTGTCCTCAGTGGCCGGTTGAGCGGACAGCCGGGCGATTTGAGCGCAAGTCACTGCCCAGGGAGCGCTGGGAAGCTGTGTTGGAAGTTGGCCTTTTTGGGAGCAGGCGGATCAGTATTTAGCTGTCCATGGTCAGCAGACCAATTACAGAGCAAAGTTACTTGAACAACATTTGTACCAACAGCAAGCTGGCACAGCGCCAGAGCGAATGCCAATTAACACATTAATATTTATTTATAAAACCCGCCACAGTCAGATCCTGTTTAATTTATTCCTCCGTTTGTCACATAGGGAGATGTAAGCGAGTGAGATGCCACTGTGTTGGATGTCACTGCCGCTCACAAGTGTACACCCTTACATATATAAAGACTTGCATTTCTACAGCACCTTTCACAACCTCAGGACGTCCCAAAGCGCTTTACAGCCAATGAAGTATTTTTGCAGTGTAGTCACTGTTGTAATGTAGGAAACGCACAGCAAGCTCCCACAAACAGCAATGTGATAATGACCAGATAATCTGCATTTTTAGATGTTGATTGAGGGATAAATATTGGCCAGGACACCGGGGAGAATTCCCCTGCTCTTGTTCATGCCATGGGATCTTTTACGTCCACCTGAGAGAGCAGACGGGGCCTCGGTTTAACATCTCATCCGAAAGACCAAACGGATAGTGTTGGGGTATACTGCCATGCTTGCCTGTCACAATGACGTCCAGCAAACTGTTGTCCAATAGAAATTGCTGCCTAGCCCCAGGTGAGGCAATAATTGGTAGAATGTTCAGAGGGGATTGGAGGAGAAATGTTCTCACCCAGAGGGTGGTGGAGGCCTGGAACTCATTGCCTGAAAGGGTGGGAGAGGCAGAAAACCTCACAGCATTTAAAAAGTACTTGGATGTGCACTTGAAGTGCCGTAACCTACAGGGCTACGGACCGAGAGCTGGGAAGTGGGATTAGGCTGGATGGCGCTATTTATGCCAGCACAGACACGATGGGCCGAAATGGCCTCCTTCCGTGCTGTAAACGTCTCTGATTCTATGAGGCTACAGGGACACTGTTGTGACCACAAGCTTTAATTTTAGTCGAAAACACCTTGCACAATGCAGGTATCTGCAGTTCACTACCACCATTGAGTAAACAAGGAAGTAAAGCACTCACAACGATCATTAAACTCTCCTACGCTCTGCTTTTTGTCTCACCATTTTACCAAAAAAGGCACAAAAAGGTTAAAGTTCACACTCGCACGAACGTGCGTATTGAGATCACATGACCAATGACAGTATCCATTATTAGTTATTTATTTACTGATCAGAAATACAATTAGCCATGTCCGGACGAGGCACCGACATCCACGTTCTCAGCACGAGCCAGCATCGAAGAGGCTCAAAGTCCAGGGGCAGCTTCTGACCTGCTGCCCAGCCCCTGGAATACAATCCGTAGACTTGGGGGGCTAACTTGCCCCTTTTGTCAAGGCCTCAAGCGTTTTTCCGGCGGTGACCATATCCGCCCTGCTCCCCCCGACCCCTGGTCAGCCCCGACAATTATACCCCCCGGGTTCTGCCGGGCCACCAACAGGCAGCCTAGCACCTCCTGTTGGATGCCAGGCAGCTGGCCCGGCCGAAACCCTCCCTGGTGACCGAACTGAAATAATCGCAGAGCTCGCAGCGGCCGACCCTTCAATGGCCCGTTGTGATGCGCCAGCGCGATGACATCGCCAGCCCGGCGCCGATGACCAACAGCGGCAACTACTCTGATCCGCCCCCACGCCCACCCCCACTCCCATTATGACCGACTTCTGCTCCGCTCGAGAACAATGACGAAGAGTTAAATTTCGCCGGATAGGCCAGAACACAAAAGGTGCGCCCTGTTTCCGGCCAAGGGCAATTCCTGCCCCTCGATGTTTGGGCAAAGGATCTGCAGACAAAGCAACACAAGCTACCTTTTGATCCAGGGGAATCTCTTCCAACAGGAGCCAGTGAGACTTGGCCAACTTGGCAGGGTCTCAATCGCCTCAGGACCGGTGTCGGCCAGTGCAGAGCTCCCGTACCCACCGTACCACCCGCCCGATACTCCCGACTGTGGAGAGGCATCGCAAACAATGGAGCCTCTCCTGGAATGGCCTCTACCGCCACAGCCACACAGCCCTAACTCTTCAGCTCTCAAGCCAGAGCCCGTGTGGAACAGTGGCGAGGGAAGGTGGAGCGACAACATTTAGATTCCCAATTAGCTGCATGTAGCCAGTGGTTGACGTACCGTACAACGTACTGAGGCATACGAAAGCATGGGCCTTACACTAAACATCCGTAAGACAAAGGTCCTCCACCAGCCTGTCCTCGCTGCACAACACTCCCCCCAGTCATCAAGATCCATGGCGCGGCCCTGGACAACGTGGACCATTTCCCATACCTCAGGAGCCTATTATCAACAAGGGCAGACATCGATGACGAAATTCAACACCGCCTCCAGTGCGCCAGCGCAGCCTTCGGTCGCCTGAGGAAAAGAGTGTTTGAAGATCAGGCCCTCAAATCTGGCACCAAACTTATGGTCTACAGGGCTGTAGTGATAATCACCCTCCTGTATGGCTCAGAGACGTGGACCATATACAGTAGACACCACAAATCGCTGGAGAAATACCACCAACGATGTCGCCGCAAGATCCTGCAAATCCCTGGGAGGACAGATGCACCAACGTCAGTGTTCCTGATCAGGCCAACATCCCCAGCATTGAAGCACTGACCACACTCGACCAGCTCCGCTGGGCAGGCCACATTGTTCGCATGCCTGACACAAGATTCCCAAAGCAAGCGCTCTACTCGGAACACATCCATGGCAAACGAGCCCCAGGTGGGCAGAGGAAACATTTCAAGGACACCTTCAAAGCCTCCCTGATAAAATACAACACCTGGGAGTCCCTGGCCAAAGACCACCCTAAGTAGAGGAAGAGCATCCGGGTGGGTGCTGAGCACCTCGAGTCTCGTCGGCGAGAGCATGCAGAGACCAAGCACAAGCAGCGGAAGGAGCGTGCGGCAAACCAGACTCCCCACCCACCCTTTCCTTCAACCACTGTCTGTCCCATCTGTGACGGAGACTGGAATTCCCGTATTGGAACTGTTCAGTCACCTGAGAACTCACTTTTAGAGTGGAAGCAAGTCTTCCTCGACTCCGGGGAACTGCCGATGATGATAACCGTACAACACTGGACCAGCAAGCTCTGGCCATGCCGCAGTGGATGGTGTGTGACCATACTGACAAGCAACCCTGCCCCTCTGGTGTGGTGCTGGAACTAGGGCCAAGGAAACAGTCCCGATTTCTCCGCCAGCTGTTGGCAGGAACGAGGTTTAAAAATAAATAATCAACTGAACGAAAAGTCTTGGGGGTGGTGTGCGAGAGGAGACCTCACACCTCGGGCCCTGGGCTGGGCAGCGAGAAAAATCACATCGTGAAAATGGTCCAACTCCACAAAGACTGGGAGGTTTCACATTCAACAACAACAACTTGAATTTATATAGCGCCTTTAATGTAGTGAAATGTCCCAAGGCGCTTTACAGGAGTATTATGAGATAAAGATTTGATACCGAGCCGCATAAGGAGAAATTAGCGCAGGTTGGTCAAAGAGGTCGGTTTTAAGGAGCGTCTTGAAGGAGGAAAGAGAGGTAGCGAGGAAGAGAGGTTTAGGGAGGGAGTTCCAGAGCTTGGGGCCCAGGCAACAGAAGGCACGGCCACCAATGGTGGAGTGATTATAATCAGGGATGCTCAGGAGGGCAGAATTAGAGGAGCGCAGAGATCTCGGGGGGGGGGGGGGGTTGTGGGGCTGGAGGAGATTACAGAGATAGGGAGGGGTGAGGCCATGGAGGGATTTGAAACTAAGGATGAGAATTTTGAAATCGAGGCGTTGCTTACCCGGGAGCTAATGTAGGTCAGCGAGCACAGAGGGACTCGGTTAGGAGATGGGCATGGGCAGCCGAGTTTTGGATTACCTCTAGTTTACGTAGGGTAGAATGTTGGAGGCCAGCCAGGAGTGCGTTGGAGTAGTCAAGTCTGGTGGTAATGAACCCAGTTCTCCTTTCTACCTCAATAGATTTCTGAGCAACACCAGTTGGGCAGCAAGAACAGATGGTGTAAATGGAGCCCATGGAATCCTTTCTGGTGAGACGGACATGGGCAGTGCAATCTAACACAGAGCAATGCCCACAACCATTCATTTGTCAATATAATCAACAGTGAAAAGCATCGACTGGGGATAATTGATACCCAGGAGTCGTTACAAAGTGTAATATAACCCAGAGCCTCAGACAGTTTAACTGTAGAATAATGGATACCTGGGAGTGATAATAGGCAGGAATTTAATAAAAAAGGGTTCAGTTGGTTGAAGCGGAGATTAATTATCGTTGGGAATGATTACAAGGCAGTAATTTAATCGAAGGGTGCCGATAATGTCACAAGCCAGGAGAGCTTTCAATGAACTCCTGGTTGGAATTTCTAGCATTCGTAATCTCTTAGATTGTATATGACAGTTATGAAGAGAGACTTGAGATAATCTGGGACTGTTCCCACTGGAGCAGAGAAAGCCAAGAGGAAATGAAATAGCATTTTTTTAATTAAAGTATGAAGGGTTTTTAATAGAAAGGATGGGAAAAAAGCTCTTTGCTTTGGTTGGAGAATTAGGGAGGGACGGTCAGTCATAGGTGCCAGTCGTGGCTCAGTTCTGAATCAGAAGGTTGTGGGTTCAAGACCCGCTCCAGTGACATGAGCCCATAATCCAGGCTGACACTCCTAGTGCAGTGCTGAGGGAGCGCCGCACTGTCGGAGGGGCAATACTGAGGGAGTGCTGCACAGTCAGAGGGGCAGTACTGAGGGAGTGCTGCACAGTCAGAGGGGCAGTACTGAGGGAGTGCTGCACAGTCAGAGGGGCAGTACTGAGGGAGCGCTGCACTGTCGGAGCGATAGTACTGAGGGAGCGCTGCACTGTCGGAGGGGCAGTACTGAGGGAGTGCCGCACAGTCGGAGGTGCCGTCTTTCGGATGAGACGTTAAACAGAGGCCCCGTCTGCTCTCTCAGGTGGACGTGAAAGATCCTGTGGTGCTATTCGAAGAAGAGCAGGGGAGTTATCCCCAGTGTTCTGGCCAATATTTTCCCTCAATCTGTTTATTTAAATTGATATTTGTGAAATCTTGCTGCGCGCAGATTGGCTGCTGCGTTTCCTACATCACAACAGTGACTACACTCCAAAAGTACTTCATTGGCTGAAAAGCGCTTTCATAGGATCATAGAAAATCACGGCACAGAAGGAGGCCAATCAGCCCATCGTGTCCATCTCACTTTGGGATGCGTGAGGCGCTGTATTAATGCAAGTGCTTTCATTCATTTAAAAACAGCACTGAGAGTGAGGAGAGTGAGAATCGGAAAAAATTATTTAATGCTCAAAACTACTCGGAAATCAGTAACTTCACGGCTCCGCTTTTGATCACAATCTCCGGCACTCCGGCAGCAAATGGTGAGGCTCAGAGCTTGCCAGGTTACTTGCTTGTCCTGATAATATAAAGAGTTTTGGTCTCCTTACCTAAGGAAGGATATACTTGCCATCGAGGGAGTGCAACGAAGGTTCGCCAGGCTGATTCCTGGGATGGGGAGATTGTCCTATGACAGGAGAGATTGAGTAGACTTGATGTGTATAACCATGCAAGTTCTGTATGATGATTCTTTGTTATGCTTACTTCTTCATTTAGGAGGGAGAAGTATAGTATAGAGCTCCACCTAGTGGGCTACTGTGGTAATGCAACTCATGCAAATGCAATAAAAGCACCATGTGACAAGGTCACCTGACAAGTTCCTGCAGAGCCATCTTGTATGTGTGTGTTTATAATGTCGTAAAGAAGATATCACGTTAGGCTATATTCTCTAGAGTTTAGAAGAATGAGAGGTGATCTCATTGAAACATACAAAATTCTTACAGAGCTTGACAGGGTAGATACAGGGAGGATGTTTCCCCTGGCTGTGGAGTCGAGAACCAGGGGTCACAGTCTGAGAATAAGGGGTCAGCCATTTAGGACTGAGATGAGGAGAAATTTCTTCACTCAGAGGGTGGTGAATCTTTGGAATTCTCTGCCCCAGGGGGCTGTGGAGGCTCAGTCGTTGAGTATATTCAAGACTGAGATCGATAGATGTTTAGATATTAAGGGAATCAGGGGATATGGGGATAGTGCAGGAAAGTGGAGTTGAGCTCGAAGATCAGCCATGATCTTATTGAATGGCGCAGCAGGCTCGAAGGGCTGAATGGCTGACTCCTGCTCCTAATTCTTATGTTCTTCTGTTCTTATCATATAAAGAGTTGTGGTTTGATCGATGGCTGTCAGGGTGAATGACAATTGGTTTTGCCACTTGCTGATACTCACTCAGGAAGATTAATAACTGTCTTGTTGTTGCCACCGATTCCTTCAGTGAATAGTGGGAGTTTGAGCAAAGGAAGATGCGACTGTAGTGCTGCTCCTGCTGCATGTCCTGGTCATCGTTTGTGTAGTGTATGAATAAAGGGTCTGACCAGATACTGTGAGCTCAAAGTAAAGTGTGACCGTAATCCTTTATTACAGGTCTCCAGAGTGCCTCTCCAGCCTGTGAGGCCTCCTTAAGTACAGGTGCTCCCAAGGGATTGTGGGATCCCTTGCGACTCCAGGGGATAAGACCTCTGGTAGTTAGCCATGGTATTTACAGGTTTATATATATAACAGTTTGTTTCTCATCCAACATCACTCAGCGAGATCAACTGGCCACTTATCGCAATGCTGTTTGTGGGAGCTTGCTGTGCGCAAATTGCCTGCCATTTATTCCCAGAAAACAATAGTCACCACATATCAAAAGTAACTCATTGGCTGGGAAGTGTTTTGGAACATCTCTGGGATGTGAAATATGCTGCACACGCGCACGTTTCTTGTTCAGTTAAAAGACAGCGTGTGTGAGCTTTGTGGGATCTGTGCACAGGGCTGGTTCACCCCATTGTAGCCCCGACAGGAGACGTTTGAACCCAAAGATGGTCCACAGGCCAGACCACCTCGGGGCAGCGTTTGGGGGAGGGGCAACCGACTGAGGGCGGGACTTTCTGCGCCCGGCGGGGAAATTGCGGTTAGCGTCCCTCACAGGAAGTGGCGTGCAATCTCGTGCGCTCCACTTCCTGTTGGGGCGGGTCCCAGGGCACTACTGAGGCGCGTCTGTCAGCGGTGCACGGCTGCTCCGCGTAGTGCTGGCACGTTTCATCGCCCCTCCCCTTCGGTTAAAGGGGAGGATCGCTGCGCACTCTGCCCAGCCTCTGACGGCCTCTACAATGGAGCGCACTTCGCAGGGCGCGGACCATCTTTGGATTCAAACATCTCCGGTCCGGGCGACAATGGGGAGAATCCAGCCTCGTCCACAGATCCCACAAAGCTCACACAAGCTGCCTTTTAACAGAAAGAGAACCGTGCGCGTGTGTGGCATATTTCACATCCCGGAGATGTGCACGATGATTGGCCCCGGACCAGGCGAGGGAGGAAGTCGTCGGGCCGACCGGTGAGTCGGCCAAGCCGGCAAGATGGCGGCGCGGGGCGCTCCCCGCCTCCCCTTTGACCTCCGCCCCGCGAGCGGAGGTCGGCCCAGTTCGCGACCCGCGAGGCTGGGGCAGACACCCGCTCACGACAGCCTCGTGGGGCGCTGGCCAACGTCCACCGCGGGGCAGAGAGGGGTTGCCGTGCTGGGCCAAGGGCGTATGCGATGATGTCATCGCCGGTTAGTTGGTGGCCGAAGGTGTTACCGGCGGGGCCTGGCGTTACCGTGGCAGCGCCTCTGCTAACTCCGCTAACTCTGCTGCCAGCGACTCCCCGCCCACCCCCAGCGAAAACTGTTTTGCGCCCCGTCAGCACCCCTCCCCCAGGGCCACTTGCATTTATATAGCGCCTTTCATGACCACCGGACGTCCCAAAACGCTTTACAGTAAATGAAATACCTTTGGAGTGTAGTCACTGTTGTAATGTGGGAAACGCGGCAACCAATTTGCGCACAGCAAGCTCCCACAAACAGCAATGTGATAATGACCAGATCATCTGTTTTTTTGTTATGTTGATTGAGGGATAAATATTGGCCTCAGGACACCGGGGATAACTCCCCTGCTCTTCTTCGAAATAATGCCGTGAGATCTTTTATGTTCACCTGAGAGGGCAGACGGGGCCTCGGTTTAACATCTCATTTGAAAGATGGCACCTCCAACAGTGCAGCGCTCCCTCAGTACTGCCCCACCGACAGTGCAGCACTCCCTCAGTACTGCCCCTCCGACAGTGCAGCACTCCCTCAGTACTGCCCCTCCGACAGTGCAGCGCTCCCTCAGTACTGACCCTCCGACAGTGCAGCACTCCCTCAGTACTGCCCCTCCGACAGTGCAGCACTCCCTCAGTACTGCCCCTCCGACAGTGCAGCGTTCGCTCAGTACTGCCCCTCCGACAGTGCGGCCCTCCCTCAGCACTGCCCTTCCGACAGTACGGCGCTCCCTCAGTACTGCCCCTCCGACAGTGCAGCACTCCCTCAGTACTGCCCCTCCGACAGTGCAGCGCTCACTCAGTACTGCCCTTCCGACAGTGCGGCACTCCCTCAGTACTGCCCCTCCGACAGTGCAGAGCTCCTTCAGCACTGCCCTTCTGACAGTACGGCGCTCCCTCAGTACTGCCCCTCCGACAGTGCAGAGCTCCCTCAGCACTGCCCTTCCGACAGTACGGCGCTCCCTCAGTACTGCCCCTCCGACAGTGCAGCACTCCCTCAGTACTGCCCCTCCGACAGTGCAGCGCTCGCTCAGTACTGCCCCTCCGACAGTGCGGTCCTCCCTCAGCACTGCCCTTCCGACAGTACGGCGCTCCCTCAGTACTGCCCCTGCGACAGTGCAGCACTCCCTCAGTACTGCCCCTCCGACAGTGCAGCGCTCGCTCAGTACTGCCCCTCCGACAGTGCGGCCCTCCCTCAGCACTGCTCTTCTGACAGTGCGGCACTCCCTCAGTACTGCCCCTCCGACAGTGCAGAGCTCCCTCAGCACTGCCCTTCCGACAGTACGGCGCTCCCTCAGTACTGCCCCTCCGACAGTGCAGAGCTCCCTCAGCACTGCCCTTCCGACAGTGCGGCGCTCCCTCAGTATTGCCCCTTCGACAGTGCGGCCCTCCCTCAGCACTGCCCTTCCGACAGTACGGCACTCCCTCAGTACTGCCCCTCCGACAGTGCAGCACTCCCTCAGTACTGCCCCTCCGACAGTGCAGGGCTCGCTCAGTACTGTCCCTCCGACAGTGCGGCCCTCCCTCAGCACTGCCCTTCCGACAGTACGGCACTCCCTCAGTACTGCCCCTCCGACAGTGCAGCACTCCCTCAGTACTGTCCCTCCGACAATGCGGCCCTCCCTCAGCACTGCCCATCCGACAGTACGGCGCTCCCTCAGTACTGGCACGGGGAGTGTCAGCCTGATTTTTTTGTGCTCAAGTCTCTGGAGTGGGACCCAAACCCACGACCCTCTGACTCAGAGGCGAGAGGGCTGCCCACTGAATCATGGTTAGCGCCTCAGGCACCAAACTCCATCACAGGGTCTGCAGAGGTGTAGTTTTAAACTGCAATTCAACAAACGCCCCACTTGGGAACGGTGACAGGCTTGGCACCACACTGGAGAGGAGTCAGCAAATTCACAAAATCTTTGCTGCAGCTCAAAGTCGCACAATATACAAGAAGCTGCTGAACAACCGGCTGCACTCAAGAGCAAATTACATATCGATATATCTCATCTAAATGTTAACTCTACGGGTAAGCCTACAGCAAATTCATTTTCATTCTTCAACTGTGCTTTATCTTTCATTCCCTGCCTCACGCAGCTCAGGCTAAGAATTGTTGCTGATTCTGCAGTTCATGCTGCTCCAGCCCAATGATTTTTCAAACCTGCTCAATGCAGTTTCCGGCTTCGATTTGTTCATCCGTTTGTCAAGCCTCCACCAGTTCTTTGACTCATCCTGGGGCATAGGTTCTCTGCGTCTTTCATCCAGGGACTGGAGCGGCATAAACCTGCAAATTCAGCAACCATCCTTAGCCTGAGCGGTGTGAGGCAGGGAATGAAATATAAAGCGCAGTTCAAAACTACAAAACTAATTTGCTGTTTGCTTCTGCACCGGCAGCATCAGCGACGGCCAACGGCGGGCTCGTTGGCCGTAAGGACCCGCGGGCAGAGGGCGATCGTCTCCTCGCCGGGCATCCACCCACCGACATCTTCCAGCTTGGGCTACTTACTGGATGGCTGTTGTGATATATTCTCTACGCCGTCACAAGATGGCTCTCAGGGACCTTGTCACATGATGCTTTTATTGTATTTACAGCGGCAGTTGCATTGCCACTGTAGCCCACTAGGTGGGGCGCTACATTACAGCCGTCAGCGGCAAGCAGCCTGGCTGAATCTTTCCCTGCGGCCGCGTCCAGAAAACTTCCAGGGCGACCACAACAGGCCGACTGACGTCAGAGAATCATACCGCACAGGAGGAGACCATTCAGCCCATCGTGCCTGTGCCGGCTCCGTGACAGAGCGATCCAATCAGTCCCACTCCCCCCGCTCTTTCCCCACAGCCCCGCACATTTCCCCCATTCAAGTATTTATTCAATTTGAAAGTTACTATTGAAATAGATTTACAAGGACGATACCAGAAATGCGAGGGTATACACATCAAGAAGGGATGAACAGGCTGAGTCTCTTTTCTCTTGAAAAATGAAGGCTGAGGGGTGACCTAATAGAGGTCTTTAAAATTATGAAAGGTTTTGATAGAAAGAAAGAAGAGTTGCATTTATATAGCGCCTTTCACGACCATTGAGGGATAAATATTGGCCTCAGGACACCGGGGATAACTCCCCTGCTCTTCTTCGAAATAATGCCGTGAGATCTTTTATGTCCACCTGAGAGAGCAGACGGGGCCTCAGTTTAACGTCTCATCCAAAAGATCTCCTTTCTGATTCTTTTGCCAATCGCCTTAAATCTGTGTGCCCTGGTTACCGACCTCGCTGCCACTGGAAACCGTTTCTCCTTATTTACTCTATCAAAACCATTCATGATTTTGAACACCTCAATTAAATCTCCCCTCAACCTTCTCTGCTCTAAAGAGAACAATCCCAGATCTCTTGCATCTCCAAGTAACTGAAGTCCAGCATCCCTGGAACCATTCCGGTCAATCTGCTCTGCACCCCCTCCAAGGCCTTCACATCCCTCCTAAAGTGCGGTGCCCAGAATTGCCCACAATACTCCAAAAGGTTGTATCTCTGATCATCCAATCCCATTATGAAAGAATCTCAATGGACCAGATCCCATCCCAATCGCTCCCACCGCTTGTAATCGCAATGGATCAGAATCTTCCCCATTCGCTCCCACTAGAATCCCAACTGACCAGATCCTTCACATTCATTCCCACTGCACAGTCACCCAATAGCTCACTCCGATCCAGCTACACTCAGTATGTAGAACTGCTGAACAAGTCAGAAAGAATTCCCTAATTATCCGGCATTTAATTATCAGTCACAGCAGAGTTGACGCACTTGTTAAATTTCACCTGGAGGCAGTAGAGAATTCCAGAAGTCTCAGCACTTTGTGCAACAAAAAATGGCTATTTCTGTTCAGTGGCTATCTCTTGCTTTTGTTTAGGTTGAATTTCTGAATCATATTTTTATCTTTCACCTTGTAGAAATCCTGATCCAAGCATAAAATGCCCAGGCCAATGCGTTGGACATTTATCATGGCAACGGGTACATGACCTGAACTGCTCATGTCACATCACGTCACATCACCGAGGCTTCATTCCAGCCCCAGCTCTCATTCACCTTCCCTACTTTGAAGTATCAGCCGTGGCTCAGTGGGCAGCACTCACCTCTGAGTCAGAAGGTTGTGGGTTCAAGTCCCACTCCAGAGGCTTGACTATATATAATCCAGGCTGACACTCCTAGTGCAGTGCTGAGGGAATTCCGCACTGTTGGAGGTGCTGTCTTTCAGATGAAATGTTAAACCGAGGCCCTGTCTGCTCTCTCAGGTTGATGTGAAAGATCCCATGGCCCTATTTCAAAGAAGAGCAGGGGAGTTATCCCCGGTGTCCTGGCCAATATTTATTCCTCAATCAACATCACTAAAACAGATTAATTGGTCATTATCACATTGCTGTTTGTGGGAGCTTGCTGTGCGCAAATTGGCTGCCGTGTTTCCCACATTACAACAGTGACTACACTCCAAAAGTACTTCATTGGCTGTAAAGCGCTTTGGGACGTTCGGTGGTTGTGAAAGGCGCTATATAAATGCAAGTCTTTCTTTACACCCTGAAGTTGTTGGACACCCACTGCAGTGTTGATGTATTGAATGGAAATGCCACAACAGTCGCGTGTGCCCAGGGTGAATGAGACCCTGAGCCATTATGCAATCCTGCTCTTTTTTTATGTCTATCTCGTCGGAACTATTGGAAGAAGAGTAAAGGGAGCTCTCCCCGGTGTTTAGGCCAACATTTTACCCTCAACCAACATCAATACACCCAGACTATATCTCACTGCTGTTTGTGGGAGCTTGCTGTGCGCAACTCGGCTGCCATGTTTCCCTACATAACAACAATGACTACACTCCAAAAGTATCTCATTGGCTGTGCTGCTCTTGTGAGGTCAGTAAAGGCACTGTAAGTACATATTATTAATTATTAAAACTGAACTGACCTGCTGCCCTTGCAGCGTGTGAAGGAGGTGCATTCACCCAACCTTACTCTCCCCATCCCCCCCCACCCAGTCTCTCTCCCCCCCAGCCAGAAGAAATGAGCGCAGTCGAGACCAGGCCAGTCCTCCCCCGCACAGAACTGCGCCTCGGGTGTAAGCGTGTAACTTATTGCTCACAAGGCTTGGTGCTGCTCATCCCTGGAATGGGCAGCAGGGACATGCAATATCCACCTTTACCCAAGAATGGCAAATCATTTGAAGGTGAAGGTGGGATGGAAGAGTGGGACCAGGGAAAGAAATGCTGCAGTTCCATGCTGTTACTCTCATCTTTGTTTTCAAATCCCTCCGTGGTCTCCTCGCTGCCCCCCATCTCTGTAACCCTCGCCAGCACCACAACCCTCCGAGATATCTGCGCTCCACCAATTCTGGCCTCTTGCTCATCCCCCGACTTCCATCGCTCCACCATCGGTGGCTGTGCCTTCAGCTGCCTGGGCCCCAAGCTCTGGAACTCCCTCCCTAAACTTCTCTGCCTCTCTATCCTCCTTTAAGACGCTCCTTAAAATCTATCTCTTTGATAAAGCTTCTGGTCACTTGTCCCTATCTCCTTATGTGGCTCGGTGTCAGAATGTGTTTGATAATGGCTCCTGTGGAGCGCCGTGGGACATTTTACTACATTAAAGGCGCTATATAAATGCAAGTTGCTTTTGTTCTTGGTTTCCTTATCAACATTCGCTGCTGGTCCCTGAAGGCTGCGGATATTTTAAAAGAGGTTTGTTTACTGAAGGATCAACTGAAGCATGAATCATTCCTCCTCTTTCAGGCCGCTGCGCACCTCCAGCTTATTTTTAATGTGTGAGGTATCTCTTTGTGCCTCCGACAAGCTCAATCTGCCTGACCAGTCGCCTCACTGCAGGGCTCATCTGCAGGGATTGTACTGGCTGCGTCCCCGTCACTCAATCATCGTTCCCTTGGCGCACTCATTATGTAAAAGGAGTCAGCGAACAATAGCCTGACAACTAGTATCCCCACCTTCAGCTTGCTGAAACTGCGCAGAAGTGATGGTGCAAGTCAGTGAGGATTAATACTAACAGCAAAAACACTGATACCAGCATATTAACCGCACCAGCACACCAGCCAGCGAATGTCCCAACACATAAAACGTGGTTACTACAAAAAAGTGTTACTTAAAAAAGATAAATACTGGGATAGTCCGGGACCCACTAAAAAAATTCATAAGAATAACAGCAACGTGTATTTATATAGCGCCTTTAACATAGAGTAACATCCCAAGGAGCTTCACAGGAGTGTTATGAAATAAAAATTTGATACCGAGCCGTGTAAGTAGAAGTTAGCGTAGGTGGTCAAAGAGGTAGGTTTTAAGGAGAGTCTTGAAGGAGGAAAGCGAGGTAGAGAGGCGGAGAGGTTTAGGGAGGGAGTTCCAGAACTTGGGGCCCAGGCAACAGAAGGCACGACCACCGATGGTGGAGCGATTATAATCAGGGATGCTCAGAACATAACAAATAGGAGCAGGAGTCGGCCATTCGGCCCCTCGAGCCTGCAACGCCATTCAATGAGATCATGGCTGATCTTCGACCTCAACTCCACTTTCCCACCTTACCCCATATCCCTCGATTCCCTTGGTTCCCAAAAATCTATTGACCTCTGTCTTGAATATACTCAACGACTGAGCCTCCACAGCCCTCTGGGGCAGGGAATTCCAGAGATTCACCACCCTCTGAGTGAAGAAATTTCTGCTCATCTCAGTTCTAAGTGGCCGACCCCTTATCCTGAGACTGTGACCCCTTATCCTGAGACTGTGACCCCTTATCCTGAGACTGTGACCCCAGCCAGGGGAAACATCCTCCCTGTATCTACCTTGTCGAGCCCTGTAAGAATTTTAAATGTTTCAATGAGATCACCTCTCATTCTTCTAAACTCTAGGGAATATAGGCCTAGTCTACTCAATCTCTCCTCATACGCAATCCCCCCATCCCAGGAATCAGTCTGGTGAACCTTCGTTACACCCCCTCAATGGCAAGTATATCCTTCCTTAGATAAGGAGACCAAAACGCTACACAATACTCCAGGTGCGATTTCACCAGGGCCCTGTATAATTGCAGTAAGACTTCTTCACCCTTATGCTCCAATTCAACACCGAACTTATCACAGAATCACAGAACGGTTACAGCACGGGAGGAGGCCATTCGGCCCGTCAAGCCCGTGCCGGCTCTCTGCAAGAGCCCCTGAGCCAGTCCCACTCCCCCGCCCTTTCCCCGTAGCCCTGCATTTTTTTTCCTTCAGGTACTTATCCAACTCCCTTTTGAAAGCTACGATTGAGTCTGCCTCCACCACCCGATCAGGCAGCGCATTCCAGATCCTAACCACTCGCTGCATAAAAACGTTTTCTCTCATGTCGCCTCTGGTTCTTCTGCCAATCGCCTTAAATCTGTGTCCTCTGGTTCTCGACCCTTCCACCAATGGGAACAGTTTCTCTCTATCTACTCTGTCCAGACCCCTCATGATTTTGAACACCTCGATCAAATCTCCTCTCAACCTTCTCTGCTCCAAGGAGAACAACCCCAGCTTCTCCAGTCTATCCACGTAACTGAAGTCCCTCATCCCTGGAACCATTCTCGTAAATCTTTTCTGCACCCTCTCTAAGGCCTTCACATCCTTCCTAAAGTGCGGTGCCCAGGTCGTTTGTCTTCAGTCGTCCGTGGTACTGGTCAGAGTGGGCTCGATACAGGCTGCGATCACTTCTCGCCCAAAATGGGAACCTTGGTCCTGGTTACATTACAAGACCCCGATTCCCATGTTAAACGGGGACGTAAAAACAGAAAATGCTGGAAATACTCAGCGGATCAGGCAGCATCTGTGGAGAGAGAGACAGAGTTAACGTTTCAGGTCAATGACCCTTCGTCAGAACTGGGAAAAGTTAGAGATGTCACAGGTTTTTAAGCAAGTGTAGGGGCGGAGAAAGGGGGGAGGAAAGAACAAAAGGGAAGGTGGAAAAAAAAGATAGGGTGGAAGGCCGGGGATATTAGAGACAAAGGGACGAAGGGTCATCGACCAGAAACGTTAACTCTGTTTTTCTCTCCACAGATGCTGCCCGACCCGTTGAGTATTTCCAGCATTTTCATTTTAGCTTCCAGCACCCGCGGTATTTTGCTTTTGTGTTAAAAGTGGACCTGTCGCTTGAAGCAGGCAGCTGCTTTGGACACCCGATGTGAGGCCCCTTTCAAAATGGCGTTGTCCGCATCGCCGGTGGTAACGGGGGCAAGGGGGGAGGCAATTGACCCCCATTAACGCAAGGCGAAGACGCTCAAAATCAATCTCAGTGACTCAAGGCATGGTCTGACCAGAGCCCGATACCGTCTGAGCGTGACTTCCTGCCGTAACTATAACAACAACAACTTGTATTTATATAGCGCCTTTAACGCAGTGAAACATCCCAAGGCGTTTCACAGGAGTATTATGAGAAAAAAATTCAACACCGAGCCACAGAAGGAGAAATTAGGGCAGGTGACTAAAAGCTTGATTAAAGAGGTAGATTTTAAGGAACGTCTTGAAGGAGGAGAGAGAGGTAGAGAGGCGGAGAGGTTTAAGGAGGGAGTTCAAGAGCTTGGGGCCCAGGCAACAGAAGGCACAGCCACCAATGGTTGAGCGATTATAATCAGGGATGCTCAAGAGGGCAGAATTGGAGGAGCGCAGACATCTCGGGGAGTTGTGGGGCTGGAGGAGATTACAGAGATAGGGAGAGACGAGGCCATGGAGGGATTTGTATATAAGGATGAGAGTTTTGAAATCGAGGCATTGCTTAACCGGGAGCCAATGTAGGTCAGCGAACACAGGGGGTGATCGGGACTCGATGCGAGTTGGGACACGGGGCAGTGAGCACAGGGTGAATGATGGGTGAGCCGGACTCGGTACGAGTTAGGACACGGGGCAGCGAGCACAGGGGGTGATGGGTGAACGGGACTCGGTACGAGTTAGGACACGGGGCAGTGAGCACAGGGCGTGATGGGTGAGCAGGACTCGTTGCGAGTTAGGACACGGGGCAGCCGAGTTCAACATCTCATTAGCACCACTGGTTGGACAGGTTGAGTGTCAAATCTAATCTAAGTGTCTATTTCTACATCATTCATGCAGTAATTACTTCATCTGTTTTATCCTTCTCTTCCTATGTGCAGTGCTGGTGTTAAGTGTCATTGTTCAGCCCACTTGCATACTTTGTGCAATTCATTTTCTGGTTGCCAAGCTGCCCCATCCTAATTTAGTGTCGGTGCGATACCGGCTCGTGGAAAAGTGCACAATCGATGTCCAATTATCGCCCACCAATATCTCCCCAGCCCAGCCAATGAACGGTCTCAGTAATGTGTGTCACGCACAAACCTTGGGCAGGGGAGGAAGGAGGAAACAGTTTTCAATGCTCAAGGGAAAAGGTGCCAGCCGTGGCTCAGTGGGTTGCGCTCTAACCTCCAAGTGACCAGGTCATAGGTTCAAGTCCCACTCCAGAGACAGGAGCCCATTATCTGACTGAGGGAGTGCTGCACTGCCGGAGGCGCTATCTTTCAGATCAGATGTTAAGTTGAGGTTTGGTCTCCCCTCTATCCATGGCACTATTCAAAGAAGAGCAGGGGAGTTCTCCCTGGTGTCAATATATATCCCTCAATCAATATATATCCCTCAATTAAAAAACACAGATTGTCTGGTCATTATCACATTGTTGTTTGTGGGAGCTTGCTGTGCGCAAATTGACTGCTGTGTTTCCTACATTACAACAGTGACTACACTCCAAAAGTACTTCATTGGCTGTAAAATGCTTTGGGACCTGGTGAAAGGAATTAAATCAATGCAAGCTCTGACTATAAAGCACCATCATCACGTTTCTCAGCAACATCTCAAAGCCCTTCCCATATAATGAAATACTTTACAGACCGGTGAGTGTTGTTATGTTGGTTTGCATCGATTTACATTGACTTCAAACAACCTCAAGCCAAAAATGCATCTCATAAAATGTTTCTGAAAAAAAAGCGAGTCCGCTCTCTGGACACTGATCCCGTCTGTTGTTAAGAAGCTCGGTTTTTTTAAAACCGAAACCATCTCGAACAAAGTCTCTTTCTCTCTCTCAACCCCCTAGAACCTCATCAAAACGGCATCTTTCTTGGAACTGCCGACAGCACGGCACCGCAAGGGTTAAAGTTCCCGCGAGCGGCCAAAGAAAGGCGAGCCAGCTCCGAGAGAAGGAATGTGTGTAAATGAGCCTCGATTAGCATTTGACAAACACTACTGGCCAGCCAGCCTGCAGCTTCACTCGGCCCGCTCTCCCTTTCTTCCCTTTGTTAATATTCTCACGGTGTCTTTAACCAGTTCTGTTATCATCGGGCCAAGGGAAAGGATTGTACACACCTTAACACCTGACTACTCATTGTAAATCAGCCAGTTGTACCAGCCGTGGCTCAGTGGGCAGCACCCTCGCCTCTGAGTCAGAAGGTTGTGGGTTCACGTCCCAGTCCAGAGACTTGAGCACAAAAATCTAGGCTGACGCTCCCAGTGTAGTGCTGAGGGTGTGCCACACTGTTGGAGGGGCAGTACTGAGGGAGTTGCAGTACTGAGGGAGCGCCGCACTGTCGGAGGGGCAGGACTGAGGGAGCGCCGCACTATCGGCGGGGCAGGAGTGAGGGAGTGCCGCACTGTCGGTTGGGCGGTACTGAGGGAGCGCCCTGTTAGTGGGGCAGTGCTGAGAGAGTGCCGCACTGTCGGAGGGGCAGTACTGAGGGAATTGCAGGACTGAGGGAGCGCCGCACTGTCGGAGGGGCAGTACTGAGGGAGTGTCGGAGGGGCAGTACTGAGGGAGCGCCGCACTGTCGGCGGGGCAGTGCTGAGGGAGCGATGCAGTGCTGAGGGAATTGCAGTACTGAGGGAGTGCCGCACTGTCGGAGGGGCAGGACTGAGGGAGCGCCGCCCTGTTAGTGGGGCAGTGCTGAGAGAGCGCCGCACTGTTGGAGGGGCAGTACTGAGGGAGCGCCGCACTGTCGGAGGGGCAGTACTGAGGGAGCGCCGCACTGTTGGAGGGGCAGTACTGAGGGAGCGCCGCACTGTCGGAGGGGCAGTACTGAGGGAGCGCTGCACTGTCGGCGGGGCAGTGCTGAGGGAGCGATGCAGTGTCGGAGGGGCAGTGCTGAGGGAATTGCAGTACTGAGGGAGTGCCGCACTGTCGGAGGGGCAGGACTGAGGGAGCGCCGCCCTGTTAGTGGGGCAGTGCTGAGAGAGCGCCGCACTGTTGGAGGGGCAGTACTGAGGGAGCGCCGCACTGTCGGAGGGGCAGTACTGAGGGAGCGCCGCACTATCGGAGGGGCAGTACTGAGGGAGCGCCGCACTATCGGAGGGGCAGTACTGAGGGAGCGATGCAGTGTCAGAGGGGCAGTGCTGAGGGAATTGCAGTACTGAGGGAGCGCCACACTGTCGGTTGGGCGGTACTGAGGGAATGCCCTGTTAGTGGGGCAGTGCTGAGAGAGCGCCGCACTGTCGGAGGGGCAGTACTGAGGGAGCGATGCAGTGTCGGAGGGGCAGTGCTGAGGGAATTGCAGTACTGAGGGAGCGCCGCACTGTTGGAGGGGCAGGACTGAGGGAGCGATGCAGTGCTGAGGGAGCGCCGCACTGTCGGAGGGGCAGGACTGAGGGAGCGCCGCACTGTCGGCGGGGCAGGACTGAGGGAGCACCGCACTGTCGGTTGGGCGGTACTGAGGGAGCGCTGCACAGTCAGAGGGGCAGTCATTTGGATGAGACGTTAAACCGAGGTCCACAATACAACAGTGACTACACTCCGAAAGTACTTCGTTGGCTGTAAAGCGCTTTGGAACGTCATGAGGCTCTATATAAATGCAAATCGTTCTTTCATCGCTGAATATCTCACCACCTGCCAGGCCATTGCTCTGAAATGGCTGATTAACACTACACGCTTGGTGCCCTATATATTCATCAGCACTCTCCGAGATCCCGATGGCTCGAGACACGGCATTAGCAACAGAAAGACAAAGCGGACAAACTTCTGCATCATTCTGGACAGCATCTTGCAGCGTTTGCCTCACGCTCCGTTCCCAAATAAAACATTCATTTAAATTCCGGCAAAGGCGGCAGTAAATAACTGCACCTTTTAGCTGTTCACCGATTAGATTTCCTTCTTGAGTTGCGCTATTAAGGGCAAAGGAAGACAGCAAAATGTATTGGCTGTGAGGGAATTAATGGAATCAGTGATCCCAGTAAAACACTGACACAGAGAGAGCAGCTCTTGGGAAAGGCAATGACTGAGTGTAGTCACCAACTCAGGGGCTGGGGGGATGTATGTGTGGGGAGGGAGCCGTGTGGGGGAGGGGACTGGGGGGGGGGGCGGAGGGGGCCGTGTGGGGGAGGGGAACGACAGATTATTCGGATGAAAGGTTCTGATGATGCTCATTGCATCTTGATAGATCGACTCAAGGGATTAGGACACAAAGGGTTTTTTTAAAAACAAAATTTGAAATTAAAATGAGCTTTGGGGAATATCTGTGAGTTTCAGTAGACATCTCGTGTGATATTTTTACTGCTTTCCTGGAGGGCTGCTTTTGAGGTTTGGAATGAGGGCGTTAGAGAGGGGGTAGCGGAGGGGGGGAGGGAGGGATGGGGTGGGGGCTAGGGGAGAGAGGGGGGAGGGATAGGGGGTAGGGAGGGCGGGGGGAGGTAGAGTTGCGAGGAGGCCAGTTAAGAATGGAGAAAGACTAGCGAGTCACCTTGACCTCGATGATCTGGGTCACGTTGAGGAGAGACGCAGCCCAGATTCTCTCTTGTGGCAGAATTGAGCCTTGCAAACATTAACCCTCGCACAATGGAGTCTTAACTGAAGATTTTCTGGATATGATTCAAAAAGCAAACTGGAATGTCACAAAGAAAAAGCAGTCGTGGGCCTGCGGAAATCATGTCCAACTAAATGTAATCACTTGCTTTGGCTCTTTCAATCCCCCAGGGTTTCTCCCCTTCTGCCCTTCTGCCCCGACGAGACCGGTTCCCACGGACTCTGGTTCCACAGCTGCCGACAGCCCTTCTGTACCTCACCGACACCTTTTTACGCAAGCCTTGCAGTGAGCATCAGCAGGTTATTCAACCATGGAAAGCATCACAGGCAGGACCAACCCTATGCTCAGCCAATCTCCACACATGCACATTTTCTAGCGGAGTCTGGATATTGATTGTTATGTCTTTAGATGCTCTGATAATGACTCCACGAGGCACTTGTACTGTAGTGACCCGAGTCCATTTAATATAACTCCAGAGTGAAGATACCACATGATGGATTCCCTTTTATATCTGGGTACCTGTGGTGTGCAGGTGACCCCCTGGCCTCCACCAGTTGCACCCTCTGGTGGTGCCAGCATAGTGTATACAGTGAACCTTGTTGATGGTACCTCCGATAAACAAGGCTCCATCTTATGCAATTATACAGTGACTACACAGAGAATATATCTATAGTATACATATATAACAGTGATCTACCCAACAACATCTTGTCTTTAATGTAGTAAAACATCCCAAGGTGTTTCACAGCAGCATTATCAAACAACATTTGACACATAAAGAGATATGTCGTCATTAAAACACATTATCTGGGCATCAGCTCAGTGCTATTTGTGGGAGCTTGCTGTATGCTTTTTAAAAAAATTCCTTCCTGGGATGTGGGCGTCACTGGCAAGGCCGGCATTTATTGCCCGTCCCTAATTGCCCTTGAGAAGGTGGTGGTGAGCCACCTTCTTGAACCGCTGCAGTCCGTGTGGTGAAGGTGCTCCCACAGTGCTGTTAGGGAGGGAGTTCCAGGATTTTGACCCAGCGATGATGAAGGAATGGCCGATATATTTCCAAGTGTGTGACTTGGAGGGGAACGTGGAGGTGATGGTATTCCCGTGCGCCTGCTGCCCTTGTCCTTGTAGGTGGTAGAGGTAGCGGGTTTGGGAGGTGCTGCCGAAGAAGCCTTGGCGATTTGCTGCAGTGCATCTTGTCGAGGGTACACACTGCAGCCACGGTGCGCTGGTGGTGGAGGGAGTGAATGTTGAAGATGGCGGATGGGGTGCCGATCAAGCGGGCTGCTTTGTCCTGGATTGTGTTGAGCTTCGAGTGTTGTTGGAGCTGCACTCATCCAGGTAAGTGGAGAGTATTCCATCACACTCCTGACTTGTGCCTTGTAGATGGTGGAAAGGCTTTGGGGAGTCAGAAGGTGAGCTGCTCTTGTAGCCTCAGCATTTATATGATTGGTCCAGTTAAGTTTCTGGTCAATGGGTGTTGCATTTACTACATTAAAACAGTGACCACGTTTCAAAAAGTATTTCATTAGCTGTTGCAATGTATTTGCGTCATGGGTTCTTTGCTGAAGAATTCCTAGCAACACATTGCTATTAAGAACTAGTTGGTTTATTAACAAAGGTTTAACAATCACTCTACACATTACCAGTTCATCCACTAGGCTCACAACTGCATACCTCATCGTGGATGACTTAGACCCAACTGGCTGGGGTTTTATTGAGTCTTGTGAACATCACGTGACTGGCTAAGCTACTCACAGTGCAAATGCTCACTGGTGCATACATTACAGCGGTAAAGCGATTCTGGACGTCCTGAGGTCATGAACCAGTGAGCAGCTGAGCCCTACAGATCAGGAGCAGGGCGGGTTTTGCAGAGGTCGGGCAATCCACTTCGCCAGGTTATTGCTGGTATGGCAAAGTTGGAAATGCCCCCCACTGTTTGCAGTAGTGGAGAGGCCTAGAACGAGGAGACAGAAATAGAAGATTAAATGTAAGAGATCTAAGACAGGGAGCCGGAGAAACTTACTTTAACACAAAGGGTTGTGAGCTGTGGAATGTATTACTGGAGTCAGTGATTGAAGAAGATAAGTCAACATTTACAAATAGGTTAGATAAAGAAAAAAAACAAAGACTTGCATTTCTATAAGTGCCTTTCCTGACCTCAGGACATTCCAAAGCACTTTGCAGCCAATGAAGTACTTTTTTTGAAATGTAGTCACTGTTGTAATGTGGGAAACATGGCAGCCAATTTGCGCACAGCAAGCTCCCACAAACAGCAATGTGATAATGACCAGATAATCTGTTTTAGTGATGTTGGTTGAGGGATAAATATCAGCCCCAGGACACCAGGGAGAACTCCCCGGCTCTGCTTCGAAATAGGGGTCGTGAGATCTTTTACACCCATCTGAGAGAGCCACTTGGTTTAACATCTCATCCAAAAGGCAGAAACAGGGCAGGTCCTACAGAAAGAAATGTAGGTGGTGGAAGGAAGGGGGATTAAAGGGATTTGGGCTCATGGGATTAGGGTAAATACCAACACGGACTGGTTGGGCCAAAAGGCCTATTTCCATGTTGTAATGTTTATGTACTGTCCAACCATAGTTACATACGCAGGTTTCCTGAAAGATTCGCAGCATCAATAAATCAATCTGTTGCCATCGTAAAACACACGTAGTGAGAACCATCTTTACCTTCGGCTACAGGGATATCTGCCAGCAAACAACCAATCCATTTCTACAGATTCATCTTATGTTGGATCACAAAGAGGATTAAGCCTGGAATCTGAAAGTCCCACACGCAACGATATGTAAAGTCACAGCTCATGAGGGACAAGTTAGCCAGGAACTGGGTGTGGAAAAAATATTATCCCTCTCACATGAAATGTGTCACAGCAAGCGACGCAAGAATCCAACTTAATCAGATAAATTGGGGCTGAATCAGGAAGCAGGGGATACCCCTTCTCAGCACAGGAACAGAAGGAGGCCCATTCAGCCCCTCGAGCCTGTTACACAAGAACAGGAGGAGGCCATTCATCCCCTCGAGCCTGTTACACAGGAACAGGAGGAGGCCATTCATCCCCTCGAGCCTGTTACACAGGAACAGGAGGAGGCCATTCAGCCCCTTAAGCCTGCTACACAAGAACAGGAGGAGGCCATTCAGCCCCTTAAGCCAGTTACACAAGAACAGGAGGAGGCCATTCATCCCCTCGAGCCTGTTACACAGGAACAGGAGGAGGCCATTCAGCCCCTCGAGCCTGTTACACAAGAACAGGAGGAGGCCATTCAGCCCCTTAAGCCTGCTACACAAGAACAGGAGGAAGCCATTCAGCCCCTTAAGCCAGTTACACAAGAACAGGAGGAGGCCATTCAGCCCCTTAAGCCTGTTACACAAGAACAGGAGGAGGCCATTCAGCCCCTCGAGCCTGTTACACAAGATCAGGAGGAGGCCATTCACCCCCTCGAGTTTGTTATGCCATTCAATGGCTGATCTGCGACCTAACTCCATATATGCCCTATATACCTTAATCCCTTGGTTTTATAAAAATCTATCAATCTCAGATTATACATTTACAATTGACCCAGCATCAATTACTGTTTGTTGAAGAGAGTTCCAAACTTCTCCCCCTTGTGTGTGTAGAAGTGTTTCCTAACTTCACTCCTGAAAGGTCTGACTCTAATGTTTAGACTCTGCCCCTAGTCCTAGACTCCCCAACCAGCGGAAATAGTTTCTCTCTATCTACCCCATCTGTTCCCCTTAATATCCTGAAAACTTCCATCAGATCACCCCTTAACCTTCTAAATCCCAGGAAATACAACCCTAGTTTGAGTAATCTCTCCTTGATATCCTTGGAGTCCAGGTATCATTCTGGTAAACCTACGCTGCACTCCCTCCAATATATCCTCCCTGGTGTGGTGCCCAGAACTGCTCAAAGTGCTCCAGGTGGAGTCTAACCAGGGCTTTGTATAGCATCCACCTTTGCAGAATGTCTTTGCACAAACCCTATTCATTTTATGTCTGTCTGTTCACACATCATAACAGCTCATTCATTCTGCCGGTCACAGATAGCACGCCATTATGATGAGGTTATGATGAACCTGTATAATACACTGGTTTGGCCTCAACTGAAGGATGTGAAGGTCTGAGAGAGGGTGCAGAAAGTATTGCGAGAATGATTCCGGGGATGAGGGACTTCAGTTGTGTGGATAGACTGGAGAAGCTGGGATTGTTCTCCTTGGAGCAGAGAAGGTTGAGAGGAGATTTGATCGAGGTGTTCAAAATCATGAGGGGTCTGGACAGAGTAGATAGAGAGAAACTGTTCCCATTGGTGGAAGGGTTGGTAACCAGAGGACACAGATTTAAGGCGATTGGCAGAAGAACCAAAGGCGACATGAGGAAAATCTTTTTTACGCAGCGAGTGCTTAGGATCTGGAATGCGCTGCCTGAGAGGGCGGTGGAGGCAGACTCAATCGTGGCTTTTGAAAGGGAGTTGGATAAGTACCTGAAGGTACAAGAATCAGTAAAAGCTAGTGCATAGGGACAAAAGAACAATCAAATAGGCGAATTGAAACTTGGCCTTTATCTCAAGGGGGTGGAAATAGAAAGTGAGGAACATATGAGGGGGGCTCGACATGGTGGATGCAGAGAGGATGTTTCCCCTCGTGGGGGAGACTAGAACTAGGGGACATAGTCTCAGAATAAGGGGCCACCCATTTAAAACTGAGATGAGGAGGAATTTCTTCTCTAAGAGGGTTGTAAATCTGTGGAATTCTCTGCCCCAGAGAGCTGTGGAGGCTGGGGTCATTGAATATATTTAAGGCGGCGATAGACAGATTTTTGAGTGATAAGGGAGTAAAGGGTTATGGGGAGCGGGCGGGGAAGTGGATCTGAGTCCATGATCAGATCAGCCATGATCTTATTGAATGGCGGAGTAGGCTCGAGGGGCCGAATGGCCAACTCCTGCTCCTATTTCTGATGTTCTTATGAAGTGATGCATCAGTTGTACAGAGCCCTGGTCAGACCGCCCCCCCCCACCCCCCCCGGAGTAACTGGAGTATTGGGACCCGCCCCTTCGGAACGATATCTTGACCTTGGAGGGGGTGCAACACATATTGAGGTCATGACAGGCCCTGTATAAATGCAAGTCCTTTTTTTTAAACAACTCTGAGTAAGTTTACAAAGTGGGAGTTGAAGATTCTCCGGAGCTTCTTTGATCTTGTTTTTGACACCACACTGGAGTTATATTCCATGCAGCATTGTAGCCATATGGTGTGAGATAGCCTCCAGCAGGGAATCTCACAGCATTCCCTGTGCAGTCAGGTCAGGTGCTGACTCTGGAGTTATACGGACACTCAAACAGTCTGCACACACTGCCCGAAGCACATCAAAAAACATCACAAAAGATGCACCATACTCGATAGCATCATTAGGATTTCAGCAAAGTGTAATAGAGGCCATCTGAAATGTTCACACATTGTCCTTTTCCATTATCAAAACACCCAGCACCAACACGTGAAGGCCAAAAGCTGCAGGGAGACCTGGAAAGAGAAGATAGCTCTTCGAAAGAGCTGGCACGGTATCGATGGGCCGAATGACCTCCTTCTGTGCCGTACTAACCCATTCTAAACATAACTCTTGGCCTTCGAACTTGGGCTGTGTCTTGACAACAACAACTTGCATTTATATGGCGCCTTTAACGTAGTAAAACGTCCCAAGGTGCTTCACAGGTGCGATTATCAGACAAAAATTGACACCGAGCCACATGAGCAGATATTCGGGTGGGCAACCAAAAGCTTGGTCAAAGAGGTCGGTTTAATGGAGCATCGTAAAGGAGGAGAGAGAGGCAGTGAGGGAGAGAGAAAGCATTTTGTATTGGCACAGAAATGCAGCACATTACCGGAGCTGTAATTTTCTTCCTAAAAAGTCTGTTGGCATCAATGACTTAATGAGCCTTGCGCTAAGGCGGAGAAAGCCTCCGACTTGTGTATCTGCCCGTGCAATCCTTTGCCGTACAGAGTGGAGCAAATAACCTTGAGAGATACTCGCCAATACGTCAATATAAATGACACGTAAAATCCCTCCAAAAATAGCAATCGTGCTCGAGAACTGACCAAGACGTTCCTTCATACCTCCATCGCTGCGCAGTGAGCGGTGTGACTTTACAATATTAATTCTGCCATTCTATTATTATTGTTTTTTGGGAAAACGGATATGATTCGGGTTTTAATTGGGTAGCTGCTATTTCAGCTCCTGCCGATTTCCCACAAGAACACTTGCAATTAGTTAGTATCTGTTCATCAAAACACCTCAATGATCTATCAGCTGCTTAACATTGAGGAGATAAAACACAAAATAAAGTGCCCAGTATTGGGCAGGCAACAGTCCTTCAATAAAGGATTGGACAACTTCCTGAAGAAAGAAAGACTTGCATTTATATAGCGCCTTTTACGACCACTGGACATCCCAAAGCGCTTTACAGCCAATTAAGTACTTTTGAAGTGTAGTCACTGTTGTAATGTGGGAAACGCAGCGGCCAAATTGCGCACAGCAAGCTCTCACAAACAGCAATGTGATAATGACCAAATAATCTGTTTTTCTAATGTTGTGAAGCACCTTGGAACGTTTTACTACGGTAAAGGCGCCATATAAATAAAAGTTGTTGTTGTTGCCACCCCTCCGACAATGTAACACTCCCTCAGCACTGCCCCTCCGACCGTGCAGCACTCCTTCAGCACTGCCCCTCCGACAGTGTAGTGCTCCCTCTGTTATGTGTGTAAACTTTATAATAGTGTAAGACTTGCCACCAGGGGGCGCACCTGTTGGAGACCCAAGGGTCACCTGCACACCCCATGCAAGCAAGTATAAAAGGTTGTCTGCCATGTTGCTTCAGCACTCTGGTGTTTGATTAAAGAGACTAAGGTCACATCAGTTTGAGCTTACAGCATACAGTCTTGTGGAGTTATTCTGAACATAACAATTGGTGACGAGTAACAGATCACAAACTTTCATGCGGTTATAGCTGCCATTGGTATTCTTGAGAGATTTGTTGAGGGTGATTATTGGGAAGCCTTCATTGAGCGTCTTGACCAATACTTCGTGGCCAACGTGCTGGATACGGATACTAATGCGGTCAAGCGCAGGGTGATTCTCTTCACCGTTTGTGGGTCCACGATATATGGCTTCATCAAAAATCTGCTAGCACCGACGAAATCAACGGACAAGACATATGCAGAGTTGTGCACGCTGGTTCGGGAACACCTCAAGCTGAAGGAGAGCATCTTGATGGCCAGGTATCGCTTTTATACACACCACCGCTCCAAGGGCCAGGATGTGGCGAGCTATGTCGGTGACCTAAGACGCCTTATGGGACCGTGCGTATTTGCTGGATTTTTGGGGGAAATGTTGCTGGATGTTTTCGTGCTTGGAATTGGCCACGAGATCATCCTTCACAAACTGCTGTCTGCCGAATCCCTAGATCTGAGCAAGGCCATCACGATAGCCCAGGCTTTCATGTCCACGAATGATAACACTAAGCAGATATCTTCTCAGCATCGAAGCTCACTGGCAAGTACTCTGCATAAAGGCCCTGCCATGTACAGTCTTCACAAGAACTGTACATGGCATGGCCTACACGCCTGCAGAGGCCAGACCTAGGGTGACTCTGAGTCCGCCGAGGGGCATGAATGAGAATCCATTAACACCATGTTGGTGCTGCAAGGGCAATCATAGAGCCCATCAATGTCGATTCAAGCACTACGTGTGCAAAGGCTGTGCAACAATGGGGCACCTCCAGCGAATGTGCAAACATGCTGCGACACACCATGTGGCAGAGTCGGCAGAAGATGACCGATCCGGCGCGGATCACGCAGAACAAGTAAGAGAGGCAACTCAATCCAAGGCTGAAGAGGAAGTGTATGGGGTACACACCTTCACCACCAAATGCCCTCCGATAATGTTGAAGGTCAAATTAAACGGCATTCCAGTTTCCATGGAATTGGACACGGGGGCGAGTCAATCAATTATAAGTCAGAGGCTTTTGAGAAACTGTGGAGCAACAAGGCACAAAAGCCAAAACTAAGCCCGATTTATACAAAGCTGTGCACTTACACCAAAGAGCTCATACCAGTCATTGGCAGTGCGGCAGTGAAGGTATCA
The DNA here is from genome assembly GCF_044704955.1 of Pristiophorus japonicus. NCBI lineage: Eukaryota > Metazoa > Chordata > Chondrichthyes > Pristiophoridae > Pristiophorus > Pristiophorus japonicus. Next base: position 31,715,121 of record NC_091993.1, on the reverse strand, counting down.
TACGATGGAGCTGTGCATGATTTATCACTATGGATTGTACCAGGCGATGGCCCAACGCTGTTCATCAGTAGCTGGTTAGGAAAGATCCAGTGGACTGGGATGACATCAAAGCACTGTCTTCAATGGATGACGCTTTGTGCGCTCAAGTGCTAAACAAATCTCCGTCGCTATTTGAGCCAGGCATCGGCAACTTCACAGGCGCCAAAGTGCAGATCCATCTAGTCCCTGATGCACAGCCTGTTCATCACAAGGCCCGAGCGGTTTCATATATGATGCGGGAGAAAGTTGAGATCGAACTGGCCAGACTTCAACGAGAGGGAATTATATCGCCAATCGAGTTCAACGAGTGGGCCAGTCCAATTGTTCCGGTGTTGAAAAGCGATGGCACGGTCAGAATCTGCTGAGACTACAAGGTAACAATCAACCGAGTCTCGTTACAGGACCAGTACCCGCTACCCAAAGCGGAGGACCTGTTCGCAACGTTAGCAGGGGGGAAGTCGTTCACCAAGCTGGATCTAACCTCTGCTTACATGACATAGGAGCTAGCTGAATCTTCGAAAAGATTGATGTGCATCAACACGCACAAAGGACTGTTCATATACCACAGATGCCTTTTTGGGATTCGCTCGGCTGCCGCCATCTTCCAGAGAAACATGGAGAGTCTGCTGAAATCAGTTCCGCGCACCATTGTGTTTCAAGACGACATCCTGATCACTGGCCGTGATACCACCGAACACTTGCACAATCTGGAAGAGATTCTAAAGCGACAGAGTGGGACTCAGGCTGAAATGCTCCAAATGTGTTTCCCTGGCACCAGAGGTCGAATTTTGGGGGAGAAAGATTGTGGCAGACGGCATCAGACCCACGGACTCTAAGACGGAGGCTGTTATGTATGCATGCTTGTATTGTTATATGATGTCTGTAACACTGAATGTACTTTCACCCTGTACACAGCTTACCTGTACACCAGAGGGTGCTGCTGCTGGAGACCTAAGGGTTACCTGCATACTGCAGGGAACCCAGTATAAAAGGGAGCTCACAGCTTGGTGTCCTCACTCGAGGAGCTGCAAATAAAGGACTTCACAGTTTAAGTACCATACCCTGCCTCGTGGAGTCATTAACAAGGTGCCTACATATACAATAGAGGCCATCAAGAATGCACCCAGACCACAGAAAGTGACAGAGCTGCGTTCATTCCTGGGACTCCTCAACTATTTTGGTAACTTTCTAACCGGGTTGAGCACTTTGCTGGAACTTTTGCATTTATTGCTACGTAAGGGTGACGACTGGGTTTGGGGTAAATCTCAAGAGAGAGTGTTTAACAAGGCCAGAAACCTGCTATGTTCTAACAAGTTACTTGTATTGTATGACCCGTGTAAATGTTTAGTACTAGCTTCGTACAGGGATGGTTGTGTGTTACAGCAAGCCAATGTGTCAGGCAAACTGCAACCGGTTGTATTTGCGTCCAGAAGTTTATCTAAGGCTGAAAGGGCCTACAGTATGGTTGAGAAAGAAGCATTAGCATGTGTATACGGGGTTAAGAAAATGCACCAATACCTATTTGAACTCCGATTCGAGCTCAAAACCGATCACAAACCGCTCATTTTGCTGGTTTCAGAAAGCAAAGGTATTAACACCAATGCTTCATCCCGCATCCAAAGATGGGCACTAACATTATCTGCGTATGACTATGTAATCCGCCACAGACCAGGCACTGAGAACTGTGCTGATGCCCTCAGTCGGCTACCATTGCTCACCACCGGGGTGGAAATGGCGCAACCCACAGACTTGCTTCTGGTCATGGATGCTTTTGAGAGCAAGGGGTCACCTGTCACAGCTCGTCAGAACAGGACCTGGACCAGCCAGGATCCTGTGCTATCACTAGTAAAATGTTGCGTCTTCAATGGGAGCTGGTCGGCCGTTCCCGGGGAAATGCAAGATGAAATTAAGCTGTTTCACTGACGCAAAGATGAAATGTCCATCCAGTCGGATTGTCTCTTATGGGGTAATCGCGTAGTTTTGCCAAAAAAAGGCAGGGAAATGTTTATACACGACCTACGCAGTACCCACCCAGGCATAATCATGATGAAGGCTATCACCATGTCGCACGTTTGGTAGCCCGGCATTAACTTGGAATTGGAGACATGCGTACACCAATGTAACACTTGCTCACAGTTGGGCAATGCACAAAGGGAAGCCCCGCTGAGTTTGTGGTCATGGCCCTCCAAATCGTGATCCAGGGTCCACGTAGATTTCGCAGGCCCCTTTCGAGGAAAGATGTTCCTAGTAGCAGTGGACGCTTACTCTAAATGGATTGAATGTGTAATAATGTCATCATGTATGTTGACTGCCACCATTGAAAGCCTCCGGGTCATGTTCGCCACCCATGGTTTGCCCAACGTCCTTGTTAGTGACAATGAACCATGTTTCATCAGTTCGGAATTCAACGAGTTCATGACCCGCAATGGCATCAAACATGTCGGGTCTGCCCTGTTTAAGCCTGCATCCAACGGTCAAGCGGAACGGGCAGTCCAAACTATCAAGCAGAGCTTGAAACGCATGACAGACGGTTCCCTGCAGACCCGGTTATCTCGGGTTCTGCTCAGCTATCAGACATGACCCCACTCGCCTACTGGGGTTCCCCTGGCAGAACTGTTAATGAAGAGAGCACTCAAAACCAGGCTCTCCCTAGTCCACCCGGATCTCAGTGATCATGTAGAAACCCGGCGTCACCAGCATAACATGTACCACGCTCGCGCAGCTGTATCGCGTGACATTGAGGTTAATGACCCTGTGTTTGTTCTTAATTACGGTCATGGTCCCAAATGGGTTGCTGGCACTGTTTTAGCCAAGGAGGGGAACAGAGTGTTTGTTGTCAAACTTCTGAATGGACAAACGTGCAGAAAACATTTGGATCAGACCAAACTGCGATTCACTGACAACCAAGAACAGTTTGAAGAGGACGTTACCATCATTGATCCAACACACCCAACCAGCAATCGACCTCGCTGTCAACCACAAGGATGAACCCACCATGCCCGACAGTCCGATCAGACCAGCCACACCGCAGTGCAGCAATGATCCGACCAACTCACCCATGCCAGGACTTCAACTCAGGCGATCAACCCGGGAACGAAGAGCCCCGGATCACCTCAACTTGTATCTAAGACTGTGGGGCGAGTGATGTTATGTATGTAAACGTTAGTAGTGTGTAAGACTTGCCACCAGGGGGAGCACCTGTTGGAGACCCAAGGGTCACCTGCACACAGCGTGCAAGAAAGTATAAAAGTTTGTCTGCCATGCTGCTTCAGCACTCTGGCACTTGATTAAAGAGACTAAGGTCACATCAGTTTGAGCTTAAAGCATACAGTCTTGTGGAGTTATTCTGAACATAACACCCTCAGTGCTGCCCCTCCGACAGTGCAGCACTCTCTCAGCACTGCCCCTCCGACAGTGTAGCACTCTCTCAGCACTGCCCCTCCGACATTGCGGCACTCCCTCAGTACTGCCCCTCCGACAGTGCGGCACTCCCTCAGTACTGCCCCTCCGACAGTGCAGCAGTCCCCCAGTACTGCCTCTCCGACAGTGCTGTGCTCCCTCAGTACTGCCCCTCTGACAGTGCTGTGCTCCCTCAGTACTGCCCCTCCGACAGTGCTGCGCTCCCTCAGTACTGCCCCTCCGACAGTGCTGTGCTCCCTCAGTACTGCCCCTCCGACAGTGCTGTGCTCCCTCAGTACTGCCCCTCCGACAGTACTGTGCTCCCTCAGTACTGCCCCTCCAACGGTGCAACACTCCCTCAGCACTGCACTGGAGTGTCAGCCTAGAAAGAAGGAGTGAACATGTATCGAAGGGTAGGGGATTTACCATGGGAAGATTCACGGGTAACCCTAGTCTCCTGGAGGTTGTTTGGTTGTCTTATGGAGTTAGGAAGGAATTTCCCAGTTTACCTGAAATTAGACACAAGCTTATTGCACAAGAGGTAACGTCACCAGTGGTTGAGGAGGTCAGTGTGTGAGTTACACTGGCCAGTGAACAACCAGGCAGCAATGTGCCTAATATCCTTCACTCACCTGTGTTTTCCTGTCTGTAACAACAACAATTTGCATTTATATAGTGGCTTTAACGTAATAAAATATCTTCACAGCAGTGTTATCAAAAAAATTTTGACACCGAACCACATAAGGAGATATCAGGTGACGAAAAGCTTGGTCAAAGAGGTCGGTTTTAAGGAGCATCTTCAAAGAGGAGAGAAAGAGGTAGAGAGGCGAAGAGGTTTAGGGAGAGGATTCCAGACCATAGGGCCCAGGCAGCTGAAGGCACGGCCGCCAATGGTGGGGCAATTATAATCAGGGATGGGCAACAGACCAGAATTGGAGGACGCAGAGATTTCAGGGGATTGTAGGGTTGGAGGAGATTACAAAGATAGGGAGGGACGAGCCCATGGAGGGATTTGAAAATAAGGGTGAGAGTTTTAAAATTGAGGCTTTGCCGGACCGGGAGCAAATGTAGGTCAGCGAGCACAGGGGGTGATGGGTGAGCGGGACTTGGTGCGATTTAGGATACGGGCAGCGAGCACAGGGGGTGATGGGTGAACGGAACTCGGTGCGAGTTAGGGCACGGGTCAGCAAGCACAGGGGGTGATGGATGAGCGGGACTTGGTGCGAGTTAGGATATGGGCAGCGAGCACAGGGGGTGATGGGTGAACGGGACTCAATGCGAGTTAGGACACGGGGCAGCGAGCACAAGAGGTGATGGGTGAACAGAACTCGATGCGAGTTAGGACGTGGGGCACAGGGGGTGATGGGTGAGCGAGACTCGGTGCAAGTTAGGAACAGAAGCTGTGTCCTTGTGATGTCACACCCTTGAAGGTTTAGGCCTGGCAATGGTCTTGGGTAACGGCCTCGATGACAACACCAGATTCCCTGAAGCCCGATTTTCCCCGGGGAGAAAATGCTCTCTGGTGTCTTGAGCTGGTGGTCATTCTGCCCGTGCGTGTCTGGATATTGAGTCTTGGCGGAATTTCAATCGCGACTGAGCCAGCTCTTGTCCTCAGGCGGCCCAGATACACAAGCAGGAGGCTGGCCGTGAAAGTAATATTGAACAGAATACTGAGGCCAAGGCTTTTTGTGGGAGAGAGTTCCACACTTCTACCACCCTTTGCGTGAAGAAGTGTTTCCTAATGTCGCTCCTGATTGGCCGGGCTCTGATTTTAAGGTTATCTCCCCTTGTCCTAGACTTCCCCACCAGCGCGAAACGTTTCTCTTTATCTACCAGCTGCATCAGCTGTGGCTCAGTGGGTAGCACACTCCCCTCTGGGTCAGAAGGTCGTGGGTTCAAGTCCCACTCCAGGGACTTGAGCACATAAATCCAGGCTGACACTCTCAGTGCAGTGCTGAGGGAACGCCACACTGTTGGAGGTGCCGTCTTTCAGATGAGATGTTAAACCGAGGCCCTGTCTTCTCTCTCAGGTGGATGTAAAAGATCCCATGGCACTATTTCAAAGAGCAGGGGGAGTTATCCCTGGTGTCTTGGGACCAATATTTATCCCTCAATCAACATAACAAAAACAGATTATTTGGGTCATTATCACATTGCTGTGTGTGGGAGCTTGCTGTGCGCAAATTGGCTGCTGTGTTTTGTACATTACAACAGTGACTACACTCCAAAAGTACTTCATTGGCTGTAAAGCGCTTTGGGACGTCCGGTGGTCGTGAAAGGCGCTATATAAATGCAAGTCTTTCTTTCTTTCTACCCTGTCAATTCCTCTCAAAAACCTCAATCGTATTGCCCGTTAACCATCTATATTCCAGGGAATACAAACCCAGTTTATGTAATCTCGCCTCGTAATCTAGCCTTTGGAGCAGTGGTAACATTGTGTTGAAGAGCATCAGTGTTGTGCCAGAGTTTGACGCATGGATTAATAACACAAGCGCTCAGCAACTCCACACAGATTCACGTCAACACGACAGCAGCAAAGGTGACATTCTGCTGGGCTCTTCTCCGGTGTCCGTTTCTGGATTCTTTCTCTGTGCTGCCATCATACGTTTTAAGGGTCTGTTGTCATCATAACAGAGAGTTTAGATCAGGCTGATACCCGTGGATTGCCTAGCCCACAATAGGTAACACAGCAGAGAGCCATATATCCAAGTTGAGCAACAACACGAAGATTGGTGGTGTAGTAAGTTGTGTAGACGGGAACAGAAAATGACAGTGCGACGTTGATAGATTAAGTGAGTGGGCAAAACTGCTGCAGGTGCATTTCAACGCAGGTAAGTGTGAGGTCATCCATGTTTGACCAAAAAAAAGGATAGACCCCAGTTTTGTCCCAAAAATTCAGCAAATACGCACGGTCCCGCAAGTGTTGCGGGACTTTTTCATGCTTGGAATCGGCCACGAGTTCATTCTTCACAAACTGCTGTCTGCCGAATCCTAAGATCTAAGCAAGGCCATCACGATAGCCCAGGCTTTTATGTCCACGAACGATAACACTAAACAGATATCATTGCAGCATCGAAACTCACCGGCAGAACTGTACATGGCAGGGCCTACACACCCGCAGAGGTCAGATCTAGGATGACTCAAAGTCCGCTGTGGGGCGTGAATGCGAATCCATTAACACCATGTTGGCGCTGCGGGGGTAATCATCGAGCCCATCAATGTCGATTCAAGCACTACATGTGCAAAGGCTGTGGAACAATGGGGCACCTCCAGCGAATGTGCAGACGTGCTGCGACTCACCACGTGGCAGAGTCGGCAGAAGATGAACAATCCAGCGAGGATCACGCTGAACAAGCAGGAGAGGCAACTCAACCTGAGGATGAAGAGAAAGTGTATGGGGTACACACCTTCACACCAAAAGCCCTGCGATAATGTTAAAAGTTAAACTTAATGGTACTCCAGTCTCCATGGAATGAGACACAGGGGCGAGTCAATCAATTATGAGCCAGAAGGCATTCAAGAGGCTGTGGGGTGACAGAGCACAACGACCCAAACTGATCCCAATTCAGGCAAAGCTGCGCACCTGCACCAAGGAACTGATACCAGTTATTGGTAGTGCGGACATAAGAGTATCCCATGAGGGAGCGGTGCATGATTTACCACTGTGGATTGCTTCAGGTGATGGGCAAATGCTGCTTGGTAGAAGGTGAATGGGGAAGATTCGATGGAACTGGGAAGACCTCTGTGTACCTTCTCCGGCGAACAACGTCTCCCCTGCTCAAAGGCTGAGCAAGCCCCCACCTTCAGCTGAACCAGGCATCGAAGTGTAGATCCATTTGCAGATCCCCGAGGCACAGGCCGCTCATCACGACCACGAGGATGTAAAGATCAACCAAGCAGCGGTACAGGTGCGGTACCCACCACCCAAAGCCAACGACCTCTTCGCGACGATGGAAGAGGCTCCAGGTCGACCAAGCAGAGTGGGACTCCGGCCGAAACGATCCAAATGTGTCTTCCCGATGCCAGAGGCAAAATCCCTGGGGAGGAAGATCACGGCAGTCGGCATCACGGACACGGACGAGAGTGCGTCCAGACCGCGGGACGAGAGAGCGTTCAGACCACGGGATGTTGCCGCAACGAAGCAGAGGCATGTGTTGCCCAGCAAGGAAGATGACTGGGCTTGGGGCAAAGGTAAAGGAGCGGCCGCTGAGAAGGCCAGGAACCCACTACGTTCCAATAAGTTGTTTGCACTGTGTAACCATGTGAGCACTCTTTCGCGGTCAATGATGTATTATCATATGGGGTCGGGGGTACCTTACAATAAGCCAAAGTAACGGGCGAACACCAACCGGTCGTATATGTATCTAACAAATTACTTGTAGCAAGTGATGTGTTGTCACATGGGGTCGGGCGTGTTGTACAGCAAGCCAAAGTAGCAGTCGAGCCCCAACCAGTTGTACATGTATCCAATAAGTTAACCAAGGCAGTAGCCTGCGTTCACGGGACAAAAGAGACGTACCAAAGAGTGTCCCAATATTTGCTTGAGTCAGACAAGCTGTCAATCTCACAGTTTTTGGAGAGCAGAGGCACTATTTCAATGCTTTGTTTCAAATATGTCTAACAGTGTCTGTGCACTGTAACATGATCCGGCACGGACCAGGCACTGAGAACAGCGCTGATGCCCTCAATTGGCTACCGTTGCCCACCAACGGGGTGGAAACAGCGCAGCACGCAGAGCTGCTCGTTGTTATGGAAGTGCTAGAAATCGAGGGGTCAACCGTAACGGCTCCCCAGACTAGGACCTGGACCAGCCAGGATCCCATGTTACCACCTGCTAACGGCGAACCGCTAGACGGGATGTTGCAGCTTATCCGTCGCAAAGACGTAATGCTCATCCCATCAGATTGGCCCCTATGGAGCAACCCTGTAATGTTGCAAAGAAAGGCAGGGAGGCTACACACAGTCGGTGGTCCGGGGCCTCCATACCATTGCCCAGGATCCACGGGGAGCACGTGGCCTCCCGCCACTACTGATAGTTTCAAGGCCATATCTGTCATCCTTGGCTTGCCGGACCTTAAGGTCAGCGACAATAGGCCGAGCACCACACGTGTCACGGTAAACACCCCACAGACCCGGCTATCCCGGATGCTATGCAGTCACCGGACTGAATCACTCAGAACCGGGCCTTCCGTATGCTATCTGCAGAGAATGTACCACGATCGCACGGCTTCCCCACGTGACATCAGAATAAATGCTGTAGACCATGATCATGGCCCCAGATGGGCTGCTAGCACTGTATTAGCCAAAGAGGGGAATGGAGTGTTTGTGATGAAAATGGAGCGTTTGTGAAACCATGTAATGGGCAAACGCAGGAAGCATTTGGACCAGACCAAACTGCGAACTACAGATAACCAGGAACTACTGTGAAAGAACCTGTCCCCCAGCGACCCACTAACACAATCGACCTCGCTGTCAACCACGAGGATGAACCCACCATGCCCGTCAGTCCGATCAGACCAGCCACACGGCTTTGCAGCAATGATCCGACCAAATCACCCATGCCAGGACTTCAACTCAGGCGATGGGCCCAGGAACGCAGAGCGCCAGATCGCCTCAACTTGTAAATAACTTGTACATAAGACTTTGGGGGGGGGGGGGTGGGGGGGGCGGGGGGGATGTTATGTATGTAAGCCTCACCAATGTGTAAGACTTGCCACCAGGGGGCACACCTGTGGGAGACCCAAGGATCACCTGTGCACCCTGGGAAAGCAGGTATAAAAGGTGATTCATCATGCTGCTTCCTCACTCTGGAGTTACACGGTCACAACAGTTTGAGCTTAAGATGTACAGTCTTGTGGAGTTATTCTAAACGCAACAATTTGATTTAGGTTTTTAGGATTTTGAAAGGAATTGATAGGGTGGATAGAGAGAACCATTTTCCGCTGGTGGCGGAGTCTAGGACAAGGGGCCATAACCATAACATCAGAGCCAGGCCATTCAGGACAGAAGTTAGGAAACAGTTCTTCATGCAAAGGGTGGTCGAAGTGTTGAACTCTCTCCCACAAAAAGCAGCCAATTAATAATGTTAAATCTGAGATCAAAAGATTTTTGCTCGTCAAGGATATAAAGAATATGGAGCCATGGCAGGTGGATGGAGTTAAGATACAGATCAGCCGTGATCGCATTGAATGGCAGAACAGGCTCGAGGGGCTGAATGGCCCTGTGTTCCAAAACCTCTTCTCAGGGGGCATGCTGCATTACCCACTGGAGTGCATCCCACTCCGCCCCCTCCAGCCCTACAGCCCTCCCTCCTTCCGCCCCTCCTCCAGCCCTACAACTCACCCTCTCTCCACCCCCTCCTCCAGCCCTCCCTCTCTCCGCCCCCCCCCTCCAGCCCAACAATCCTCCCACTCCCCACCCTCCCCCGCACCCCCCTCCGTGATCTCTGTAACTCCTCTAGCCCCACAACCCTCCCTCTCTCTGTAACTCCTCTAGCCCTATAACTCCCGTCTCTGTAACTTACCTCCAGTCTTACAAATCTCTTCCAATTCTGGCCTCTTGCGCAACCACAATTATAAATCGCTCCACCATCGGTGGCCGTGCCTTCTGCTGCCTGGGCCCCAAACTCTGGAACACCCTCCCTAAACCTCTCCGCCTCGATACCTCTCTCTCCTTCTTTAAACGCTCCTTAAAACTCCTTGACCGAGCTTTTAGTCACCTGGCCTAATATCCTTTTGCAGCTTGGTGTCAAATTTTGTTTGATAATCGCTCCTATGAAAAGCCTTGGGACGGTTTACTATGTTAAAGGTGATATATAAATTCAAGTTGTTGTTAAATGATAGAATGCCACAAACTCGATCTTCTGCAGTGCCAACTATTACACCCAGCCTTCCATTCAAGCGTTTTAGCAATGTGTGGGACCACAGGGTACTCACAGTTCTCCCACCCGTACAACATCACGCAAGATGCTTCACCCGGCAACAATGCTTCACCAATGCAGGAAGGTACAGGCCCTTGCTCCACCAAGCTTCTATGCATGTAGAGACCCATCACACTGAGGGAAAGTTTATTTCACAGGATGATGTAGGAAATACAGAAACAGTCCATGCCGGCATTATGCTGCTCCACTCGAGGCATCTAACTGTGAGCATAACCCTCTATTCCCTTCTCCCTCTTTAGCTAGCCTCCCCCTTAAATGCATCTATGTCATTTGCCTCAACTTTTTTTTTTTAAATCATTGGCATCACATTTATTGCCCGTCCCTAATTGCCCTCGAGAAGGTGGTGGTGAGCCACCATTTCAGAGGGCAGTTATGGGGCAGCCACATTGCTGTTGGTCTGGAGTCACACCAGGTAAGGGCAGCAGATTTCCCTCCCTGAAGGACATTAGTGAACCAGATGGCACCATTACTGACCCTAGCTTTTTATTCCAGATTTATTTAATTAACTGAATTTAAATTCTCTAGCTGCTGTGGTGGGATTTGAACTCAGGTCTCCAGATCATTAGTCCAAGCCTCAGGGTTACTGGTCCCGTAATATAACCACTGTGCTATAGTGGTGGTACTCCCTGTGGCAGCGAGTTCCACATTCTCACCACTCTCTGGATAAAGACATTTCTTCTGAATTCCCGATTGGATTTCTTGGTGACTATCTTATATCGATGGTCTCTAGTTATGCTCTTCCCCACAAGTGGAAACATTCTCTCTGTATCCACTCAATCAAAACCTTTCATCATTGTATAGACTGCCATTAAGTCACCCCTCAGCCTTCTTTTTTTAAGACTCGTAAGAGAATTGGATGACTATTTTATTCATAATAATAATTTTGGTTAAAATAGTTCACGCACGTTCATCCGTGAGACAGGCAGCCTCCGTCTGCTTGTTTTTGGGAAGGGGGAAAGGGGTGGAGAAAAGGCTGGTGATGGACAGTTATCACAGTAGCAGTAACACAAAGACACACACATGGCATTTCACCATGTTAAATCTGGGTATCCCACTATTCAATACATAATGGTGCAAGTCGTTATCCTAAACCAGCCTGCGGAGGAGACGCAGTAGGACTGGAATCACCACCAGATTTCTGGCTCAATTTGCTTCGAGTTAGCAGCCAAGCTGGCAGGGGGTGCCACTCTTCTGACCATTCTAACACCGAGATAGAAAGGCAGCACACCTTCGACACCATATATAATATATAACACCTTCTATATTGCCTTGTTATCTACAGCCAGACAAGAGGAGTCTTAGTATTGACTGACCAGGGTTGGGGGGGGGGGGGAAAGAGATGCATTCTACACAGATGGTAACTAGCAGAAGTGAATTCCTTCTCCCACAACACGGCTGTTCTGCACAAAAGCAACAGAAAAAATAACCCCACTTTGCTCAAGGTCCATTATAACAACCTTCAGGAGGATGGTGTGGGGACCAACAGTCTAACAGAAAAGTTCAGCACAATTTCAGCTAAATACAATCAGGCTTTGAGATGACCATGATCTCATCCATTCAATATAGGTTACCCCCTTTGACAGTGCAGGCAAGACACACAAATAACTATTATAATATGTAAAATACACTCACACACACACACACACAGCAGTGAAATAGCCACGCAGTTATAAAAACGATGCAAAGTCTGTCAGAGACACACACAGAGTTGCATCTTGCAATCAGCAGCTGATGTCCTCGTCCTTGTCCCAGCCTCACACACTCACACAGAGGCACAAAGACACACTGACACACACACACAGATACACTCACACACAAACACAAACACACACACTGACACACACAGACACAGACTCACACAGAGGCACACTGACACACTGACACAGACAGACACACACTCAGGGACACACACTCACACACACAGATACACACACTTACACACACAGACACTCACACTGACACAGAGACACACAGACACACTGACACAGATAGACACACACACAGAGACACACACGCACACACATAGATACACTGACAGACACGCACACACAGAGACACACACTCACACACATAGATACACTGACAGACACACACACACTGACACACACAGTCACACACACACACAGACATAAACACACATACACACACACAGTCAGACAGACACACACACACACACACACTCTCCCAGGCTGGCACTGACCTGAATGGTGCAGGGATATTCGGAATCATCCAGCAGCCTGACCGTGCAGTCGAACTCCCGGTCCAGGTTCCTGATGCTGCCGCTCCTCAGCCTGCTCAGCATCTTTCACCGGGAGGGCGGAGGTTGTGCAATCGAGGAACAGAACCACAGACAAAATAAAAAATATTTATATATATATATATATAGGATGCAATTTGTTAATGAGGAGGTTGCTTTAATTGTATTTATTTTTGGAGGGCTCTATGTTTTTGCTCTGCCTGCTGCTGCAGCCCCTGGCTGGGATGGGGATGGGGATGTGCTGGGCTCTGGCTCTGTGGCAGAGCCGGCTCATTGCCCTGCCTGCCCCGGCCTGCATTCCCCTGCGCTCTGCAGCTGATTCCGGGGCTTTAAATCGGCACAAGGATCCGAGCCTCCTGCAGCCCTGACCGACAGCCCACTCCGCCAATCAGCGCCCGCAGCCGCCCTGGCTGACGCCTCCTCCCACCAATCGTAGCGGGGGGGAGAGGAGCAGAGGGAGGCGGGTGCTGGCTTGGCCCAGCCCGGGAGAGAGAGCGCTCAGAGAGACAGAATCTATTCACTGGGATCAAATTGCAGGGTTTGAACGAGGGAGATCCAACTTCGTGCGGGAAATCTTTTAAATGCACCCAGTAACTAAACATTTGCCCACTCTGCAGCCCAGGATTTTAACCTGTCCCATTGCATTCCTTTGTTGCATTTCAAATGCTGCATAATGATAGCACCGACAACACTGGGGTTTAATTTGTTCCCTTGTATGTCTTGTGTGCAGCGCCTCTGCACAGCTCTCGCTAACTGTTCTGCATAAATCTCCCTTTATTAGCACACAGGCCGGCTGAAGGCGAGCGAAGCAAGATGGGGTTTAGCCAGGGACACTGGGACAGCTCCTATTGCCTGGCATTGGGGAGTTGTACCCAGGGGTGAAGGTGTCAGGGGGAGGGAGGAGGGGAGGGGGCAGACCAGCAGAGGGGACAAAGCAAACCATCCCTTCCCCCAAAAAAAACAAGAGAGAGAAAAGCAAGCATCAAGCATGGGCTCCACCAGACCCAACACAGCAAACAGATGCCTTATTATTAGTTATTAGCACGTTGGGTAATGACTAGCCAAAGGCAATCAATTTACATATATAAATATATTACTGTGACTTGAACAAGCGATGCGAGTTGCCTGAAATCATTCCGGAAAGGAGACACAAAGAACTCGGCTGGAAAGTCAAACTGCAGTTAAACCCCAAGCCGAAACTGAGAAACGACATGATTATTAATGCCATGAACTATCTCGCCTGAAGGGAAAGTCAGATTCCATGTAGTGCCTCAAAGTGAATGAGGCAATGGCACACACACCACATTGAGTGAGCTGCCAATATGGGTTGCAGAGTCTGCCAGAAAAAATTATTTACTCCCAAATAATAATAAAAACACAGATAAGAAATGTAAAATGTAACAATATGCCTCAATGCAATTCTTGTAGAGTTCCCCAACGTCCCCCTGCCCAGCCATTCTGTGCCTGTAACCCTCGTCATACCCAAACCTGCCCTCAACTTGGCTTTGGGCTTGATAAAAAATATAATCAGATAGAATCCTACAGCGCAGAAGGAGGCCATTCGGCCCATCGTGCCTGTGTCGTCTCTGTGACAGAGCGATCCCATTAGTCCCTCTCCCCCTGCTCTTTTTCCACAGACCCACAAATGTTTCCTTTTCAAGTATTTATCCAATCCCTGGTTTGAAAGTTACTATTGAATCTGCTCCTACCGCCCTTTCAGGCAGCATGTTCCCAATCACAACAAATTGTTGAGTAAAAACATTCTTCTCAGCTACCCGGATTCTTTTGCCAATCACCTTAAACCTGTGTCCCCTGGTCACCAACCCTCCTGCCACCAGAAACAGTTTCTTCTTATTGACTCGATCAAATCCCCTCAAAATTTTGAAGACCTCTATCGAATCTCCCCTTAACCTTTCCTACTCTAAGGAGAACAATCCCAGCTTCTTTAATTCTTTAATCTCTCCAGATAACTGAAGGCCCTCATCGCTGGTACCATTCTGGTAAATCTCCTCTGCCCCCTCTCCATGGCCTCAGTATATCAGAACCTGGCCTGGGATTGCTTGATGAGAAGAGGGGAAATCAGGAGAAAGAGTTAAAGTGAAGATATCAAGTCATTAACTCTTCAAAGACTCCGAAGTATTTGCGTAATGAACAAAAATAATGAAAGATCTGAATTCTCTGTTTATGGTTTGGTCATGACCCAACTGTCTCGTGGCAAGGGGGTGGGGGAGGGAGGTGCCTCAGGGGGTCATGACACCTGCCCAAAACTCCATGAATTCAACCAAATTTGAAGGTTTCATCTAAAACTGTTGGCAAATAATTTACTCGCTTAACATTCAAATTCACGATTATGTCGAGGATTTGAGTCTGACACAAATGGCAAAGTGGCATTGGAGCATCGCCATGCTAAGTCTGTCGAAACCAAACTTTGACCTTCTCCCCCCCACCTCCCGTCAATCCTCAGACATTAGCTCCACCTCTGGCTATCGCTACTTGGATATTATTCTCCAACTAGCTAATCTCCCATGGTATTGCTCGTGGTAAATTCCCCTTTTTAAATGAACAGGGTTCGGTTATATCATGTCATTCACAGTGTATTATTCTGCTGCTAGGTAGAGCTGTGATTCAGATAGTCTTTATCCTTCAGGCAAAAAACACTAAACGCTGTAAGTAAATGCAGTCTGAGGTCACTAAGAGTTTAATTGCAAAGGAAGGTTTGCAGATGACCAGATGTTTGTGAATCCTGAGCATCCCTGATTATAATCGCTCAGCCATTGGTGACCATGCTTTCTGTTGCCTGGGCCCTAAGCTCTGGAACTCCCTGCCTAAACCTCTCCGCCTCTCTACCTCTCCTCCCTCCTTCAACACGCTCCTTAAAACCTGCCTCTTTGACCAAGCTTTTGGTCACCTGTGCTAATTTCTCTTTTTGCGGCTCGGTATCAAAATTTGGTCTTATAACACTCCCGTTAAGCGCCTTGGGATGTTTCACTGCGTTAAAGGCGCTTATATAATACAAGTTGTTGTTGTTTAATTTTATGTTAGTGATTTCAAAGAGAGAAGTGCCCATGTCACCTTCCCCTCCCCTTTCTTTCCCAGCAAGAAACAGGTCCAAGGAGACCTTAGGAAACAGATGAAAATAGATGTGGGTTCAGGTCCCAACTCCCGATTGGAGCAGGGAGATGCTGCGCAGAGCAAGCGCAGTCACTGGTGTTATTTGGCAAACACAGCAACCAATTTGTACGCAGCAAGTTCCTATAAAACAACAATGAGATAAATGACCAGATCAACTGTTTTAGCACTGATTGAAGGATGAATATTTAGTAGGACATCCAGAGAACGCTAATGTTTTTCTTTGAATAGTTCCAGGTGATAGTTTGTGTCCACCTGCATAACTAGATAGACCCTCGGTCTAACGTCTCATCCAAAAGATAGCTTCTCCATCATTGCAGCACTACCTGGGTACTGTACTGATGTGTTAGTCTGGATTATGTGCTGAAGTCCTGGAGTATGACTTGAATCCATAACCTCCTCTGCCTTAGAGATAATGGTACTATGACTCAACCTAGCTTGCTCTGTTTGCAGACTGCAATTTTAGAAAAAGTTATATTGAAAATATTTTGCAGAGTTCTCTCAGTTTCTCAGGATTCCGGTGTGCAGTGTTTTGGATGCTGACCTTTCTGGGATCTGAGTTCAAATCCAGCCAAGACTGATGAGGTAGAAGTCTTTCCCTGTCTGCCAGCTGTAAGGGTTCTACATAAAATCAATGTGGGCAGTCTTAATCCAGTTCCAAATGATCGCGGACTCTTGGCACAAAAACTATACAAATCGGATTAAATGGGCAACTTCACTAAGTGAGTCACAAGATGGTTGGAGTCGGCAGGAGAGAATGCCACTCCGACGCATTTGGGCAGAGAATGTACAGCACAGAAACAGGCCATTTGGCCCAACTGCCGGGGTTTATGCTCCACACCAGCCTCCTCCCACCCCTACTCCATCTCACCCCATCAGCATATCCTTCTATTCCTTTCTCCCTCTTGTGTTTATCTGGCTTCCTCTTAACTGCATCTCTGCCATTCACCTCAACCACTCCCTGTGCAAGTCTTCCTCAATTCTGAAGGACTGCCTATGATGATGATGATGTCCCTGTGGTAGCGAGTTCCTCATTCTAACCAAGGTAAGCAAGTTTCCCCTGAATTCCCGTTTGGATTTATTAGTAAAGAAAGAAAGACTTGCGCCTTTATATAACGCCTTTCACGACCACCGGACGTCCTAAAGTGCTTGACAGCCGAAGTACTTTTTGGAGTGTAGTCACTGTTGTAATGTGGGAAATGCAACCGCCAACTTGCACGCAGCAAGCTCCCACAAACATCAATGCGATAATAACCAGATCATCTGTTTTAGTGATGTTGATTGAGGGTAAATATTGGCCAGGACACCGGGGAGAACTCCCCTGCTCTTCTTCGAAAGAGTGCCATTTGGATTTTTTTCCATCCACCTGAGAGATCAGACGGAGCGTCGGTTTAATGTCTCTTCCGAAAGACGGCACCTCCGACAGTGTGGCGCTCCCTCAGTACTGCCCCTCCAACAGTGCAGCACTCCCTCAGTACTGTCCCTCCGACAGTGCGGCGCTCCCTCAATACTGCCCCTCCGACAGTGCGCCGCTCTCTCAGCACTGCACTGGGAGTGTCAGCCTGGATTTATGTGCTCAAGTCCCTGGAGTGGGACCTGATCCCACAACCTTCTGACTCAGAGGCGAGAGTGCTGCCCACTGAGCCAGAGATGGCAGTGATAGGGACTGATATTGGAGAGAGAGAGAGAGAGAGGAAAACAATTGAACTACACTGGAGCTGGGAGTGCTTGACTTGACATTGGGTGCCTGAAATGGAAAGTTTTAGGGTTCCAACACTAACAGCCATAGCCATAGACACAAAATTATAGTAATAATATTTGCATTTATTTATTTCCTTCTTATGTCCCAATGTCTCAAATCACTGTACAAAATGCATTGACCGACAGATGTCATATTCTTTCCCTCTAGCCTAACACACAGGAGCAAAGAGTACCTGGGATTGTAATGTTACAATAAGAGGTCTGTATCTGCATTGGTTGATGATATTATTACATTTTTCCATGAAGTGACAAATAATCTTAAAATGGAAATGAGAAGACCGGGGCCAAAGTAGCATCAACAGCAATGGAAAGGAAATCTTATCAAATTCACAAATGACATCCTTTGTGACTGTGACCGTGGTAAACTATCCCTCCTCGTCCTTCTCAACCTGTCTGCAGCCTTTGACATGGTTGACCACTCAATCCTCCTCCAACGCCTCTCCACCGTCGTCCAGCTGGGTGGGACTGCACTCGCCTGGTTCCATTCTTATCAATCCAATTGTAGCCGGAGAATCGCCTGCAATGGCTTCTCTTCCCGCCCCCGCATCGTTACCTCTGGTGTCCCCCAAGGCTTTAACCTTGGCCCCCTCCTATTTCTCATCGACAGGTTGCCCCTTGGTGACATCATCCGAAAACACAAGCATCAGTTTCCACATGTACCCTGCCGACACCAAGCTCTACCTCACCGTGACCTCTCTCGACCCCTCCACTGCCTCTGATTTATCACGCTACTTGTCCGACATCCTGTACTGGATGAGCAGAAATTTCCTCCAACTAAATATTGGGACAACCGAAGCCATTGTCTTCGGTCCCTGCCACAAACTCCGTTCCCTAGCCACCGACTCCATCCCTGTCTGAGGCTGAACATGACCATTCTCAACCTCGGTGTCAAATTTGACCCTTAGATGAGCTTCCCACCACATATCCTCTCCAAGAATAAGGCCGCCTATTTCCACCACCTTAACATCGCCCGCCTCCGCCCTGCCTCAGCTCAGCTCATCTGCTGCTGAAGCCCTCATCCATGCTTTAGTTACCTCTAGACTTGACTATTCCAACACACTCCTGGATGGTAACTATTCCAATACACTCCTCGATGTGGTGAGGACATGAAAGGTGCTATATAAATGAAAGTCTTTCTTTCAGAACTTATCTGAAAACTCCATGGTTGCACAATATATCTGCAATCCATCTATGAGATAGTGGAAAGCATCTACCATCAATAGCAACTAGCTATGTCTTGTTCTTCATTCTGTCCCATAGAATCACAGAATGGTTACAGCACAGAAGGAGACCATTCGGCCCGTCGAGCCCGTGCCAGCTCTCTGCAAGAGCACCTCAGCCAGTCCCACTTCCCCGCCCTTTCCCCGAAGCCCGGCACACTTCTTTCCTTCCCACATGATTTCTTCCCTCAATTATTTCCGCCTCCGATATCTATTAATATCAGTATCTCCCGAGGTTATTTCATGACTGCTCAGATTGATTTCCTTCCTGTATATTAGGTGACTATATCGAGGGGGCGAGGACAGCCTTAGGCAGCGGCAACAACCAAGCAATGCCTCATAACTAGGCACTAGTGGTTGCTGGCGCATCTTTTCAGCTTTATTTTAATAAGAATACTCTTGTAATTTAATCAGTGGATCTTGCTGAGATAGGAACATTTATATATATATATGCTACCGATTCTGGTCTCTGCACTGAATGCCAGCACTTTGATCGATGCCTTCATGCGATATATATTAACGGAAAGTGTTTCTCAGATCAAACAATTCAAATAACGGAGAGGTTATAACTATCAGGAAAGGATGAACTGGCCGGGGCTCTTTACTCCAGAAAGGAGACGGCTGAGGGGTGACCTGATAAGAGACCTCAAGGTGATGAAAGGGTTTGAAAGGGTAGACGTAGAGCCAATGTTTCCACTTGTGGGGAGACCAGAACTAGAGGCCATAAATATAAGATAGTCACTAATAAATCCAACAGGAATTCAGGGGAAACCTCTTCACCCCAGTGAGAATGTGGAACTCGCTGCCACAGGGAGTGGTTGAGCTAAATAGTATAGATGGATTTAAGGGGAGGCTGGATAAACACATGAGGGAGAAGGGAATAGAAGGAGATGGTGATAGGTTTACATTACAACAGTGAGGACATTCCAAAAGTACTTCATTGGCCGTAAAGCACTTTGAGACGTCCGGTGGTTGTGAAAGGCGCTATAGAAATGCAAGTCTTTCTTTCTTTAGATGAAGAGGAGTGGAAGAGGCTATTGTGCAGCATAAGAGCCAGCAAGGACCAGTTGGGCCGAATGGCCTGTTTCTGTGCTGTACATGCTATGTCATTTTATGCCCCGTTAAACAGTCAAGAGCTCAGATCAAATCCAATGTTTGAGGACAGAACCCATTCAAGGAGATGTCTCATTGGTAGAGCGTTAGCTGCACACAAGGATGTCCTCTCCCACCTTCCCAGAACACCTGGGCATTCTCCAATGCCTTACAAAAGATGCTTGTTCCCCGCCCCCGCCCGATGAAACGGTGTACCGACAAGGAGTTCTCTGCCTCGTGGCCAGGTGTAAGTGAAAAACAGAGAGAACAGGAAACAGTTCTTTAAAACATTCAGTGGGTGCTTTGTAAACACTTGTTAATCCATTAAATGATTCCCTGTCCAAACTACCAATTCTTTCACTATGTCAAACATAGGTTTTGAGTCAAGTCCACCAAAGACCCTCAACATCTAAAGAGCTGGTCACTAAGGACATCTCCCTTCTCTAGTATTATGTAGTTGGAACAAATCCCGTGCCGAAAGTTTCTTGAACATCCATTTTTCATGAATCTTTCTTGTGCCAGGCCAATTTCTCAGCATGTTCATCTCATGTTCCTGTCAGTACCTTGGCTAAAACATTAAAATCAAAGTTGAGCGAACAGTCTGATCTGAACCTTCCATGTTGCCTCGAGGGTCTTTACTTTGCTTCAAGAGAATCGACGTTTTTCATAGAATCACAGAACGGTTACACACGGGAGGCCATTCGGTCCATCGAGCCCGTGCCGGCTCTCTGCAAGAGCACTTCAGCCAGTCCCACTCCCCCGCCCTTTCCCCGTAGCCCTGCTAATTTGTTTTCCCTCAGATACTTATCCAACTCCCTTTTGAAAGCCATGATTCAGTCTGCCTTCACCACCCGATCAGGCAGCGCATTCCTGATCCTAACCACTCGCTGCGTAAACATGTTTTTCCTCATGTCGTCTTTGGTTCTTCTGCCAATCACCTTAAATCTGTGTCCTCTGGTTCTCCACCCTTCCACCAATGGGAACAGTTTCTCTCTATCTACTCTGTCCAGACCCCTCATGATTTTAAACACCTCGATCAAATCTCCTCTCAACCTTCTCTGCTCCAAGGAGAACAATCCCAGCTTAGCCAGTCTATCCACGTAACTGAAGTCCCTCATCCCTGGAATCATTCGGTGTGTAAAATTATGAGGGGCTTGGATAGAGTGGATAGGAAGGACCTGTTTTCCTTGGCAGAGGGGTCAACAACCAGGGGGCATAGATTTAAAGTAATTGGTAGGAGGTTTAGAGGAGATATGAGGGGAGATTTCTTCACCCAGAGGGTGGTGGGGGTCTGGAACTCACTGCCTGAAAGGGTGGTAGAGGCAGAAACCCTCACCACATTTAAAAAGTACCTGGATGTGCACTTGAAGAGCCGTAACCTACAGGGCTACGGACCAAGAGTTGGAAAGTGGGATTAGGCCGGATAGCTCTTGGTCGGCCGGCACGGACACGATGGGCCGAATGCTGTAAATTTCTATAAATCTATGATTCTCGTAAATCTTTTTCTCACTCATAGTAGGCATTATTGGGGGATGGATGTCCCTACATATAATCTACTCCACAACATAATAGGGTCCACGGCATTACATGTTAGATGTCCCAGATTTATTAAGCATACCATTATAATTAATATTAACAATAATTAAACATGCACTGAACAACAAACCTTTGCAAGTTTTAGCTGGAGATGTCGAGCATGTTACATTCAAGCTTGGGTTTTCCAGAGAATCACACATAATACACAACACAGAAACAGGCTATTCGGCCAAATAGTCTGTGCTGGTGTTTATAATCCACACGAGTCTCCTCCCGGTCCATCTGCCTCATCTCAGCCTTTCAGCCTATCTTTCTATCCCCTTTTCTCTCATGTACGCGTCTAGCTTCCTTTCGAGAGCATCTAAGCTGTTTGCCTCAGCCGCTTGCTGTGGTAGTGAGTTCCAGGTGCTCCGCACTCTCTCAGTAAATCAGCTTGCTCGCTGACTGAAATCAACCCCGTTAATAAAAGATTACTGGGCGAGGTGGTTTTTCTTTTAGCTTATTTAGAAACTATTTTTCTGCTCAAAGATGTAACGTTTTGCAAAGTTCTCTCTTTATTGCCTGCGATTGGGCTGTGTTGGCTCAGTCTTTCTCTTGGAACTCTGGTGTTGAAAATCTAACACATCCTTGAGTTGAATCTATCTAATTCAGCTCCTCATTCCTCCCACTATCAGGCAGCCAGTGTCGAGAGTTAGGAGGGAGTGAGAGACACTGACCCCTACTGGAATCTACTCAGCAGTGCATTGAAACGCAAACAACAGGCTAGTCATTAACCGCAGGAAGACTTTGGCCCCGAACTTGGTGGAAGCTAAGTTCCGCCCAAGTGCCGCCCAAAGGACCGCTGAGATCCTGACGGTACTTTGAGCGGAAGTTTCATGAAAAAGTCCTGGAAAAACTGCCCGGCGGCAAAAAAGGGACTCTGGGCGGCAGTGGGCGGGAGCTCCCAATTTCGGCGGCAAATGCGATCCTCGGCTGCCGAGGATTGAGTCGGGCCCAGGGAGGGGGTCGGGGGGGAACAGGGGAAACCATCCACCTGAATCGCTGCAACGAAAATAAAGAGAAGTTCACTAACCTTTTTTTGCAGGTCTTCATACTTACCGTTGAGGTTAGACCTGCCTCCACATGGCAGTCCTTCCCCCTGCTGCAGCGGACTCCCGCCCGGATCAAACTGGCAGTCCGGCCGGCGGGCGGGAGGGCACTTACGTGAGTTGCGCGCCAGCGGACGTCCCCAGCGGTCTTCCCTCCCCGCCGGCGGGAGGCCTCAACCAAACCCGCTCGGTGGGGAGACCGCTCCAGGGACTTGAGCACATAAATCTAGGCTGACACTCGCAGTGCAGTACTGAGGGAGTGCTGCGCAGTTGGAGCCGTCTTTCAGATGAGACATTAAACCGAGGCCCCATCTGCTCTCTCAGGTGGAAGTAACAGATCCGACGGCACTATTTCGAAGAGCAGGGGAATTCTTCCCAGTGTCCTGGGGCCAATATTTATCCCTCAATCAACATAACAAAAAACAGATTATCTGGTCATTATCACATTGCTGTGTGTGGGAGCTTGCTGTGCGCAAATTGGCTGCTGAGTTTCCTACATTACAACAGTGACTACACTCCAAAAGTACTTCATTGGCTGTAAAAGTGCTTTGAGACGCCTGGTGGTCGTGAAAGGTGCTATATAAATGCAAGTCTTTCTTTATTTACAGTGGTGTCCAAGCTGATTTCTGGAAAGGAGCAAGACGAGGCCATTCGGCCTTTTCCGGCCATCACATCGAATGTACAACCAGCTGTCCGTCCCAACGGATCCATGCCAGAATTTATGCTCCACATCACATTCAATGAGATCACGGCTGATCTGCATCTTAACTCCACCCACCCGCCTTGGTTCCGTAACCCTTAATACCCTTGCCCAACAACAATCTATTAATCGCAGTTTTGACATTTTTAATTGACCCCCCAGCCACAACAGCATTTTGGGGGGAGAGAGTTCCAGATTCCCACTGCCCTTTGTGCGACAAAGTGCTTCCTGACATCACCCCTGAACGGCTGGGCTCTAATTTTAAGATGACGCCCCCTTGTTCTGGACTCCCCCCACCAGTGGAAACAGTTTCTCTCTGTCTACCCCTAATACCTTGAGTCATCATTGAACACCTCGATCAGATCACCCCTGAACCTTTGATACCCAAGGGAATACAGGCCTGCTCTATGCCACCCATTCTCATAATTTAACCCTTTTAGCCCCGGGTATCATTCTGCTGAATCTGTGCTGCTCCATAAGACAAAGGTTTGTTGCCCAGGTTCCCACACTGTCACTTCTGCATCTTGGCTGTGCCACTGCTTCTGAAGAAGTGTCAGAAAATTCAGAGCTCCAGGCACTGAAGGTCGCTCAGGTATCTGTTCCAGCAGCTCGCAGTATGGTAGCATAGTGGTTATGTTACTGGGCAAGTAATCTGAAGAACTGGACTAATGATCTGGGGAGTTGAGTTTGAATCCCATTGAAATTCAGTTAATTAAATAAATGGATTTTTTTTTTAAAGAGCTGGTATCAGTAATGGTGACCATGAAACTATCGGATTGTGGGAAGAATCCATCTGGTTCACTAACGTCCTTTTACGGAAGGAATTCTGCCTGTCCATCATCACCCAGCTGCGTGGGACTGCACTCGCCTGGTTCCATTCTTATCTATTTAATCGTAGCCAGAGAATCAACTGCAACGGCTTCTCTTCCCGCCGCCGCATCGTTACCTCTGATGTCCCCCTAGGATCTTGTGGTGTCCCTGCACCTTGCTACTGAATCACACGAGGCATGTACTACAGACACGGTCACTGCGTGACCTTTCTTTATTCCCAGGACCAAGAAGTGATGACCCTGCGTGGGACCTCCCTTTAAATACCTGAGTGCCCAGGTGAGGAGTGTCTCCCACAAGTTCACCCCCTGTGGTCAAAGTGTGCATTTGCAGGACATATATACAGTGTACTGTGTGGTTGCATGAAGGTTACAGTTACATGAAGGTTACAGTTGTATGAAGGTTGCATACATGACAGATCTATCCTTGGTCCCCTCCTATTTCTCATCTAAATGCTGCCCCTTGGCGACATTTCTGAAAACACAGCGTCAGTTTCCACATGTACGCTGATGACACCCAGCTCTACCTATTGAAAGCAGGAAAGAGGTACTGAGGTGAATGATCAGCCATGATCTTATTGAATGGTGGTGCAGGCTCGAAGGGCCAAATGGCCTACTCCTGCACCTATTTTCTATGTTTCTATGTTTCTTTGTTTACCTCACCGGCACATCTCTCGATCTCTCCATGGTCCCTAAATTGTCTGACATCCAGTACTGGATGAGCAAAAACTTTCTTCAATTAAATATTGCGAAGACTGAAGCCATTGACTTTGGTCCCCGCTACAAACAGTTCCCTAGCCACCGACTCCATTCCTCTCCCTAGCATCAGTCTGAGACTGAACCAGACTGTTCGCAACCTAGGTGTCATACTTGACCCTGAAATGAGCTTCCGGCCACATATTCGCGGCATAACTAAGACTGCTTATTGCCACCTCCGTAACATCGCCCGTCTCCGCCCCTGCCTCAGCTCATCTGCTGCTGAAACTCTCATCCCTGCCTTTGTTACTTCTAGATGTGACTACTCCAACACACTCCTGGCCGGCCTCCCACATTTTACCCTACGGAAACTTGAGGTCATCCAAATCTCGACAGCCCATGTCCTAACTCGCACTGAGTCCTGTTCACCCATCACCCACATGATCGCTGACCTACATTGGCTCCCAGTTAAGCAACACCTCGATTTCAAAATTTTCATCCTTGTTATCAAATCCCTCCATGGCCCTCGTCCCTCCCTATCTCTGTAATCTCCTCCAGCCCCACAACCCCCTGAAATATCTGCACTCCTCAAATTCTGCCCTTTTGAGCATCCTTGATTATAATCACTCAACCATCAGTGGCTGTGCCTTCAGCTGCCTGGGCCCCAAGCTCTGGAACTCCCTCCCTAAACCTCTCCACCTCTCTACCTCTCTTTCCTCCTATAAGACGCTCCTTAAAACCTACCTCTTTGACCAAGCCCTGCGCTAATTTCTTCTTACGTGGCTCGGTGTCAAATTTATATTTTTGTATTATAACACTCCTGTGAAGCATCTTGGGACAGTTTACTACATTTAAGGTGCTATATAAATACAAGTTGTTGTTGTTGTTGTCCTTACCCGGTCTAGGCCTAAATGTGACTCCAGACCCACAGCAACGTGGTTGATTCTGAACTTTCCTCTGAAATGGCGGCTCACCACTACCTTTGTAATAGCAACTAGGGATGGGCAATAAATGCTGGCCTTACCAACGACGTCCACATCCACTGAATTTAAAAAAACTCAGCTGCTGAGCAACATAGGACCGAAGACCAGGCTCTCATATCTTCTGTCTGTTGGGAAAATGTGCGTTCATTGGGGACAACTTCAGGAAGGAACTTAAAGAAGAACCTCTTTTTCTCTAAAAAACGGAGAAGGCTGAGGGGTGACCTAACAGAGGGGTTTGATAGAGACTTGAGGCGCTCAGCGCCCTCTCGGATTCACTTCCTCCACTTAGGGCGGTTTTTGGCCAGGGATTCCCAGGTGTCGGTGGGGATGTTGCACTTTATCAAGGAGGCTTTGAGGGTGTCCTTGTAACGTTTCCTCTGCCCACCTGGGGCTCACTTGCCGTGTAGGAGTTCCGAGTAGAGCGTTTGCTTTGGGAGTCTTCTGTTGGGCATGCGGACAATATGGCACCAAGCTCATGATCCACAGGGCTGTAGTGATACCCACCCTCCTGTATGGCTCAGAGACATGGACCGTGTACAGTTGACACCTCAAATCGTTGGAGAAATACCACCAACGATGTCTCCGCAAGATCCTTCAAATCCCCTGGGAGGACAGATGCACCAACGTTAGTGTTCTCGATCAGGCTAACATCCCCAGTATCAAAGCACTAAACTTGTATAGAACCTTGGTAAGACCACACTTGGAGTACTGTGCTCAGTGCTGGTCTCCATAATTTTCATTAATATTTACTTTTACCAATAGAAGATAGAAAAAGCAGTAAGTCAAAACCCCACGGAACCAAGGTCTGGATTAATGGCTTTGTTGCCCGGCCCAACAGAAAAGCTCCCTGTGAACCCCTGAGGTTTCAGTGTGATTAGCTCTATTGATGGCTTATTGATTCTTACTTCTGGGGATCACTGCAACAATATTAAACATATTGCTGGGATTCTCCATTCCTGCCACAGGCTGGCACTGTGCTGACACCAGAACCCAACATACAAAACACGGACTGACTGCTCCTTGCTGCAAAGTGCCATCAAGTGGCAGCAGTGGGGAGGCAGAAGACACAAGTGAAATGGAAAGAGTGAAATGGAAAGAGTGAAAGGCGTTTGAAGAAAAACAATCTCAGAGCAGATACAGGCTAGGAAAAAATAGCAAAACAAATTGGTTCTGACAGCAGCAACCAGCCAGGTCCAATAACTTCACCAGGCACCAGACCCTGGTAAGAGATGATTCTTGAATTATTTTTTATTCATGGGATGTGGACATTGCTGGCAAGGCCGGCATTTATTGCCCATCCCCAATCACTCTTGAGAAGGTGGTGAGCCGCCTTCTTGAACGCTGTTCTTTGTAGGTTTAGTACAACTTCAAAGCCTCCCTGATAAAGTGCAACATCCCCACTGGCACCTGGGAGTCCCTGGCCAAAGAATGCCCTAAGTGGAGGAAGTGCATCCGGGAGAGCGCTGAGCGCCTCGAGTCTCATCGCTGAGAGCATGCAGAAATCAAGCGCAGGCAGCAGAAAAAGTGTGCGGCAAACCTGTCCCACCCACCCTTACCCTCAATGACTATCTGTCCCACCTGTGACAGGGACTGTGGCTTTCGTATTGGACTGTTCAGCCACCTAAGGACTCATTTTAAAAATGGAAGCAAGTCTTCCTCGATTCCGAGGGACTGCCTATGATGATGAGTACAACTGAGTGCCTCGCTGGGCCATTTCAGAGGGCAGTTAAGAGTCAACAACATTGCTGTGGGTCTGGAGTCACATATAGGCCAGACCAGGTAAGGGCGGCAGATTTCCTTCCCTAAAGGGCATTAGTGAACCAGTTGGGTTTTTACGGCAATCCGGTAGTTTCATGGTAACAGTTACTTGTACTAGTTTTTTATTAAAATTCTGGATCTATTTAGTTAACTGAATTTAAATTCCCCAGCTGCCGCGATGGGATTGGAACTCACGTTTTTGGATCGTCAGTCCCGGCCTCGGGATTATTCGCCCTGTAACATAACTACTATGCTACCATTATGTTCTTATGTTCTTATACCCATACATTTGTTAGAAAATGACAATGAAACATTGAGTGAAAGGTCAGTATAATGTCCATTGCGCAATAATAGAAAGAATCTACATTTATATAGGGCCTTTCATGACCTCAGGATGTCCCAAAGTGCTTTACAGCCAATGAAGAACTTTTGAAGTGTGGTCACTGTTGTTATTTAGAAGAGCCCTCATTCCATGGTTGAATACAGCACCATTGTTGCTAGTTTTATGAGCAAACGCTGTCCCTTTGTAACACTTAGTGTGTTTGTTCCTCATTACGTTATGTGTAATCTCAAGGACAAGAGCGGTTCAAGGATTACATCAAATAACAACATGGAAACATTAGGCCCAGCCAGTCCGTGCTGGTGTTGGCTGTGAGTCAAATGGCCTGCCCGGTTCCCATGTTCCACTTTCCTTCAACCCATTCTTAAATGTTGACTTGAAAGAATTTGCATTTATATAGAGCCATTCACGACCACCGGACATCTCAAAGCGCTTTACAGCCAATGAAGTACTTTTGGAGTGTAGTCACTGTTGTAATGTGGGAAATGCAGCAGCCAATTTGCGCACAGCAAGCTCCCACACACAGCAATGTGATAATGACCAAATAATCTGTTTTTGTTATGTTGATTGAGGGATAAATATTGGCCAGGACACCGGGGATAACGCCTGTAAAGTCCTGTCCCCTCAGTACAGATTCACACGAGGCATGTCGTGAAGTCAAGGTCACTCTGGACCTGCACCTTTATTTCACAGCTCTGGAATGCTGCACTTGCCTGAGGCCTGTCCTTATATACCTGTCTCTTGCAAGTGCACCCCTGGTGGTAAGGTATGCTGGTGGTTACAGGTCATATCTTATTACAGTCATGTATAGCATTTTAGGATACAGTTATATATAATAATATAAGATACATGACATCACCCTCCCCCAAGGTCTTATTGTCTTTATAGGTTCAGTCTCTCAGGTGGTCTACGCTCTCGCTTGGAGCGTCTGAGTTTGGTTCAGTTGTTTGCCTTCGTGTCTGCTTTTCTTTGGGTGTGGTTGCTGGTATCTCGCCTTGGCTGTAGGTTTCGATTGGTGTGATTGTTGTTGACTCGTCTGAGCTGTCTGTTGGGATTGCCCTTTCCTCAGGTTGTTCCCTCTGTCTATCCTCCAGGTGTGGTGTGAGTTCCACATTGTAGTCTGCCTCTGGTTCCGCAATGTTGTTGGTAAACTTACTACTAGGGGGATCAAGGGGTATGGCGAGAAAGCAGGAATGGGGTGCTGAAGTTGCATGTTCAGCCATGAACTCATTGAATGGCGATGCAGGCTCGAAGGGCCGAATGGCCTACTCCTGCACCTATTTTCTATGTCTAATCTGCTTTTGACTTGGTCTACATGCCTCCGGCAGGTTTTGCCATTGTCCATTTGTACTACCAGTAGCCTGTTTCCTTCCTTGCCCGTTACTGTCCCTGCAAGCCATTTGGGACCCCTGCCATAGTTTAGTACAAACACGTTGTCCCCTATCTCATTCCATATCCCCCTCGAATTTCTGTCATGGTACTCAGTCAGCTTACGGCGCTTTGCCTCAACGATTTCGTGCATGTCTGGGAGGATTAATGAGAGCCTTGTTTTTAAAGTCCTTTTCATCAACAGTTGCGCGGGGGGGATCCCAGTCAGTGAGTGCGGACGAGATCTGTATGCCAACAGCAGTCGCGACAGGCGACCCTGCAGCGTGGGACCCTGGGTTTTAAGCATGCCTTGTTTAATGATTTGCACTGCTCTCTCTGCCTGGCCATTGGAGGCCGGCTTGAACGGTGCCGTCTTGACGTGATTTATGCCGTGGTCAATTATAAAGTCTTGGAATTCTGCGCTGGTGAAGCACGGACCATTGTCACTGACCAATATGTCAGGGATTCCGTGCGTTGTAAACATGGTTGCGAGGCTCTCCACAGTGTTGGAGGTTGTGCTCGAGTTTAAAATGGTGCATTCGATCCACTTTGAAAATGCGTCTACAACTACGAGGAACATTTTGCCCATGAATGGGCCCGCATAGTCTACGTGTACCCGCGACCACGGTTTGGTAGGCCAGGGCCAGGGGTTCAGTGGAGCCTCCCTGGGGGAATTGCTGAGTTGGGCACAAATGATGCACCTTCGGACGCAGAGCTCCAAGTCTGCGTCAATACCAGGCCACCAGACGTGGGATCTGGCTATGGCCTTCATGAGAACGATCCCCGGGTGCTCGCGGTGGAGCTCCCGGACAAATGCCTCTCTGCCTCGCAGAGGCATGACTACTCGGCTGCCCCACATCAGGCAGTCTGCTTGTAGTGATAGCTCATGCATGCGCCTGTGAAAGGGTTTTAATTCCTCAGGGCAGGCATCGTGAGCCTCTGCCCAGTCACCGGTTAGGACACATCTTTTTACTAAGGATAATGTGGGATCGCTGGCCGTCCAGGCTCTGATTTGGCGAGCCGTCATGGGCGAACCTGTGGACTCAAAGGCATTGATTGCCATGACTATCTCACAGTCCTGTTCTTCAGACCCTTCCGTGGTCGCCAGGGGTAGCCTGCTGAGTGCGTCGGCACAGTTGTCTGTGCCTGGTCTGTGCCTTATGCTATAGTCGTAGGACGCCAGCATGAGTGCCCACCATTGAATTCGCGCCGAGGCATTGGCGTTTATTGCCTTGCTCTCGGATAGGAGGGAGGTGAGGGGCTTGTGGTCAGTTTCTAACGCGAACTTGGCCCCGAAAAGGTATTGGTGCATCATTTTGAGACCGTACACGCACGCGAGCGCCTCCTTCTCTACCATTCCGTACCTGCGCTCCGCCCGCGAAAGTGACCTGGAGGCATAAGCTATGGGTTGTAATTTGCCCGCACTATTGACATGTTGCAAAACGCACCCGACCCCATACGCTGACACATCGCATGTGAGAACTAGCTTTTTACCTGGGTCAAAAAGTCAAAACACTGTTGGAACACAGAAGGTTGCGTGCCTTATTGAAGGCGCGTTCCTGGGCGTCCCCCCAAAACCAATCCTGAGTAGCACGTGGAGAGGCTCCAGCAGCGTGCTTGAGTTCTGCATAAAGTTCCCAAAGTAATTGAGTAGCCCGAGAAAGGCGCGCAGTTCTGAGACATTCCGGGGCCTGGGTGCCAGGCGAATTGCTTCTGTTTTGGACTCTGTTGGGCGGATTCCATCAGCGGCAATCCTTCTGCCCAAAAATTCTACC